>NC_133659.1:297716917-298031917 GCF_037893015.1 Macrotis lagotis
TAGAAATTCCATGAATCCAACCAACAATTCACCAGTCCCCTAGCCCTTCTCCCACATTGTATTTTCTTCCTCATTCTTGGTTTGACTGAGCACAATATTCTTAGTGACTTTTTCACAACTTGTACCAGACCATTTCTTAAGGCACACTCTCTCTTAGTCACCCTCTAATTACCAACATTCATTAATTCCATCTATTACATTGGAGGTAGGGAAAAACAGTATTTTCTTAAGTCCTACTCCTAAAGAATCCATTTTCCCCTCCAATGACTTTGTTAATGGCTTATCACTCAGAAAGTTTTTTTTCCCTCTGACTAGAGGTGTCAGCCTCAGAGCAATAACAAATAGAACAAAATTCAGTATTCCAGGGAGTTTTGAAGCTTCAAATGAAGAAAACTTGTGACCTTGACAAAGTGGGTGAAGTTTGCTGCTCTACCAACTTAGAGAATTTGTGAGTTATATAGATCCTTTCATGCAAACTATACATTTTCCATGAATTTGACCTAGTAATCCACCTTTCAGGACAGGCCTCCAGTTGAAACATTCCTCACTCAAAGGAAAGTGCTGTTCAATGGAAAATAAGAATGCGATCCTGTAGGAGCTCAAAGGAACTTGTGACTCCTCATTTTCCTGTGGTACAAAATTGTAAGCCATAATATTTAAGAACCTAAAAAAGAACAGAATCATGGTAAAGTATTCCAACTCTTTCCAGATACCAAGTCAGGATTGGGATACCCTGGTGGATGCATTTTGGAAAATGTTGTAACTATTTACAATGAACTAGCCTGGATGGTTATTATTATATAGAAGCCAGATTATTCAATTAAAGTCTTCCTTTGGTCTTAACTGAAACTGTAATGTTTCATCCAAAAGATCTCCCAATATTCCTAACAGTTCAAAACACAATGAACCAAAAGAGGAAGTACAGAGGGTTTAAGGTCAGGGAATACTGGATCTGTCACTATTCCTACTCCCAGGATTCCCATGTCCAAAACACAGACCAAATAATGACTATCACTGAAATATCTGTTCATCAATAGAGGTAAGAAAATTACAATAACATTTGTTCCCATCCCAACACACACACACACACACACACACACACACACACATTCGGCCATCCTTTTTCCTTGTTTTGGCATTATTATTATTGTTTTATTGTAAGATTTGCAATTATCAAACACAAATATTTCAATATATTAAAGAGAACAAAAAAGTCTTTCCTAAGAAATTCTTAACTTCCTCTAGAAATAATAATGATAATGATAATAATAGATAACATTTACATAGTACTTTAAAACTTAAGAAACACTTTACAGATATGCAATATGGTTTCAAAAAATAGGTGAACACATATACATATTTGTATGTATATGTAAATTTTAAAAGAGCATTAGCAAAATGTTTTCATTTGTTTCTTTTCCCTTCTGCTCTTTAAACATTTTCTTTCCTCATCAAAATAATATATAATTATGCTCTTATTTTTTCTTATCTATTACTCCTTAATAATATATAATTTCACTCACCCTTGGATAGAATTTCTCCCTTGTAATAGCTACATATACTACAGCAAAACAAATCAACACATTGGTATGGCTATTTCTAATACTAAAAAATTAAGCTTCTATAGAACTGGGTAATGCAGATGCCATATATAACTAGATAGAGAGATTTGTGCAAGTTTAGCATAACAGGATCAAAGAGCTAGAAGAGATCATGGAAACCAATTAGTTCAACTCCCTTCAAATGACAGTTAAGATAAACTGAAAGGATGAGAGTGAGATTTGCCCCAAGGTGGTGGAGGTAATTAGCATCATAAACAGGATTTGAATCCAAAATCTCTGCCTCCAAGTTAGTGTAATTTCTGGCTCTATATGACTACATCAGGATGCCTCCTTTGGACTTTCTCCTTGGAGGGAGAGAGTGACTACTAATGTGATATCATGCCAAGCTGCTGGAAGTCAACACAATAGACAGGTGTCTACCCACTTCAGTATGAACCTGAGACCTATGGGATGAAGCAGGTAGGCCTTGTGAAGTAGTCTCTTTGAACTTAATCTTTTCTCCCCTCCCCTCAGTGATATAGGATATGTTTTCTCAGGCTTGGCATATTTCCTCCATTTTTTTTGAATTTTGAAGAAAGACAAGTTCATCTTCCTACACTGCTGGAAACCTTGTCTAAAGTTGATGAATATGACATCCTATATGACTCTTCACCAGTCTTTGACCATAGTTCCCTGGGATTCATTTTTTAATCCCTGCCAAGTCAGAGAAATTGCTCTCATATAGATCATACAATTGTATGATTAACCTAGTCCTGGGAGCAGGAGTTCTATCTATTCATACTTCATTGGCCAAGTCAGAAACTGTGACTCCACGGGAGTTTCTAGAGGAAAAAAAAATTCCATTGAAGGAATTCATCTAGACTACTCAAACTGCCCCCTCAGAGTCTCATTACTATTCATCAAGAAAAAGAGTGGGACTTAAGATTCTGCCACAGCTCTAGTGACTTTGCCCTTGGGTCTTGGCTAAGGGACAATAGCTAACACAATGAATGACATAGCTAAAGTTTGCCAATATCTAGATAATCTATGATGATAGGCAGAAATAACCATCAAAGTATTCATATGAGAGATGAATGATAATCTATTCCTCTGAAATTGCACTTTGTTGTCAATCTATTCCTAAACCCAGCATGTGCTTTCATGCTAGTGATTTCAGATCCATGTGACACTCACTTCCTCTCCTTTAATACACCTACTCCATATCTGAGGCCACTCACTCGTTTCTGAGAGTAATTTCCAACTCCATAATTTCCCCCACCCTTATTCTCCTTGATTAGGTTCCCCAAAGTAAATTTACTTATGCAATATCTCAACTGGTTCACTTCCTACCACCAAGATGCCTGAGTTACCCTGCTGCCTCCATAGACTTGTTATAATAATGTAGTTTACATGTTCACTTAACTTGATATGAATGATGGTTTTTATTCTTCATTTTTCTTTACATTCACATCATAAAATATCATCCCATTTTGATGACTCCTTAGTTGAAATAAATAACCATGGACAGGAAAAGTGGAATACAAACCAGGAAGTCCTAGGGAGGCCTAAGCATACAGAATGAGGATTGCCTTTCATCCTGGAGAAAAAGGCATATATACATATCTATACAAATGCATATGCATAAGCATCTATCTATCTATATGTATTTATATATATATACATACACACATATATATGTGTGTGTATATATATACATATATATATATATATATATATATATATATATAAATGTGCATATATATACATATGGGGCATCTAGATGATTCAGTGGATAGAGTACTGAGCCTGGAGACAAGACCTGTGTTCATATCTAGCTTCAGACATTTACTAGCTGTGTCACCCTGGGTACCTAATCTGTTTGCCTTAAGGATAAGGAAATAGAAACCACAGTCTGACAAGACCAAGCCATAACATATATAATAAATATATACATAAACAGCTATATGCCTTTATATTCATAAATATATAAACCTGTGTTTACAAAAATATGTATATGCACATATATAGATATTTACATGGATATATAAACACTCTATATTATATTTATTCCACACACATCTATATATATATATATATATGTATATATATTTAATTAATATTTCTAGAAACTGACAGGGGGGATGGATGCCTTCTCTATCACCCAGGTGATGAGTCCCATAGGATACCACTAAGTTTCTGCCCTTTATCCTCTCAGCCCCTATTATATCCTTACTGTAAATTAACCCTAATGCCAAATTATATTCTCCAAATCTATTAATCACAAATAGGAAAAAGAAAAGAATACAAAGTCTGGAAAAACTTGGAATTGTGAAAAATCTTGTGGTAAGGCTCTGATGAAGACATTAGGAAATAGTGAGAAATGGTCCTGATTGGAATTGCAAAGGGAGATCATTACAAATCCTACTAGAAAAATCCTGGTCAAGTCATGAAAACATTTTTGCTTGATAGGCAGAGCACATTAGCATGAAGTGGCAAGGTTGATGCAATAGAATAAGGAGGGGGGTGAAGTTTATTTGTTACTGTAAGCAAAAAAAAATACATTCTTGTGGGGAAAAAATTGTGTCTCATTTCCTTAATACATATAACTCCCCTTTGCAGTGTGTTCTTTGAGGCTCCAAGGGGGGACCTTCCTGGCTATAGGGGAGGTCACATCAAAGTTCTTCTTGCCTTTCCTGCCTAGTCCTTGGATCTGATGACTCAATATGACATTTTATCCAGCCTCTCCGGTCATCATTTCGAATTTACATCATTTACATAATTGGCTCTTAATCATTGGCTGTCAAAATCTGCCAAAAAGACCTGTCACAAAACTCAGGAGCTGGCATCTCAGAGCCACAAGTACTATCTACTTCCCTTCTTTCTCTTATACTATGCAGCAATCCACCCAAAGGCTGCCAGACAATGATCAAAGTGCAGAGGAATACATGACAAAGAAAATATGCCTTCCACACCTGATGAGGGTGTTGATGATGTTTGTTCTTTATCCTCACAGAAGCTGATGATATTAGGAAGGTGATACCATGAAACACACATGAAGTGAATTTGAGTGGGGGGGGGGGGCTGGACTAAGTCACCAGCCTCACTTTCTCCTCCAGAGACATCTGGGTCCAGTGGCTAGATGTGAATCAGTACAACTGGAGATGGTCTTGCATGGGAGGCAATCAGGGTTAAGTGACTTGTCTAAGATCACACAACTAATAAATGTCAAGTTTTTGAGACTAGATTTGAACTCCTGTCTTCCTGAGTCCAAGGCCAGTGTTCTAGCTATTGTACCACCTGGCTGTCTGCTCCAACTTTTCTGACAAAGACTGGAGTTATTGATCCCTCATTCTAGGGAATGAACTCAGATGAGTTAGTCTACCTCCATTCTTGTTGTTAACACTTGTACATATCTGCTCCATCACCTCCCTAGAGAATGGAGAATTGACAAGTTGACAAAAAAATTAACATTTTAAACGACTCGAACAAGTTTCAAAAATATTTTAGCCAAAAAGAATCATTGATCTCAATTGGAGACATAAAACTTAATAGAGATAAACATAAAGTCCGTTATTGAAGTGAAAGAATTCAGTTGAACAAACATAGGGAGAAATGCTTTAATCTAAGTTTGTACAGAAAAAGATTTAGGGGGCAGCTAGGTGGCACAAGGGGCAGCTAGGTGGTGCAGTGGATAGAGCACCGGCCCTGGAGTCAGGAGGACCTGAGTTCAAATCCAACCTCAGACACTGAATAATTACCTAGCTGGGTGGCCTTGAGCAAGCCACTTAACCCCATTGCCTTGAGAAAAAAAAACACTAAAAAAAAAAGATTTAGGGTGTACATAGACTGCAAACTCAAAGCAAGTCAAGAAGCATAATGCGGTTGCCAAACAATAATATCATGAGATTTTCCTGCATTCATAATGTCCAGGACCATTAACACACTTATTCTGCAATATTCTATCTTTTTCAGACCACAGTTGGAACATTCTATTTGATTCTGACTTCAGCATTATTGGAGAGACATTGAAAGACCTGAACAGAAGTAACTGAACATTTATTAAGGGATTGCTATGGACCAGGAAATGTGTTTAATGTTCTATAAATATCTCATTTGATTCTCTCAACAATCTATGAGGTCAATGATGTTATTGTCCCCCTTTCACAGGTGATGAAACCGGGACAAGAAGAGTTTATGTGACTTGCCCAGGGAGACTTAAGATACGAGTAAATATTTTAAGTCGGATTTAAACTCTGATCTTCCCAACACTAGGTTCACCACTCTATTCAGTCACCTAGCTCTCTCACTCTGAAGAATGAATGGTATTGGAAAGGGGAGGACTTTTAGATTGTATTTATGAAGACTAAAGAAAAGTATAAAAGGCATGATAATTGTCACCAAATATTTGAAAGACTATTAGGTATGAAAGAGATGCAACTTATTTTTATAGCTCTTGAAAATAGAGTGATTTGGAACAAATGAGTTTAAGTTAAAAGGAGATATAACTCAAATCGACTTCAAGAGGACAAAATTGTTACCAAAGTATAGCAAATTATCTTATGAGACAGTAAGAATTCTTGCACTGGGAGTATTTAAGAAAAGACAGATAATTATATTTTACATGTAGAGGAGATTCTTTCATGGATTGGGAGGTCAATCCACTAAGACACAACAGTGGACTTGAAATCAAATAGACCTGAGTTCAAATTCTGACTCTGACCCTTAATAGCTGGGTGATGTTGGACAAATCACTGAATCTGTGTTGGTTCAGATTTCTCTTCTGAAAAATTAGGGGATTGGAATGTATCAGTGGTTTCAAGCTCAAGTAGAAATGGTGATAATAAGCCAGATAGACAGATGATTGATAGATACGTAGATACATACATACATACATATATATATATATATATATACACACACACAAAGATGCATACATAAATACATAAATGCATAGATACATAGATAGGTACATAGCTACATAGACAGATACAGAGACAGTCATAGCCTTACAGACTGAATACTAACTTAGAACCACACATTTCTATACTTCTTTGCTTATTACTACATCAATACTTAATACATTATTGCATAACATAGCAAAATCATGAAGGAATGACAGTTTAATCTGCTTCAGATCAGATTCAGGAAAATCCTGGGATGTTTGTAATCCATGAACTACATGTTCAGCATTTCTGGATTAGATGACATTTAAGATCTCCTCTAATTGATTCTTCTATCCATAATTATTGATTAAGTGCTTATTATGGGTTAGGTACTAGTCTTGGAAATAGAAATACAGACAGAAAGCATGAGATGATTCCTCCTAGTAAGGAATTCACATTCTAATGGGAGAGAGTCTTTTAACTAGATTGTTTAACTAAGATTCCTTCCAACTCAAAATTCTGTGCATCATTTAATCCATAACTAGAGCATCCAATCAATTCATCAAAGAAGTCAATATAATCAATGTTGTAAATAATCAGAGGGTGAATTTCTGTTTACTTACACACACACATAGGTGTACAAGAAAATAGTCATTCAACAAGTGTTTTACTGTCTACAATTCAACAGTGCTTGATGCTGGAAATATAAATATTAAAAGGAGATAGTCCCTGCCCTCAAAAAGTTTATATTCCACTGAGAAAATACAAAATGTTGATGGAGAAACAAATATAAAATACATACAAAATTAATATGAGAATATCATATATTCCCTTAATAATAAAAGAGAAGAATTCATAACAATTAGGAAAAATCAAAGTGGTAGGAAAGAAGTTGATCACCCCGAGTATAAGGGACTGCGGCATTTTATAGGGACATTGATTAAATTATAAGATAATAGTAAAGTTAAGTCTAATACAATTTAAAAAAAAAAACTTCACACATACATAATACCAAAAATGTGGTTATTTAACAGTTGCTTGAAGGGGGGGAAAAAAACCTCATGGGTGGACTGCTTGTTTGATATGATTTTAGATTGCATTTTATTTTTTTAAATTTATTTATATTTAACATTTTTTTAAATTGCAAATCCTCTCCTGACCCTCTAATCCATTGAAAATGTAAGCAATCTTATGCCAATTATATATTTGATGTCAGGCAAAACATATTTCCATATTAGTCATGTTGCATAAAATAAATGAAAAGTAAATAAATAGCAAGAAATAAAGAAAGTGGAAAAAAAACCCCATGCTTCAATTGACACTCAAAATTCACTGGTTCTTTCTCTGTAGGTGCATAGCATTTTTCATCAAAGATCCTTTGGAAACATCTTGGATCATTGCCTTAATCAGAGTGACTAAGTCTTTTGCAGTTTATCATTATTAACAATATGACTGTTTCTGTGTATGGTGTGTTTCCGGTTCTGCTCAGTTCTTTTGTATCATCAGTTCATGTAGTTCTTCCCAGATTGTTGTTGTTTTTTGTATTTTTTCCCGAAATATCCTGCTCATCATTACTGATATCCCTATACTATTCCATCACAGTCATATACCACAACTTTTTCAGCCATTTCCCAATTCGAAATTATCACAAAAGGAACTGTTACAGATATTTTTGTACTTACAATTGCTTTTCTTTTTTTTTTCTTTGATCTCTTTTGGATATAGACATAGACTTTGTTGAGTCAAAGGAATATTCATTATATTAAAGTCCTTTGGGTGAAGTTTCAAATTGTTCTCCTTAATGATTGGCTCATTTTCACAACTCCATCAACAATGCCTTAGTGTCCCAATATCTCACATCTCCTCCAAGGTTTGTCATTTTCATTTTCAGTCACAGTATCAAACTTGATGTTGTCAGGTCATACTTCAGTTTTTATAATTTGCATTTCTCTAATCATTTTTTCATGTGACTATTGATGAGTTTGATTTCTTCTAATGGCAATTGCTTGTTCATATCCTTTGACCATTTATCAACTGGAAAATGGCTCTTATTTTTATAAATTTGGTTCATTTCCTTATATATTTGAGAAATAAGATTTTTATCAGAGAAAACTGCAGTTTTTTCAAGTTTCCATTTCTTCTCATTTTAGTTGTATTGAGCTTGTTTGTACAAAAACTTTAATTTCATGTAATCAAAAATTATCCACTTTAAACCTGTGATCTTTTCTATTTCATGTTTGGTCATAAACTCTTTCCTTAATCATAGATAAATTTTGCTATAGTCCACTAATATACTTATGATAATCACCTTTTAAGTCCAAATCCTTTTAACCATTGTGACTTTATTTTGGTATGTGATATGAGATTGGTGCTCTCTAGTTTCTGCCAAAGTACTCTCCAGGTTTTCCAGTAATTTTAATAAAATGGTAACAAAATAAAGAGACTCCTTTTCAACACTATCTTTCTGTGTGTTTCTTGTAAATAACATAGTTTGATTCTAGTTTCTAATCCATTCTGCTATTCATTTATGTTATATGGGCAAATTCATAGGATTCACAATCACTGTCATGATTACTAAGTTTACATTTCTCCTCCATCCTATTTTCTTCTACTTATCACTTTCTTTCCCTATTTACTCCATCCCTCCTTAAAAGATTCCATCACTTCTGTTCACTGCCTCCTTAATTTGTCTCCCCTTTGTCTTCCTCTTCCTTTTGTCCATTTTCTCTCCTACTTTCCTATCAAAAATTCTATCTATCTATCTATCTATCTATCTATCTATCTATCTATCTATCTATCTAATCTACCTACTTACCTACCACATGTCCACACCCTTCCTCTTTGAACCAATTCAGATGAAAGTGAGATTCAAGCACTGCCTGGTCCTCAACCATTTCCTCCACTGTAAAAGCTCTTCTTTGCATTCCTCTTTTAAGTTAGATAATCTTCCCCCTTCTCCTTTCTCCAGTATATCCCCCTTTCTTAGCCATCCATTTTTTTTTAAAGATCAATGCCACAGAATTGACTTACTTCCTTATCTTTTATCCAACTTCCCTAATAATGAGAAACTTCTTAGAAATTATATGTATCATTTTTCCATATAGGAATTTAAACAGGTTACACTTAAAGGGATTTTTATGATGTCCCTTTAATGTGAAAATAAGCCTAAAACTCACCATTACATTCATACAATACCCTCAGGGATAGTATGGATTTTATTTTGGGTCTTGACATATTTATTATATAAACTAGTACTTTAATATATACTAAATGCCATATCTATTTTCCCATTTAGTTTGAAGGAAGAAAAATATTCAATATCCTTCCTAAATAGATTGATTTGGGGACTAATTTTTTATGTAGTTGAACTCAGTGTTTAATAATTAAATTTTCAGAATCAGGATATAAACCGTTACTATTGAATTTTGTGTTTGAAAGTTGGGATTTCCTAATTGTCATTGGGAATACTTGAAAAATTTATTTCTTTAAGTAAAATATTTAGTTCCAGGCCCTTTGATCCCTTAATGTTGATGCAGCCACATCCTGGTGAAATTCTTACTGTGGTTCTTTGGTATCTAAATTGTTTCTTTCTTGTCACTTGCAGGATTCTTTCTTTTATCTGATAGTTCTGGAATTTGGCCACAATATTCCTTGGCATTTTCATCTAAGGATCCCTTTCTGGAGGGGATCAATGAATTCTTTCAATAGCTATTTTCCTTCTGGATCCAGGATATCAGGGCAGTTTTCTATCACTAAATCCTATTGTATTAAGTCCATGCTTTTTTCCTCTTCAATGTTTTCAGGAAGCCCAATGATTCTTAGGTTACCTCTCCTCAATCTATTCTCAAGGTCAGTGGTTTTTATCAATTGAGCTATTTTGCTTTTTCTTCTATCTTTTTTTCAATTTTTGGTTTTGTTTAACAGATTCTTGCTGTTTCATGAAGTCATTAGTTTCCACAGATTCCATTCATTTTTTAAGAGGATTTACTTCATTTGCCTTTTGCAACTCCTTTTCCAACTGGGTAAATTCCATTTTGAAGGGAATTTTCTATTTGCCCAATTGTAATTCTGAGAGAATTATTTTCTTTTTGTATTTGTCCAATTGCATTTTTCAAGGATTTGCTTTTTTTGTTGCAAGGTGTTAATTTTCTCTTGAGTTTCTTTTCTCAATTTTTCCAAATGACTTTTAAAATTTCTTCCTGATTTCTTCTAGGAAGTCTTTCTTGACTGGAGATCAATTCATATTCTCCTCAGAAGTGCTAGATCTCTCTGGATTAGGATCTTTGCCTACTAGGTGGTTTTCAATGGGTCCCCTTTCAGCTGATCTTTCTTCATTTTCCTAATCTTGTGCTGGGAGAGGGGTTGGCTCACAGACCTTTGGTTTCGAATATCCTAGAGGCTTTGTTCACTTGGTTTAGTAACTCCAAGTGAGCTGGCCAGTAGGGGTGCTGGTTGTTTCCTCTGGAGTGTTTGAGGCCCTCTCCCTAGGCCTTCAGAGGGTGGGGGGACACAGCTGGATACTGGGTTGAGGTAACTAATCTCCTAATTCAATTTAGGGAGCTCTGCTGCCCATACCTGAGCCGGGTCGGGGGCTGTTACTGTGTTTGTTCTGGGAAGAGGGCTTTGTATGCCCTGAATTCAGCAAATTGATTTCCAGCACTGCTCTGCAATTCCCTGTACTGGAACTCACCCTCCAACCCCCACTGGGGCTCCTCAAACTTCAGCTCCCATAGCCAAAGTCTCCGCAGTTTAACTTGGTCCTCTGATAGCCTTTCCTGGGCTGGCTCTCTGCTCTCTGCCCCTGGCTTGTGCACAGTCCTGGAAAACAAACCTTGAGGTAGCTTCTCCTAGCTTCTTTTTCTGGGTTTTGTCAATCAAATTTCTGTTAAGAAGTTTCTTTCATATTATTTCTGAGGTAAAACTAGGAAACCTTAGCTTAGTTCCTGACTTCTCTCCATCATCTTGACTAGAAGTCTCTACCAAATAGCTATTTAATTAAAACTCACTATAAAATATAAATAAATGTAACAAATAAAAATAAATAAAAAATAAAACTCACTCCAGGGAAAACTGGAAAATAGATTATCAAAAACTAGATCTAGACCCACATCTCACACTCTGTGTCAAAATAGGGCCAAAATAGGGTACAGGATTTAGACATAAATGGCGACACCATAGATCAGATCAAGAAATACTCTTTGTGTCAGATCTATAGAAAGGGAAGAAAATTATAACCAAATAATAAATAGAGTACATTTTAAATTACAAAATGGATGATTTTGACAATATTAAATTTTTTAAAAATTGTAGTAATAAAACCAATACTGCCAAGATTAGAAGGGAAATAGAAAGCTGGGAAAGAATTTTCACAGCTAGGGTTCAAATAAAAGTCTCATGTCTAAAATATATAGATAATTGAGTCAAATTTATAAGGTTACAAGTTATTCCCCAATTAACAAATGGCCAAAGGATAGGAACAGGCAGTTTTCAAAAGAAGAAATTAAAGTTATATATAATCATAAGAAAAAAAATTTTCCAAATCATTACTGATTAGAAAAATTCAAATTAAAACAACTATAAGATATTATCCCACACTTATCAGGTTGATAAAATGACAAGCAAGGAAAAAAATTAATGTTGGGGAAATTGTGGGAGGATTGAGACAGTAATGCACTATTGGTGGAATTGTGAATTAATCCAACCATTCTGGAGAACAATATGGAACTATGCCCAAAGAGCAATAAAATTGATCATAGCCTTTGACCCAGCAATACCAATACTAGACCTATATCCAGAAGAAATAATAAAAAAAAATGGGAAAAGTTCTGCATGTTTCAAAATATGCATAGCATCTCTTTTTGTAGTAACAACAAATCGGAAATTGAAGGGATGCCCATCAGCTAGGGAATGACTGAAGAAGTCTTGGTATATAAACATTATGGAATACTATTGTTCTATAAGAAACCATGAATGTTTGGACCCCAGAGAAGCATGGAAAGAATTACAGAAACTGATCCTGAGTCAAGGGAGCAGATCCAAGAGAACATTGTACACACTAAAAACTGTAATTTGATCAGCTTTGATGGATATAGTTCCTTTCAGTAGTTCAGAGAATTAGGACAACCCTGGGAGATCTGTTATGGATAAACACTACCCACATCCAGATGAAGAAGAAAAACATATTATAGAATCTGAATGAACATTATATTCACTTTTTAAAAAATTTCTTTTATGTTTTTTTCCTTCTTATCCCATGATTTTCTTTTTCCCTTAATCCTAATTACTCAAACAGAAAATTACTAATATGTTTCATTACATTTAGTAATTTATTTAATATGCAAGACTAATATGCAAACTAATATTTAACATAAATGTACATGTGCAATGTTCACCAGACTGTTCACTACTTAGGGGAATTGAGTGGGAAGGAAGGGTGTAAGAAAGTTGGATAACTTACAAATATGCATGTGGATAAATGTTGAAAAACTTCCATAATTTGTAATTAGAAAATAAAATATCAATGAGAAAAAAAATTCTCTACCATCTTGATTTCACTCTAGGATATCTTTCCCATTCATTTCCAACATGATATGAGTTTAACATGTGGCATGAAAACCTAAAATATTAGCATTATTTTGTTCCATGTTGAGGAATTTTGTCTATAATAAGAGAAATGATAGTGTCACTGCAGTAAAGTCAGACTACACCTGTTTTGTTCAATTTAACTCTGAGTAACCATTTAAATATAGAAGCCAATAATTCATACACAATTAATCCAGAGAGTAGAGATCAGGATGTTGAGGGCAATGAATTTAGTGTCATGTGAAATTTGATTAATTTAACTGGGATTCTTAGTTTCTAATAAATAAATGTCTGATAGATATTAACAAACAGTACTCAATAAAAGAATCCTAGACTATCAATAGTCATTTGAATGTATATATATATATTCATATAAATGCTAGGCATACCCCAAGAATGCCAGTGATAAAAAGGAAGAATTCATTCACACTAAAGTAATCATAGAAATGTTTTGTTTTTGTAATAACAAACACTGGAAACAAAATAGAAGCTATTGATTAGAGTGGCTAAATCAGTCGTAGTACATGAATATTGTGGAATACTATTCTTTAATATGGTAAATAAAGAGAAAATTGGATGATTTACATGAATTTATTTAATTTTTTAGAAATATATTTTATATAACATTATACCATTTTCATAAATAACTTCATTTAATAGATTCAAATTCATTTTTTTAATTTTGTGCTTTTTAAATCTTTTTTTCTTCTAACTTTGCACTAATTTTTTCTTTTTCTCAAAAGGGTCAGTAGTCAGACTATACACAAAAGAATTAATTCAGAAGTGAAACCTATGTCAACCAAACCATTTTCTCTGTTGAAATATAATTAATTTCTTTTATGTGTAAACATACAGTGTGTGACATTCTTCAGTGTTTACCATATTCAGTACTTGGTTCTCTTCTTGAAGACATGTTCATTGTGTGAATGTATGATCCTTGTTTATCACCTATAAGTCTGTAACCTCTTTAATTCCTTTTCTTTGATTCACATTGTCTTGCAATTATCTTATACCAATTTTACATTAAAGCCACCAAGTATCAATGTATATGTTGTTTTAATCTGAAGGGATTTTATCTCTCTACAGGAGATCTTTTCCTCTAAGAGGAAAAGATTGCAATCAATATGACACATATATAATTGAGGGGAAAAGACAAGATCTTGAGTCAAGCTTCCCAATATACCATGATAATTTCTGTGACTTGCACAGATTGTACAAATCAAAGGGGGTATATATATAATATTTATGCAGCAATCTCAGAAAAGAGTTTTACCTTCTAGAGGGAATTAATGAACTATTAAAGAATTTTATGTTTACTGAATTTATTTATGTACACTTGAGAGTCCTCTGTTTTATTGAGTTTTGAAAAAGTAAACAACTTCTCATACTTGATAATTCTCTCTCTCTCTCTCTCTCTCTCTCTCTCTCTCTCTCTTTTAGTTTGTGCAAGGCAATGGGGTTAAGTGGCTTGCCCAAAGCCACACAGCTAGGTAATTTGTCTGAGGCCAAATTTGAACTCAGGTACTCCTGACTCCAGGGCCAGTGCTCTATCCACCGTACTACCTAGCCACGCTACTACTCAATACTCTTATTGGAAATTAAATACCTTTTACCCACATTTGGATATAACCTAGACATGAGCCATGCTTAAACTTAGTTTTAGACATTTTTTTCTTGAAGAATCCAGATTAGAGCCTTAAGGAATTATAGAATACTTGCTACCTTTAGTATTAAAAGTCTAGGATCTATCATATTCCCTGTGAATCCAGGCTGGTAGGATCCAGTTCATGTGTTTCATATTGTAAAGGAAAAAAAATCATGTAAATCTTCAGATGGGTGACTATTAGTTCCATAAATATTTGCAAATGTCCAGGATCACTCCTACTCTTAAGTCTAAACTTACCTTTGAACAATATATTTACATACAAAACTTATTTAGGTTCTTCAACTTCCATTTGAACATCATGACCAGTCATACTAGTAAGCAATTTTTCAAACAATCCTGTATTTCTTTTTCCTTAGTGCACAATTAGCACCCTCATTTAATAAGATCTAGAATTTTCTCATTTCTTCCCATGGATCACTCATCTTGACATTCTCTTTCTCCCAGCCCCAGTCCAACCCTTTATCAGCCCTGCACATTAAGATACCTTTTCTTTGAGCCATACACTTTCCTTTCTTATTTCTTTAAGTGTAATATGGAAGGGTATTAGAGAGGGAAAAATAAGACTAGAACTCACCCATGATATCTCTACAACCTCAGGGATATTATGGATTTTGATTTAGGACTGGAAACATATCCATTAAATAAACTAGCACTTTAATATACACTAAATGACACTTCTATTTTCTATTAGTTTGAAAGAAGCAAAATATTCAATTTCCTTCCTAATGTGCCCCAAATAGATTGATTTGGGAACCAATGATTTTCTTTATCTAGTTGAATTCAGTTTTTAGTAATTAAATACGAGAATCAGGATATGAGTATCTCATTAATCTTGTGTAACACTTTCATGAGACAAATCTATCCGAAATGATACTTTAAACAAAACAATCTTCCTTTAGAACACTCTCTTTTTTTGAGTTGGTTCTGAAATCCACATAAAAGTCATGTTTTTGTGTTTCTTTGTTTGCAAATTTACATATACCTTACATTGTAATGCCAAGATGCAAAAGACTCATTTGGTATCTACCTATCAATTGTTGTGCCTAATAAACTGAAATTTGTCCATGTAGAGTTTTCTTTTTTCTTATCATCAAAGAAATGTGGATAGCTGGTGTAGTGAACAGTGTTGTTTAGAAGGATACTGCAGGAACAAAAAAATCATGACCTAAGGCTGCATTAGAAGAGGCTTGATGTCCAGGACAAGAGAGATGATAACACTGTCCTCTACACTAACCAGTTCACATGAAAAATCCAAAGTTCTTTTTAAGGCCCACCCATTTTGATAAATAACCCAGAAACAGTGAAAAAAATTAAAATAGAACAATCCGGATGCTGAAGGTTATCAGGATTATCCATTTGAAATTCGACAAGTCACTTAATCTCTGTTTGCTTCAATTTTCTCTTCTGTAAAATAAGGGTAATAGCACTTACATTGAAGAATTGTTTTGAGATTCAACTGAGATCATATTTGTAAAGTATTCAGCACAGTATCTGCTCATGGTAGGTGCTATATAAATTCCAGGAGTTATTCACACTATCAAGCACTTGGCTGAGTGATATAGGTCTTTAACTAAGTGGAGGATAGTCATGAAAGAGTGGAATTAGATTTTTTCTGCTGGGTCCAGTGCATAGAATAAAATGGTCAAGATTTCATTATAAAGAAAAATTCCGTAATAATTAGATATTTCTAAAAATGAGACAGGTTTCTTTAAGAATAAGTTCACACATAGCAACAATTAATTTTTGGACATATTGGGGAAAAGGTAGTCTAAATAGGAATAAAATCATCTAGTTTTATGGACAGAATGCCGAAATTAGGGTCATGAAAACTTAGGTTCACAATACATTTCCAGACACTTTCTAGCTTCTGGATGAGTCTCTTCAAATCTCAGTTTTTCAATTTCCACACATGAAATGAGAGAGTTGCAGTATAGCCTCTAAGGTCCCTACTGGCTCTCAATTTATAGTCCAAAAATCCTCTCAAACACTGAGATTCCATGATTAATTACAGGTGATTTTTTAAAGATTGAATTCAGTCAAATAATTCACTGTGTTTTTGTTACCAAAATGTCAAAAAGCAGTCGTACGTTTTTCTTACTTTTCAACTATGTGATATGGTATGAAATAACTTCAGGTTAGGGTCTATAAGTCATGTCAAATATTTCTTAAGTAAGCTTAACCCACATTCTCATATTATTTGTGAAAATAGTCTATCAAAATGAAGTTTCTAGAGAAGGCTAACTTCAGTTTTCTTGCTGTGTCTCCTAATATGTATTTACATAATGTGTAAAATACATCTATTTAAAATTATACATTTGTACAAATATATGTATCCACATGCATATTTACAAACATACATACATGCTTATATGTATACATATAAGTGTATATGCCTCTTAATCCACATTTCTTTATATAATTTCTCTTTAACTGCTCTGCTCCAATCAAATTCTGGTCAGCCTAGTATATGTTAAGGCCAATTCTGAACAAGGGGTCACAAGATTTATGTTCTAGACTCTACTCTGGTATATATAATAGCCTTCTAACTTTGGACAGAGTACTTAATTTTATTTGACTTCAATGAGTGCATATTTTAAGAGTTATTCATGATTTGTTTTTATATGGTAAATGTTTGCAGATAATTCCTGCTTCATGAGATGACTCTTGTTACAAAGAAAAATAATTAAATACAAATTATAATACTGATCTCATGCAATATTTAACATCCATAGCATCCTCCAACTCTTCTTAAAAATTAGCAGATATATAATTGTATCCCTCATGAAAAGATTGGAAAATAAAAACAAGTTTCTTATAACAAGTAGGAGTTTGGAATTAAGCAAAACAAATCTCCTCAAAAATTGCTGTCTCATTTTGCACCATGAATCTGTTATATCTTTATAATAGCTAGTATTTTTTTGCTGTTGATTTTTTGAAATCTTGATCATTATATTTACAACATAGTTAGAACCTTAACGTTTTTCATTTGTTTTTAAAGTGTTTTTACTATATAGATTGTTTCCCTGATTCTGTTCATTTCATTCTTTATCAATTTCTAAAAGGCATCAAAACTGTTTTCCCAGTTCTTCTTCCTTAACTCCTAAGTCTTATTCTCTTTAATTCTATATTTCTCTTGAAAAATTCATCTCTTAGCTTCTAATATTTATAAATCTGAATATTGTCTCAGTGTGTAAAAATGTCAGTCTATTAGGTAAGGTCTGTCTCCTACATCTGAAATGTTCACTTGGCTTGAGTCACTACTACCTGGTCAGCTCAGTGACAGCACCAATAAATTCCTTTACCTAGATCAATAAACCACAAAATAAGAGACATCTTAGATGAGAATAGGGGAAATACTATGGCTATTTGTAAACATTTCCTCTCTAGTCTAACTGGGGTTCTTATCAATCAGAATTTGAATCAAAATATTATTATATGAGAGAATCATATTGTAAAACTATTACATACATGAAATCTCATTGATTAGTGATTGAATTTTATGACTCTATGTCCTTTCTGTAAAAAAAATCCTCCCCCCCCAAATTTTGTATCAGGGTTGGCATTTGTAAGGATGCCATGGTTTTTTGCTAAGAGAATAATATTCATTTATAAAACTAACTTTGTTAGTTCATTTTTAGCTAAAGAAAATTTTGGTTAACACTCCTCAGTTCTTATAAGTCCTTTCAAGTTTTTTTTAATTACCTATCTCCTCATCCCCTATAGCACAATGGTCTATCACATACAACCTATTGAAGTATAAGTCATCTATTTTAAAATGTCATTTTTTTCAGGTAAAGACCTATTGCAATACTTCTTCATATCATGGAACTCTTAACTTAATAACTCTTGGTTATTAAAGGTATTACCTTTAATTGGGAGGGGGTGATATTGTATCAAGGCAAAAAGGTATTAAATATCAAGCAATTCATTACCAAATATATATATTAAGTGCTTTCTATGAGTCAAGCATTGCTCTAAGAATTAAGAAAAACAAGCTATGTCCTCCAAGATCTTATTTTAGAATAGAGGAGTCATACAGAATTATTTGCAGAATAAATACAAGGTTATTTTAAGAGGGAAGGCATTGACAGTTGGGGTCACAGAGGAAATCAAGTTAGGTTTCATAGAGTTAAGTCTGGAATACCAGGTGGAGGCAAGTTGTGCATATAAGCCAGTCATGATGGAAAAACAGTGTAGAGACCCAGCAATGGGAGATGGAGGGTGATGTATGGATGTAAGCTAGTAATGAATGACCATATAATTATTGGAAGGAGAGAAATGAGATGAAAGAGAATGGACCCATATCTCTGCTCATCTACAACAAAAATAGAATTTTTATTAGAGTACAAGTTCACTGGAAACTTTCTTGGGTCAATCTCACTGTTATGGATTTTCTAGTCATTGCCACTCTGGAAGACTATCTACAAAGTTGGAGTTGTGAAATGCAGAGATGAAGTGATGAAGTATCATCACTTTTGAAATTTCAGACTTCTAAAGAACCAAAATAAATCAAAATATGGAAAATACTGTCTCTTGGCATAATGCAGCTTCCCACATAGGAAAGTGAGGAGTCTAACTAGTAACAACTAAAGTAATAGCCATCAAAGAAATCAAGCAGGTTTGCCCAGTTCCAAGTAGCCTTCACCCCCTACAAATGCCCCAACATAAGTGAGTAAGATAAAAGGACATGAGATCTTTGAAAGGACTTAATTTTCTTCTTGGATAACTGTTTCTCTTCTCTGTTTATGACTGTGGTCCTAGAATCCATTATTGCACTAACTCCTGATTCGTGGCTATAATTAAAATAAAATAACATTTAAAGATTATTTTTAAATAATTGTTTGCCTCAACCCAAATTAATATGCACTTTAATATAGCAGAGTCTACATTTTCCTCATGTTCATTGTTTTCACTTTGTGTGTGCTTATGTATATGAATATGCTTATATATGAGTATTTTATTTACTGTTTATTATCTGTTGTTATTTATATATTCATACCATTCTAGTGAATGTATGCATAAACATATATATATATATATATATATTATTCTCTTGATTTTACATTCTTTACACTGCAGTTTTTCAAATATCTAATTGCATTTCTGGGAGTTCTTTTCAACGTTTTCAAATTCTTATAATGCAGTAATCATAAATGTAGAGCTAAGAATCACTAAGTCCAGACATTTCTTTTTGCAATTTAAAGAGGTAACTGAGACTCAAGAGAGGTTAAGTAAATTGCCAAGGGTCACATAACTAGTATCAGAGCCAGAAATTAAACCCAAGTCTTTCGACTTCAAATCCAATACTCTTTCTTTTATTCCTTGCTGTCTATTAAAATAACATAATTTTAATATACCATAATTTGTTCAGCCATCCACAGCTGATATTATATATATATATATATGTATACATATATATACATATATATATATATATATATATATATATATGTTCCCCCTCCTAATTTTTTACTGTTAGAATTGGTAATGTTAGGAGTATTTTTATGCATATGAGCCTTTTCTCCAATAACCTCATATCAATAAACTCCATAGGTCTTAAAGAGACCACTGGGTCAAATGTTATGCAGACTTAAGCTTACCAATAGCAAAATTTCATCAAGTACAGTGTAACAGCATACCTAATTATTGTTTTGCCTTAATAACAGCAAAAGATTTTATTGTCTTTTCTTCATCAATTTGATTCTATAAGGTGAAACTTCAGAATCGTTTTAATTCCATTGCCTCAATAATTAGATTTTAATTATTTTTGTGGTTTTGAATTTCTTCTACTCTTCCTACTCGTATTTCTATCTCACTTAGGCAGATTTATCCCACTCTGATCAGCAAATCGCCCAACTATCTTCATAAATAATTTGATTTCAAAATGTATTATAAACTCATGGGTCTGTGTATGATATGCTGATTTATCAATGAAGAATTAGAATGATTAGTTTACAACATTCACCTTTACCTCAGAAGTAATTTAAAGGGGACAGGTTGGTAGTAAAATAGATAGAAACTGGTCTTGAAATGAGGATGACTAATCTTCATGAGTTCAAATTTGACTTCAGACATTTACTAGTTCATGTGACCCTGGGAAAGTCACTAAACCTTGTTCGCCTCAGTTTCCTTATCCATAAAATAAGCTGGAGAAGGAAATGGCAAACAACTCCAGTATCTTTGCCAAGAAAGCCCCAAACAAAGTCACAAAGAGTCAAACATAGGGGCAACTGGGTGACACAGTGGATAGATCACTGGCCCTGGAGTCAGGAGGACCTGAGTTCAAATCTGAACTCAGAACATTTAATACTTACTTTGCTGTGTGACCTTGGGCAAGTCATTTAACCCCATTGCCTTGAAAAAAAACACACAAAAGAAAAGAGTCAGACCTTATTTAACAACAACAAAAATACTGGTATTTAAAAGACTGAACTCTACAGAGCCAAAATAACAATCTAAATTGGGATGACTATTACAATTTATGCTATGTACATTCAATTCTGTGCAGAAGAGAAAATTGCACTGATGGTGAAAGATTGAGTACTCTCACTCATCATCATAGCTATTCATCAGATATTCCAAAAGAATAGCTCATATCATGATTGTTCATGCTGTCTATTGAAAGATTAGAATCCTTCAACATGCCACAAGTATAGCTTCATTTTCAGAAAATGTTTCAATAACATTTGATAACAGATATCTGGAAGTTAGAATACCGAGAATATCCCAATATCACTCCACAATAAACATGCACTCCAAAAAAAGTTGAAAATTTTATCCTCTACAGCATCATCAAAGAATCAAAAACAGCAAATAAAATCTTTGACATAACTTGGAAAGCTTTTGGCAATTTTGGGGTGGGGAAAAGATCCTCTATAGAAATCCTCAATAATGGTGTTCATTTTTTACAAGTACATCATGTTAAACAAATTTTCATATTATTCATGTCATGAAAGAAGAATCAGAACAAAAGGAAAAAAATGAGAAAGAAAAAAACAAATTTTTTAAAAAGTGAAAATAGTATGCTTTGATCTGCATTCAGACTCTATGATTCTTTTTTCCAGATGTGGATGGAGTTTTCCAAATCTTTTGGAATTGTCTTTGATCACTGTATACTGAGAAGAGCTAAAGTAATCATAGTTGATCAACTAATACTAATTTTTGTGACATAGATAACACTTGTTGCATCTTACACTAAAGTTTAAATTGCTGTTTTTAATATTACCTCTATTAGAGTACAAACAATAAAATAGGATGTTCGGAGTTTTACTTCTCATAAAGTGCCCTGTTTTTTGAAATTTCAGAGACAAGAATCATTCTCAAAATTGAAATAATTTTAAATAAATATATAAAACATAAAATTATAATGTAAAAAATATAAATCAACTGGAATTTATAGGCTAATTATTAATGTAAACATGACAATATTTTCTTTCTATATATTTTATTATGATTTTTTTCTTTTTACTCTTGTTTATGGCAGTTGAAACACCTACACAAACATAAAAAAGTACAAAATTAAAATATTTCAGTGTAATCAGAAATTATTCAGCATCTAACAATGTTATGTAATAGAAGACACCATCCTACACAATATAAGCTAGCCCACATATGTATCATGAGCTGCCAATATGCCCTTTCTTTACACAGAAGTTTAAAATTTGGTTATTGTGATTAAATTCATAAAATTAATGTGATTATGATAATTAAAAAACAAATTTGAAGAATTAGTGGCTTGTTTTCTGAGTTATTAATGTATTACTTAAGGTATCCAGAATTTTAAAACAGTTATTTTGGGACATATTAGAAATTCTAAGAATCAAATACAGGACATCCAAAAAAGGTACTCCTCAAGAATTAGAGAATGTATCATAAATTCAATATTTAAAGTTTAAGATATTAATATTTCATAGAGATAAAACATTTTACCCCTTTAAAAGATAAAATATTTTGACATTTATTTCATGTTTATCTCCTTTTTAATGTCTATTTTATGTATTTCATGATGTAATGAATTAATCCATAAGTAATGCATATAATTTAAAAATAGGTAAAAATAAAAATTGTTGATTGGGATGCTTTCTCAAATTAACTTGTAGAAGACTGACCTACAACACTGAGAGTATGAGGAACTTTACTATGGTAACACAGCATCATATTGCAGGGGTCACCTACTTTAATTCAAGCTAGCTTTCAACAACTTATATTTAGTTGAAATAAGTTTCTCTGCAGATAATACCTCCTAATTCTAGTCTCTCCCCTGCTACCCAAAGAAGCATAGAACCAAAAAGAATGATGTAAATCCAAATTTACTAAAGTTTCAAAGATTGTGATTAAGATGTCTAGTCTAAGTGGAAGGCATGATTACACTATTGGGCTTGATATTAAAAAGTCCTGGGTTCATAACCCTTCTTTGAAATTTTACTTTCTATATGATCCTTTACCTCTTTAAGTCTCTCTTTATCTCTCTCTTGACCTCAAATTCCTCATTTATTAAATTGAGATGATAATTCACCTACTTCCTAGGTAGGGTTGTTGTGAGAATTAAATGATATAACCCCTATGCTTTGCAAGCATTACAGGAAGGCTATCATCACCATTATCCTCATTATCATAGTAGGAATAAGAGTAGGAGTAGGAGAAGAAGAAGGAGAAGAAGAAGAAGAAGAAGAAGAAGAAGAAGAGGTAGTTGTAGTAATAGTAGTTGTAGTAGTAGTAGTAGTAGTAGTAGTAGTAGTAGTAGTAGTAGTAGTAAAAGTAATATTTATAATATTAGTAGTAGTAGTAGTAGTAGTAGTAGTAGTAGTAATCTCCACAGCATATTTGATTTAGTTCCATAGCTTTTCAAGATAAGAAGAAAATCACTCAAAGGAAAATTAATGATATTGACAGATCACTCTTACTGTTGGAGAGATCGCAATGTCTTTGCTTTTTGCCAGTCTAGCCTACAATTAATCCACATACCACCTCCTTATTGTACTAGAATAGGGGGAGGTTTCTCAATTTAGGCAATCCCATCATGAAGCTAAAGGTTTAGACTATGAGAAAAATTATGAACATTTGTCTAATCCAAAGAGCCCAAGACTTTATCCCCAGATTATGGTCCTATATGGACTTTGCCCTCAAATGGGGTTCTCACAATATGCAGGTTTAAGAAGGATCCTCAGTCACTCACAGGAGGTTAGACCAATCCAATCTAGCTCAGTCCAAGGGTTCAAGGGAAGTACATGGTCTCTTCTCCTCCACCCCATCTTGTGATTTCAACTGTACAGGGACCCAAATAAATTCATTCAGCCAAGCACAGCTGCTCAAATGATTATACTGGAATCAGATCTGAGCTAATTACTCATATAAATGTGGTACCTTAATCTTTAGCTTTTTCCCATAAGTCTGTTTCACATATTTCACAGCACCTTCTACCATGTAATCCAGGATAATTATCTGACTTAATTTAGGCATATCCAGATCTTTCCATGTTCCATGAAGTATTGTATGTCCTCTTAAAACAGGTAACAGCCACTTGGTTGTAGAGGTCATTCATAATTATTTTATTCTGCATTTAACCCCAAATTTTTTTTGTGTCTGAGACAAGCAACTTTCCAAAACATAGGGTTCCCTAACACTGCAGCCCAGGTCCTGTTTATGAGTCTAAGGACATACTGCTGATCAGATGGGGATCTTTCTCCCTGCTTGAGATAAGGAAGTCCTGGATTAAAAAGTTACCTCTGAAACACATTGATTATCTAGCCCTGGGGTGGAAGATTCCATTAACAGTAGCCCAGGAAACTCTCAACGACTATTGATGGCAGAATATGATTGACCTGCACTGATATATTAATGAGGATATAATTAATGTTATAATTGTTTTCCTGATATTTCCTCCATCTTATGATCTCTGACATAAGTCCAACATGAACTAAATGATTATTATGAATTATTGTGAGCTCTTTATCAGCATTTTATTTAATTTTTGTTAATATATTTAATGACATTGATCTGTAATTCTTTTTACCTGCCTTAATCTCCTTGTTTGGGAAACAGGGCCACATTCATTACAGAGAAAATTTTTTAGAAAGCAGTCCATGTAAACACTAGCTTTACTTTTTTCTTAAACTATCTCAGAATTTATTCATGAATCTATCTGAACTGGTTGATTTTTTAAGTTTGTTCAATTTTTTATATTATCTTATTTAGATTGTCATGTATTTCTCCAGTAGATATTTATTTTTGCAAGCATGCCATTTATTTCACATTATTTTGTTGAGATAATTACATGTAGAATTATCAAATAATTTTCTGTTTTTCTTTGTTTCCTCCACATATTTTATTTTTGTAATTGCTTTTCCTCTTTTCTTTTTGGGTAAACTCACTAAAGATTTGATTATTTTTATGGTCACTTAAAAACAGTTTTTCAATTTTGTTTATTAACCAAATTTTATTTTGTTTTCAGTCTGTTAATTTCTCCTCAGTTGGTTTTTCTAGGCTTAAAATTCAACTCATTTATCTTATTTTCTTTTTCTAACTGTTACTATTCAGCAAAACTAACTTGCCTCTAAGGACAGATTTAGCCTTAGTCACATCCTACGCTATCATTATCTTTAGCATATTTTGTTTTGTTTATATAATTCTGTTTTTGACAGAAGCATCCTTAAGCACATAATTTTTAATCTTTATATCTAAATTGTTTGACCATATGCCCTTTATTGGGTTTTATGCTAATTACATTAACATTTTTTAAACTGTGTCAGAATATATTTTCTTCCATTTATCTAGAATTTCTTCATTACTTTGGATATCATCAATAATTATACCTCTATGGGGAGTTTTTTTAAGACTAATAGCCTGAAAAATGTTAGTTAGACTCTTTATTCTCAGTTTTTTAGCTAACTGAATGATACTTATATGATCTTTCCAGGCTCTATCTTCTGATTGTTTCCTTTTCTTATAAAGTATTCAGGTTTGGTTGTGTTTTAAGCTGAGCTCTCCTCTGATTTTACTTTGCTTGATGATATGCCAACAGTTTTAATTATTCTCTATTGCTGAAATATTTTCCCATCATTCTATGCCTATGTCATTGTGTCCTGAAAGTTATTTCCCCATTGTTTCCTGAAAGTTACTGATGTTCACAGCAATCTATATCATTTGGTGGATCCCATACTCTTACCAGCAATGTAGAAAATCTAACACGTCTATGGAAAACCAAAGATGAGGGAAGATGCTAGGAGATGCATATGCCTGATATGGTAGAAGTCTGTAATAGATTTATTCTAGGAGACTTTAACCAGAAGGACCTTTATTTTGATTTTAGCACCCAGATCTTTGAATTAAATTTGCATTGAGCATTGGAGGAAGCTCTCTAGAAGGGTCCAAACCACAAAATATGCAGCCACTTCGATAACTACAATAACTGAATCCAAGTATTTAGATTTGGCTTTGGAATAAGTGATATGAATTCTATAAAAATTCTTGCATGAAGTTCCCAATGGCTCCCTAGGTTGATGAGAACACACCTCATTCATTCTTCTTTATTGAGGTCTGGGCTATGGTGGTCCTTGTGAGATAAAGAAACACCTAGGAAGCTGCACATTAGCCAAAAACTGATCAACTGTCATAGATATTTTTGTGTTATACATCCTCGCTTTTATTGGACATATTTCCTTGAGTCAACCTAGCATTAGGAAGCAATACTATTACTCTGTCTGCCTCTTTATTTTGCAGTCCAAACAGCCCAGACAACTGACAGCAACAGTGAGTTCTGGGAATAATTACTATCAGGTTTGAGAGGAAAATGAAGCAGGAGATTATACTCCCCCATCCTAAACCTGTCCAGATTCTGATTGATCAATTTTAAACCGCTGTTAGTCTGAGATCTGGAGAATTATGTGTAGTTGAGGAGTTCAATATCATCAAGTTGGGAGGAAGACAGATATTCACTAGAAAAGTGTGAGATGACATAGCTTTCTGGATTCAAGAAGAAACTTGGGATTTTGAGAGGATATTACCCAGCAAATAGCATCACAGCTGCTCTTAACTATGTCAGAAAAACAATTTAAAATGATAAGATACTTTAACATGAGTTACAACTGGTGCATTTGCACACTCAACTTGAATCAAATTAGTTTCTTGATAGATTTTACAGTGGCGTGAGAAATCAGCCAGATAGGATCTAATTGAGGACTACTGGACACATAGGTGACAGATAGAACAACGCTGTCCTCAGTTGCTAGGGGAGTCCCTAAGTAAGATAGCTTGGATCTTCCTTCACTGAAAATGTGACTTCTGAATGATTGTAACTTGTGATTAAAGGGTTTGGAAGATGGCGTGGGAAAGATTCCCTGCATTATCAGATCCCTATAAGCACTAGGATGCATGGTCATCTAAGGAGAAGCTCAAGTACTCAGCTATGCCATCCTACAAATTCACAAAGTTCAAATTTACATAAATGGCCATCTAACAAAAGTTGTTATGATAAAAAGAATTTTGTTGTCATTGTTGGTGCTAAGAATGGTGGAGACATTCATGGCAGAAAATTAAAAAAGAAATTTTAAATTTTAAAAAAGTGAAAAGAGAAAAATCACAATTCATTTTAGTTGGATTTTCAGAACACCTGTTAGTTAAAATGCTTCAGACATTTATAAAGATTACCTCCTGATTGCTTCCTAATCCTTCTCCCTGGAATTTGTGTCTCCACATCATCTCTCTCCCAGCTACCAAATTAATTCATAAAGTACAGTTCCAGGTATGCCACTGCTTAGTTCAAGAAGCACCACTAGTTCCCCATTGCCATATCAGAAACTACAGAAATGATGAGGATGGAGTGAGAGGATCATTTTCTTGAGTCTCCTCTTGCCCAATATTGGCTTTGATGCCCTATATACTTTATGGATGGGGCAAAAAAACGGTGAGGACATACATCAAATCATATAAACATAATAATCTTAAGAGATCTGATTCAGGGAGGAGCCAAGATGGTGGTGTGAGGGCAGGAATTCCTGAAAACTCAGTCCCCCCAAAACTCCAGATTATGATTAGTGAAACTTTTGAGAGGAAGAACCCACAGAAAGAATGAGTGATACAATTTACCAGTCCAAGACAACTTAGAAGATCAACAGAAAAGTTTCTGTTTCACCGGGACCGAGGGTTGGAAAGAGCCACAGTGCAGGCACATTGCAGTACAGATGGAAGCATGCTCTAGCCTTCCAGGAACAGCCCATAGGGCCCCTGAGCCCCTGAAGGTGCCTGGGCCCATGGAAGAGGGGGGATGTTTTCCAGACCTGTTGGCTCAGGGATCACTGGATGACTTGAAGGGGAGGTGAGGAACTCTGCGGTACCAGAGTGAGAGCAGAGGCCCAGTCAGCACCAGCTTCAGAGTAGCCCTGAGGTAGGAACCTGTGGTGGGAATCTGTGGACCCAGCCAGCAATTCTTGAGCTCCCAGTCCACAGATGGTAAGGGAGTTGGGAGAGACTGCAGGGGTCTCTCTGATGTCCCTGGGGCAGGTCTCTGCTCTTTGCTCACCCTCAGATTCAGGTTGCAGTGTAGCAGATCAAGAACCTTCCTCATAGCTCCAGGGCAAAAGGAAGGGCTTTTGGTCATCCACAGACCAGAGCACAGGCAAGAGAACAGACAGAACCTCTGGAGGAATTGAGACTATGCTATCTAAGCCTTGGAAGTGAGGTAAATCAGTCATAAGTTGAGGAGATGACTACAGAAAAAGAAGAATCTGACCATAGAAAATTACTTTGGTCCCATAGAGGATCAAAATACACACTCAGAAGATGACAAAGACAAAGCTTCTGTATCCAAAGCTGCCAAAAGAAGTGGGAAATGGACTCGGACCATAAAAAAGCTCAAAAAAAAGACTTTGAAAAACAAGTAAGGGAGGTAGAGGAAAAATTGGGAAGAGAAATGAGAGTGATGCAGATAAATCATGAAAGCCAAGTCAGCAGTTTAGTGAAAGAAATACAAGAAGAAAATAACATGTTAAAAACCAGTTTAGGCCAAATGGAAAAAGTAACCTAAAAGGTAAATGAGAAGAATGCCTTAAAAAAGCAGAACTGGTTAGTTGGACAAGACCAAGAGACTACTTCTGGGTGTGGTCTGATGGCTATCCCTGTTTTCACACTAAGCCATATAAAACTCTACTTTTCTCCTGGCAGCATTAGAGAAAAGAGTAAATTAGAGAAAACAGCCAATCTGGAGATTTTTATCCACAGGGGATGAAACTTAGAAGTAGGTTCCAGTAAAGAGATCCAGTCCAGAAAAAAATTGAACTAAATGTGTGACTAACCACTCAGATTCCCTTTATTAAGCAAATGGTACTGGGAGGTTTCAAACTAAGCACCCAAACAATGTCTCTCTAAATATCTGCATTTTCTCTGAGCAGTGATTCAGAAATTTGGAAAACTTGAACATAAACATTTGAACAGTGTTTCTTGAACTCCTGGGTTTTAGAGAATACTTAGATGGAGATTTATTTGGAGGGTGTGTGTGTGTGTGTGTGTGTGTGTGTGTGTGTGTGTGTGTGTGATAGGAGATAGCTAGGTGACTCACTAGATAGAATGGTGGAGGACCTGGAAAGAGGAGACCTCAGACACTAACGTTTATTTCCTTCAATTCACTGGAAAAGGGAGGTAAACCATTCCAAGTGTCGATATCAAAAAATAAAAAACCCTTAGCATAGTCCACAGTGCCATAAAAAGTCAGACAAAATGGAATAATTGAGCTACAGGTATGTTGTAGATATCTATATATCTATATAGATATATATTTGCATGTGCATATGCATATATATGGAGATCTAAATATATAAAATTAGATATGTATATAAATAAACATATCAGCATACAAATGTGTATAGCTGTATATGTGCTTTATAAATGTGTTCATATACATTTTACTCTACATATGCCTATAGAAATGTATACACAGAGTTGATCTTTTTTATCTATGGTTTGGAATAAAAAGCTGTATACAATTGTCCCACACTAGTATGATTAATTCTATTATGATAGACTTATGTAACTAAAGTTAAAACAAAGGGAAATGGGGAGACTTTTCTAATGTATAGAAGCAACATAAGCCCTAAGAAACTATTTGAATACATACTTAGATGCATCGTATCACTAAGGAAACAAGTGCAGCTAACCACAAAATAGGCATAGCTAAAAGATAAATGTTCTCAGAGTTCTGAGAACTTTAGAACATTTGGCATTTCCATGGAGAGCCCTCTGGTGTTTGGGGGTGAGGAAGTGGAAGAATTAAAAAAGGAAACTGAAAAAGAGAATTTTATCAGTGAAGGGGATTTTAGAGTTCAGAATGTGAGAAATGGTAAAATTCAGAAAGATGGTGAGGTTTTGGGGTGTGGTTATGCTAGTGAATGGACAAAATGAAGCAGAGATGGAAGGCATTGAAGCTGAAGTCAAGGTATAAGATTGGATAGATTCAAAATGAAAAGAAAATAATTTATTTCATTTATATATTAGAATTATAAAAAAAAAATTAGAGCTTGTCTTGTCCATCTTTTTTTACTACACAGGTGAAAAAAGTGAGACCCTGAGGGCTTACCAAAGTTCAGAAAGCATAGATTCAAAGATGGAAGCATCTTCAGGATCACCAATTCCAACATCTTCATTTTATAGATGAGGAAATAGAAGTCCACCTGATTTACAGGTGGCAGAAAGCATGGTTAAAATCAGGTTTTTCTCCCTTGCTATCTAAAATCCTTCCATTCATAAGCTGCTTCCATATTTTATACAGAAATGTTGATAATTTTGCATATTTTTTAAATTTCAGGTGCTTGCTAGTTTACTGATTTTGAAGTGAATCTTTTTTTTTTCATTGGGTAAGAGTAGCTGTTTATAATTGTTTCTTTTTTTTAAAGATTTTTCAAGGCAATGGGGTTAAGTGGCTTGCCCAAGGCCACACAGCTAGGCTGGTGGTCTATTCACTGCGCCACCTAGCCACCCCTATAATTGTTTCTTTGGTAGTGGGCGTTATATGTTGCCACAAAGCTGTTTTCCGAGCAGACAAAGTAATAAATTAAATGAGTTCACTACTAGATGATTTTTGGCAATAACAATTATTACCCAATAAAAATCCCAAGAATCTATATTAAAATCTGTATTGGCCTGGAATCTAGTCCAGAAAAAAATATAGAGCTGTCTCAGAAGAGTTTTCTATATGAAAGAAATTAGAAATTTTTCAAGGGAATTCAAGCCATCTGGAGAATATGAAAGTGTCTATTTCAAAATAGGACTTTGCCTGTTGGTGAATTTGCACGTGTAACATTGGAAAATAAATTGAGTAAGAGTAACAACTACCATGCTTATTTTTAAAGCTATGTGGGTGTTTCATTACCAGGTGTGGAAAAATCTTCCTTATTTTTTACAACTCCAAGGACAGAATGACGTTATCTCAAGACACAAGAAGTCAGAAGAATTCTTGGCTGGCTGTCTGCTTGGATGATCTCCCATCATGTATTGGAGACATATTTGATTTCTGCCAGGTGGAAATATATTGTTTCCATTTTTATCTCATAGCAAATTGGACTATTTTCAACTTTTGAGTTGGAAACATGATAACAAGAGAGGTCGTATTTGTTAAAGCTGCATAAGATAAATTGTATTTTAACATACAATTTCTATGGTAGAATTCAATATATGAATACAATGTTCTTAATATAGAAATGACTTAAGATATTCAAGTATTTTATTCAGAGAGTGAGGACAAACCAGATAAGAATCTGTTGTCAGGTTAGAGCTGATGATGTAAGTCTATGCATTTAAAATCCTTGGTAGTAAAGAGTTTTTTAGTTAGATTATATTCTAATAGACTAGCTGAATGTCACTTTACATATTTTGTTTATGACTAAAATCCTATTACAATGAATGCCATTACACAGTGTATTTCTGTATAATAGAGCTATATTCATGCCCTAGCAGAAGCTGTTCTATAGAAACAGTGTTCTTTCATATCAGGTTATTTGATTAATTTTATATATTGCATAGTCCTAGAATCATTTACTGCTTGTGTGACCTTGAATAAATCATTTCAATTCTCTGTTCCTCAGTTTCTTGATCCATATGTGAGGAGATCAAAGAGAAATCAAGCCATGATTTTTGACTTTGAAGGCGTAAGAGATTTTTCTGACTACTCCAATAAGTGCATCTCTTCTCATTTGTACAGGATAGAGGAACATAATGGAAGATACTGTTTACTTACCACTGTTTGATTCAATATCTTTTTCTTTGGGTAAGTATAGCCATGAGAATATATGACCGGTGTGAGATCTAAGTATTAAAATGAGATTTTGATCATGAGGCAGATGAGAAAATTAGTGAAGTGGTCTAGATGACCTCTGAGAGTCCTGTGATCTTAAGACAAAGGTGTTCTCTGATCCTTGTCTGCAATAATTGAAAAAAATGAGGATTGTTTACATCTTTGGTAGGGAGAGAAAAACTAATCTGCACAGCTTTCTTTTGCTATATTGACAGTTGTGAATTGTCCTTTAACTTTCTCAACCTTTCCTATTTCAAACATCCTAACCATATAAACAAATCCATCTACATACTCAATAGCTCAATAGCTCATCTAAACACACATTATCCAAATACAAGCCTTCTCTTGGAAATTTTCATAACAGGAAAGAGAAGTGCTTTTGAAGAAACAAAGGTTCTGCTAATTAATTAATTCACTCACTTATACATTTAAAACTTAATTATTGGGGCAGCTAGGTGGCCTAGTGGATAAAGCACCAGCCCTGGAGTCAGGAGTACCTGGGTTCAAATCCGGTCTCAGACACTTAATAATTACCTAGCTGTGTGGCCTTGGGCAAGCCACTTAACCCTGTTTGCCTTGCAAAAACCTAAAAAAAAACTTAATTATTAAGTTTTTACTATGTGTGAGAATTTTTCTTTCATGGCTAAATACAAAAGAGAAAAACTGACAATAGTCCCTCAACAATTAATCTATATTTCAATTCAACAACATTTCTTAACTACCTACTAAGATCTAGATACTGAGACTACAAAGTTACAAATTAAAACTCTAGAGAGTATATTAAATGATTTGCCCTTCCTCTAAGGGTTGGACTACAAAGCAATAAAAACATTTCAAGTCTGAGCAAAGGACCAGAGGTCTATGGAAGACATGAAGAGGTAAAAGAAATGGTTGTTATCAGTTGAGAGTACCTATAAGTTGAGACAATTAACATATCTAACTATACCAACAAATACAAGTGCACATATTTGAATATATGTATATTTGCCTTGTGTGTGTATACATACATATATATATATGTATATATATATATATATATAAACATTTACAAAGGTGTATATATGCATTACAGATACCATGTAATAACAGATATAGGCTCATTTCTTTCCAACATCAAACTTAACACACACGGTCTTAAATCTAGTCAAATAGTCAACAAGTTACTGCTTGGTCTGCTAAGAACCAAGCCCCAACTAGGATATTAGGGATGCAAAGACGAAGATGGAACAATTTCTTCCCCTCAAGGAGCTTATATTCTCTTGGGGAAAAACAACATGTATACATACAAGTAACATGTAAAATAAACGTAAAATAATTTGGGGAGAAGTCCCTTGTAGACAGAAGTCAGGAAAGATCTCAAGTAGGCTACAAGCCTTGAAGACTTTTTAGGTCTTACATCCAGAATAAACCCCAGAATCATAAGAATTTGAGAGTTAGAAAAGGCCTCAGAGTTCATGCATACTAATCCCTTGATAATTTCCAATGATTATCCTGTTCTATTTCCTAGAGCTATGCAGAACGTAATCATGCTTTCACATATTATTGTTCCATTGTTTCCATGGTACCTAACTCTTCATGACCCTATCTTGGGTTTTCTTGGTATTTTCTTCTCCATCTCATTTTGCAAATGAGGATAATGAGATAAACATGTTGAAACAACTTTCCCAGGGTCACAAAGTTACTGTCAGGCCAGATTTGAACTCATGAGAATAAGGAAAATGAATCTTGCTGATCTGGCACACAATCCGCTGTACCACCTAAATGCAAAGAACGATGATTCCCTTTCACATCATTACTTCAAGTATTTGAAGATCACTAGTGTCCAAGTACCACCTTCCAACTCTTCTCTTGAGGCTAAACACCACTTGGGGGTTCCTTTAACCAATTCTCATAGGGCATGATTTTGAGGCTTCTCATCCTATAAAATCCAGATGATTCAGATATTTGTAAGTGACAGGTCTGAATGTTTAATACATGTGATTTTCTGGTCTTTTGTGTCCTTTGGTTCTCATAGATAGTACAGCCTGCAGGTCTCTAACTAGACTTAAGTGAGGCTGGACAGCTCCATCTCCTCATCTGCCTTTTTTTTAGTAGATTCTGGCAATTGAGTTATGCTATCTTTCAGTATATGTGGGATTTTTTTTTCTGCTTCTCTCTCTCTCTTCTCTCTCTCTCTCTCTCTCTCTCTCTCTCTCTCTCTCTCTCTCTCACACACACACACACACACACACACACACACACACACACAAATACATTAATATTCTGTCTCTTCATCCATGGCTGTCACTAGATGCATATATTCATATAATTTCCTGTAGGTGGGACATAAATACACATAAAACTCAAAAATCTATCTCTGAATTTGCATGCAAACAGGAACTTCTGTGTCTATTCTTCTCCCTATTTCAACATTTCTCTCTTTTACTTTTTTTTCTGGAGGATTGGGTGACAGAGACGACAATGACTTTGATAAACTTTTCTATGAATTTGTCTTCTATCAAAGGTCAAGATCAACTCAAATAGGTATCAAATCAATGATTATAATCATTTCCTTGCCAAACAAAGGCCATGTCAGTCAGAGGGAATGAGAGTACAAATTATGTAGAAATTACACTGAATCCAAAAAGTTCCTTGGCCTTGGACAAGGCAGAGGGAACAAGAGATTACTAGACTCCTTTGGGTGCATTCCTGCTATATCATATAGTTATTTGAGTGTCTTATTTCCTCCATACAGTGTAAGGATATGAACCACACATTACAATTTTGAATATCCTCCATAGCAACTAGTGCTATCATTTGCCCATTATCAGTGCTCAAAATATATTTAAGGAAGATAGGGGAGGAACAAAAAGGGAAGGGGGAAAGGACAGAAAATAGAAAGAAGATAAAAATAGAAGATAAAGAAGAGGGAAAAAGGACAAATGTGAAGTGATAAAAAGATAGATTGAAGCAGATTTAAGACCTTAAATTCCACATTGATAAGGACAAACTGCATTCGTTAAATAGTAGGGAACTAAGGAAACTTTTTGAATTGGAGAGAAGAGATATAATACATTGGATTTAGTAAAGAACTAGCCTAGTATAACATTATCCTCATAGAAATTTAAAGCTATATAGGACTTTAGGGGTATAATTCATATTCTATCATTATTTCAATAGCTCTTCATGGAAATCTACTGAAAGTTTCAGGTTTGGGAACTAGGAATGAGAACTGAACAATGTATTTCACTAATAGAGTGAATTTGCAATGTGGAAAATGCCCTGTCTATGTGAATTAAAATCTGTTATCCAATTTATCATCTCAAAGAATTACCTGAGGGCACTGAGTGATTAAGAGATACAACCTGCCCAGGATTAGAGCTAGGAAGTATCAGAAACAGAACCCAAACCCAGGAAATCTTGATCCCAATACCATTTCATAATCCTCTCCTCAATGATACCTTTACAGTATATATTCCTCTTGTACTGAGTATAGTCAGTGTAATTTAGTGAATAGAAGTTGGTATTGGAGAGGAAGACCTGAGGTGAAGTAGGGTATTACACACACACTATACTGGTTATATGACCTTGTGTTGCCATACACACCCCAAAGACAGAGAGTGCCAACCTGTATTAGCAGCAAATGTACTAGGCAATCCTTCAAGTAGTAGTTAAAATCCCACCTTTTACAGGAAACTCTTCCTGTATTCCCCTTAAGCCTAGTGCCTACCCTCTGTTATTTCCAATTTATGCTGTGTATAGCTTATTTGTGCATAGTTTGTGCAATTTGCCTCCCCCATTAGATTTGGAGGTGAGAGCAGGGACTGTCTTTTACCTTTCTTCATATCCCCAACACTTAACACAATGCCTTAATACAATTTAGTAGACACTAAATAAATGTGATTGGCTGTCGGACTTTATACCAGTGAAATTAAACCTAGCCCCTATTCTTTATTTGTTATTCTTCATAGAGGAAAAGATTGTGTCTCAAAAAAATTAAATGGTTCGCCCAAGGGTCACATGGTAAGCTACAAATTTAGCTCCTTTCTCAAGATATCAAACTATCTACAAAATATAATAGAAATAATAAGCAAGTCTTTCTAACCAAAGTTATTATTTTAGGGTCTGACGAATAAAATGCCAGCTATGAGTGGAAGCCTAATAAATCAACAGAGGGAAATGATATTCCTCTGGTAGTAGTCAAGCCTGATGTTTAATGATTTTTTTAAAAAAATATCTTCTATACTTTAGAGCACAAATTTATATATTCATAGTTTAAGTCTGCCAAAATTAGGACAGAGCTTGGGGGAGACACCATCTTACCATCTTTTAAGAGTAGTAAGTAATCATTTGCTTCTGAATCCTCATTAACATTCATTATATCACCGATGATTAATACTATGAATTCTAATTTGCTTACACATAGTTACAAATATAGAGTAAACTTTTGGTGGTGATTTATTGAGGTAAGAAAAACCATTTAATATTGAAGACACCTAATAAAAAATTGCCCAATAAATCTTAGAGGAGAAATATCAGTACAAGGATCATTTTTGTTTGGATCTTATTTCATTCGATTAAAAAATATATGAAACTCCTTCAAAATTAAAAGTCAAGTCAACAAGCCTCAAGGGTTATTGTTAATTTCTCTGCCTGGCTGCTGAATCCCCAAGCTAGACTCAAGGGTCTTAGTTGCTAGCGCAAATAGCTGAAGAGTCAGGGCAAGCAATATAGATGATATTTTTTTTAAAAGATTACTCTTCATCTTTAAAAAGGGCAACCGAAGTATATGCATTCTGTAAAATATGAAACACATTGAATAGAAGTCAGCTAAATTAAGATGGGTTGCTGTGAGCTGATCAGCATCTCTCAACAGCTACACTGTGACACAATGCAGGGAACAATAAGAGATTTTCCCTTTTATGTCAGAATATTTCCCAAAACATCATAACCAAGATGAAAAATAAATAGAAGATAACAGATTATGGGTAGGAAAAAAAACACAAAAAACTGAGCAAAGGGGTTGAACTAATGCTTACTATCTATGTGATATAGTTTGACTGACTTGAAGTTCTCAGTAGCAATTCCATGTAACTGATAAGGTACTAAACAAGGAATCAGAATGACCTGAATTACAATACTGCTTCTGATACTTTAGAGCTGTGAGACTAATCATATTACTTAATTTCTCAGTTTCTTCATTTATCAAATGGAGATGAGTACATGAGTACTATGTTTTTTATTTTTTTAGGGGGGGGGGGTTGCAAGGCAATGGGGTTAAGTGGCTTGCCCAAGGCAACACAGCTAGGTCACTATTAAGTGTCTGAGACCAGATTTGAACCCCGGTACTCCTGACTCCAGGGCTGGTGCTCTATCCACTGTGCCACCTAGCTGCCCCAGGATGAGTACTTTTTAATGGAATTTATTGAAAGTTTGAGTTGAAATCAGGCACAATTTAGGGATATCTGCAATGGAAAATGTCATCTGTATCCTGAGAAAGAATTGTGGAGTTTGAACAAAGACCAAAGAATTTCTATGTACCTTTAATTTAATTTTTTAAAAATGATCTTATTATGTAATTCTGCTATATCTCATACTGTATGTTTCTTCCTCATCACATTCAGTTTAGATCAATGCATACTATGGGAATGATGTAAAGACTAACAAACTGCCTTCGGTGGGGGATGGGGGAGGGAAGCAAGATTGGGGCAAAAATTGTAAAACTTAAAATAAATAAAACCTTTCTAAAATTAAAAAAAAGAAAGTTTGAGTTGATCAGCAAGACTTGGGTGCAAACTGGCTATAAGCAAATGACCAATTGAGGTTCTAGAAAACTAATACTATAAATTGCAAGGAGTGGGAGGGATGCTGATCTCCTTTAATGGATCATATTTTTCTCACTGGAATCAAAGGAACAGACAAATGAAGTCATAGGTTGGATTAAAAATTTTTTTCAAGGTAGGAATTAATGTCAGATAGTGCCTACCTTTATAAGTTTGCTCTGAGAGTCAAATGAGAACATGCTAACATTTAGGGGTTCTCTTAGAACCTGGGAGAGAAAATGTAGTAGTGATCTCTGATCTCATTTTCTCTGAATGAAGCTGGCTTATCCTTTCCCTGAAGGATCTACGGGTACCCTTGAGGGATTGGGTGACTTTAATGGTATTGGTGCAAGCCCCAAATCAATCTGAGGTTCCCTCACTATCAGCTAGCAGTGATTAATAGTCAAAGTTAATTTAAGCAATTTTTCCAGGGAACTTTTCTTTCAAATATATGTCAAGGAAAAAAAGTACAGCTATGTGTGTGTGTGTGTGTGTGTGTGTGTGTGTATACATATAAACACACATATGTATATATGTGTGTATATGTATATATATTATATATATACATATATATTTTTCCCTAATATCTCAGGGACTCATTCTTCCTTTAACACTCCAGGCTCTGAGAGGCAGTGAGTTAAGATTTAAGGTAGCATCTATATAGTGTTGGTTCCACTGGTTTCATTCATTGCCGTTGGATTAGTTCTCAACTCAGATAAGACTGGATCTTGAAAGTTACTTCTTGGGGCTCTTCAAGATAGATTAGTTACAAAAACCATGTGAAAACTCAACCTTCAGAAGTCAAATAGTTTGCTATCTTGAACTCACATTAAGTCTTTGCTGCATCTACTATCATTCACCTTAAATGAAAGAACAAGGCAAAGAAATAATGCCTATCAAGAGCCAACCATTCGACTCAGATGAGACCTTGAAGCCTTGTTCCTCTTAGCATTGTTTCTAGTTTCTTACCAGATGCCATCAGGCAAGAAGAAGTCCCTGAGGAGAAGCCAGAAGCTCTCGTTTCTAGAATCTTTTGAACACACCTCTCGTCTTGTGTCAGAAGTCAGTCAAAAAGGTTCCACATAGCTATATGGTAAGCAAACTAAGACCAGTTACAGGATATGTCTGTTCCAAATCTCTCCAAATCACTTTCCTTAATTGTCATCATGATTTTCCCCAAAGTAGGTTTTCTAACTTCTACAACCTCTACAATGTGAGAAATCACATAAATCAAGCACACTGAGGTTTCTCAAAAGGACTGTGCTCATTGGCCAGTCCCTGATGATATTAGTGATTATTACTATTAAAAGGGGAAATCAACAAAAGTCTCATTTGGGAAGGGTTTTAAAGCATAGGTAGGAATTCTAAGTCCTAGTCTGCTTCTCTCTGGGTACAGTTTTTTCAAAATATATTAACTCTTATGTACATTTACCTAATTTGACTGGTTTTTAGGTTCTTTATAAAAACAAGATACATTTATTCCAGTCTTCTTATACAAAACAACTAATATGGAAATGCTTTACATGATTGAACAGTATAATCTATATTTGATCTCAGGGAAAAAAAAAAGAGAAAAGGAAGAAAAAAGTTTTAAAAAGTTAAAAAATGGGGGGGAAATTACATATGTTTATATATTTTTTAAAAACTAGACACATATCAGACTAATTACTAGTCAAATTTATTATGCTATTAGAATTTTACTATTTTGTCATTTTATTTGTTCTTTTTTTTTGCTGTTAAAAGAGTATTTCTAGGGGCAGCTAGGTGGTGCAGTGGATAGAGCACCGGCCCTGGAGTCAGGAGTACCTGAGTTCAAATCAGCCTCAGACACCTAGCTGTGTGGCTTTGGGTGAGCCACTTAACACCATTTGCCTTGCAAAAACCTAAAAAAAGGCTATTTCTAAGGGAAAATAAAAGCAGTAACACAGTAGCTAATCCGTGTTCCAAACAAGGGAAAAGAGATTCTAAGATATGATCTTAAAAATCATCATATGCTTCTCTCTCTCTAGGTTCAGGTTTCATCCTTGGGCTAAAGAATCTTGTGTATAATAGGAGAACAATAAATATTTATTAAATGGAATTGAATTGAATTTGTGGAGATCACTCTTCCTCAAACTGGCTTCTGGAAGAGATATTATTGCAGTGGAAATCACCATCATAATGAGGCAGCTAAATGATGGGGTACAATAAAGTCAGGATGAGGAGTTTAAAATCTAGTTTTAAACACTACCAGTGTGCAAGGTAATTAAACTCAGGTTATCTCAGCTCTTTCATTTTATGATCATGAAATTAATATCACTTACCTGCCAGGATAGTTGAGCGTATAAAATGTGATCATATTTATAAAGCAGTTTTCAAACTTTAAACTGAAAGATAATGTTATCTCTTATTGTTAGCTATCTTTTGAACTTTTTTAGCTTTTCAATGAAGAATAAAGATTCAAAGACCTTCCCAAGTAAAATTTTAAAATGACAGTCATGAATATTTATTCATGAAAATTGTTTAGAACCTCTACAGAGAGTTGGCTACCAATCCCTATGAAATGGCCCCTAAGTACTTTTCCAAGGATAGTTCACTGGGATTGGTCAAAATAGGATCTGTCATCTTTAAAAAGAAAAAAATCCTCTACCAGTTCTTGCTCTGTGTATTCTTTCAAATCATTACACAGAATTTCCTTCCCACATAGTACAGATTTGGTTTTCCAAGTTAATATTTTACATGAAGAATAAATGGACTTCACACACAATTATTCTTCTATTGATTATTATTATACCCTGTTCCATCCCATTGAAAAAATAGTTAAGGACAACTTAAGGCTTCTCACAGCCTTCATTGATCTAGCATCAATCTTTGACGCAGTAGGCAAAATCCATCTATGATCACACTACAGAGGCTTAATATAGATTTTCAGTCTCATAGTGCTTATTTTGACATGGTTGCTAAAAATCTGAGTGAGTAGGAATACTCAAATGAATGACAGTTTTCATCTTATTCTTAAATAATATCAAAGAGAGATGGATGCTAACCTCTTTCCTTTTTTATCTATAAACAATTTAGTGCAGCTATTGAGGGTCAAAAGGGGTGCAGCAGTCACTTTAGAATCCAGATAACCTTGTCTCAGGCCTATCTGGGAAACACATTATCATTGTGATCCTGGATGAGGGATTTAATTTGTCAGTGCTCAAAGAAAATCTCTAAGATTATAAATTTCAGAAGTTACCAGTCTGCATTATTTAGAGGGAACTTCTCCACCTAAGTAGCTCCAAATATTAATTAAATCACAAATTGGTATGGGGGCTTGGGGGTGGGAGAGAAGTGCAGTTATTAGTTGATGTAAATGTATCTTTGGCACAAAACAAAGTTTTGTTGTCTCTTACCAGGACTTGTCCTCCGAAGTACAGAAGGCTCTTTGTGTTACTTAATGATACAAGATGTCCACTAATTTAAAGCCCAATTTGTGTGGCAAGGAAAAGGAAAGTAGAGGAGGGTTACATAGTCAAATTACACAGTCAAAATTCTAAAAGACTTGTATGGAAAATACCATCCATATCTAGGAAAGGAACTATGGAGTTTAAATGCAGACTAAAGCTTATTATCTCCAATTTTCAAAAATTTTCTTATGTAGTATGTCTTTTTTTCTCTCTAATTTTTTCTCTGGATGTGATTCTTCTTTCAGAGTATGATTAATATAGATCCATGTTTAGCATAGTCATATATTCATTGCTTATATTAGATTTCTTTCTGTTGGAGGGGGAGGAAGGGAAGGGAAGGGGGAGAAAATGTAAAATTCAAAACCTCACAATAAATGATTATCAAAAACTATCATTGCAGGTAGTTGGAAAAATAAATAATTGTTTTAAATTACATAGTTAAAATACAGCTAGATCTGTGGAAAAAAATAAGAATTTACATCTTAGTTTTGTGGTTTATTGGGATATTGTGATAAGACTAATATTTACCAGCACTTTCCTGACAAAATTTCTTTCTTCCCCATTCAGAACAAGGAATGAACCTAGGCTTCTCTTCCTTCAACAGGGATGAGTTCTCCCTAAAAAGAAATAAAGCTTTTCATTTCCAGGACCTGATTACCCCCCAGCTTCTGGTGTTTCTCCAACATAGCTTCTTCATCACCTAAAACCATAAAAAAGTCCCAGACCTGGACCTGGTTGGTAGGTTCTCTCAGAATTGGTGGATTTCTGAGATGGTCAGACACACTCTATTTCACCAAATCCTATCTTGATAACCTGATGTATATCCACATTAAGTCAAAGAACAATCCTTTCTTTAACCAAAATAATGCCGCCATTTTTGTTATGCCTTTGGGCAAGATAGTTTAATACCCCGTATCCTTTATTTTCTTCATCTGTAAAATGTAGATAACAATACTTACTCTACCTGGTGCAATATTGACTAAGGTCCCTGCCATATAGGCTACATTAGGTTTTTGTTTTGTTTTGTATGCTCCTAGACATCAAGGAAGCCATCCAAAAGGTATGGTTGGTCTAAGGGCAAACGCATAAGCTATAGAACTTTCTAATGTCAAAAAGAAACCATTCATTGAATAATCAGAGCCTTGCTGTGCATATCCTACTTTTTGTGCAGTGCACTACATTCTGCTGAAGAAACTTGTTTCTGTAAGGGAACCCAAGTGACCATATACACCTAAACCAGGGACATGTCTGTACTGAATTTCCCAAGACATAGTTAAGGAAATCTCATTTATTTAGCTGATGTATTGTCCTTGAAAGTCTCATTTCATTCCCATCTTACACCCGAAACACCAGACCTGTCTACGTAAGACCTGACCTACAACAGCAGGGTTATTGTTAATATCAAATGAAATATTATGCCTATGACAGTTTATAAACCATAAAAAACTTTGCAAATGTGAGCTTTTATGAAGCTCAGTTCTAGAAAAACATTTGTCTCTACAGATGAGTTTTTATGATTTTTTTTCATCCAGTTATGAATACTATATAAAGCAATGTGTTCCCTATTTGGCTGACACTTCCAGGAAACATAAAGCCAAATTAGTGTCCATTGGGAATAATTAGCTCATCTCAAGTGCCTGGTAACACCTACTCTTTATGTTTTTTTAGATGGTCTCAGTTTTGTTTTTATCCTTAATTGTCCTATTTTTAGTTATATATTTCATCTCAGAAGCTTTGTAAGTAGCAGTAATATAAACAAGAAATATAGTTTATAGATTCATTTGCAATTTCACTGGCATAAAGAACTTGGAATTAGACAATTTTCTCCACCAATACAGGTCAGAACCTTCTCTAAAATCTCTAGTCTTATAAAGTTGCCTAGAACAGTATAAGTTTAGTTAATTTGCTCAGAGTCCACAGTATCTTTCAAGGGATGTATTTGAATTCATGTCTTCCTGGTTCCAAGGACAGCTGTCTAACTACTACCCCATGCTGCCTCTTAAACAATGTATACATACAACATACATACATATGATATGTGTGTGTATAATATATATATATATATATATATAAATGTGATATATAATAAAAATAAAGAGCTATGCCAAATATCCAACTATCTTTTTAAAAAAATTATATAGATTAAACCCTCTATCTGATCACCTCTTTGTCTTGGTGGAGGGGTTTATATAGTTCAGTGCTATTGTGAGTGGGATCAGTAATCCATGCAGGGCTACCCAAAATGGACAGGACATAGTGGAGAATTCTGATGAAAAGTGATCTTCCAGAGAAGGAAATGATAAATTATTCCATTATCTTTTCCAAGAAAATCCCATGGACAGTTGGTCCATGGAATCACAAAGAGATTGAGTATAGTAAAGAGACTGAGTATAGCATAGAAATTAATGAATAAGAATAACAATTATTTTAAAAAGAATGTTGTTATACATTCCAAACTTAATGCTGGGTTTTTTATCCATTCATCCTACAAATGTTTGCCGATTGCTTACTCTCTGAAGGTATAGCCTTCTGGAAACTTAAATCTAGTCCAGAAAAATAATGCAAACCCTCAAAAATTTACTCATAGTACAAAAACATTTACAAATAATATTAATAATTTAATCTTTTCTAATACAATTAAATTAGTACTAATATCTAATGGCAACTAGATGGTACAGTAGGTAGAGTACTAACCCTGGAATCAGGAGGAATTGAGCTCAAGTCCAGTCTTACTAACCGGGTAGCCCTGAGCAAGATTCTTAACCCTATTTGCCTCAGTTTTCTCATCTGTCAAATAAGCTGGAGAAGGAAATGTTCTCTACCAAGAAAACTCCAAATGAGGTCAAGAAGAATCAGATATAAATGAAACAATTTAATAAACAATGAAGTAAGGCAAACAATCAAGGCCTCTTGATTTAGTCAATCAGTTCATCCATCAATCAACATAGATGAACAGATACTAGTACTACATAACTAGTAAGTATAAAAGATGGGATTTGAATCCAGTTATTGCTGGCTCCAAGTTCAACTCATCAAATTACTACCAAGCAAATCACTATCTTTGAGGCTCAAGCTCAGGACTTCAGATTATGAGAGTGAAGCACAAACTGCTAAATTAAAAAGATTTTCCTTTTATTAAGAAAAATATGCACTTTTATAACATTTTCCTTGATTAGTTGGACCAAAGCAAAACAATTTTATGACTTGTTAATTTGGGTTTTTTTGTTCCAGGAAGGCAATCATGGTTACTTGATTAGGCTAGTACACTATCCACTGCACCACCCTCTGCCCCTATTCCTTGTTAACTTAAAGGTAATATTAAGGTTCTTAAATGATCATTAAAAAAAGACTAACCTTGTGAAATTGCTGACCTACAGATTTACATCTGAAACTACCCATTAGATATCTTGATCTGGAAAGCCCATAGACATCTAAAATTCAGCATGCCCCAAATGAACTCATTATCTTTCTTCTAAAACTGTCCTCTGGGAGGCAGAAACAAGATGGTAGAGAGAAGATAAGATCGTCCCTGAGCTTTTCCCAGCTTCTCTCATAAACAACATTGAATCAATCCTCTAAATGGATTCTGGAGTAACAGAACTCACAAAAAGAAGAGTGAAGCATTTTCCAGCTTCAGGTATCTTGGAAGGACTATAGGAAAGGTCTCTCTGTTTCACCCTGGTGGTGCAGTAGCAAAGCCCGGCACAAGTGGATGTGGGAGAAGGCAAAGCAAAGATCAGCAATTGAGGCTCCTGGATCATGATTTAGTAGGTCAATGGAACAGCAGGCCAGATGAGAGGCCTCCAGGTTCAGCATAGAAAGCAATTTATGAGTCCCAGAACCACAGCGCATGAGGCTTGACAAGACCAGGCAATTCCAGTACAGTGAGCAAACTGCTAGTACCTTAGGGACCAGTGTAGAAAGTCTGTGAGCAGATCCTTGACCCCCAATAAAAGAAGATTAATACAGTATCCCTGTAACACAGGAGTAGAACTCAAATTTAAAAACCACTACCTAAGCTAAAAATATTAGGAAGAAACAGAAAAAAGTCTTGACCAAAGAAAGATGCTCTAGTGATAAGGAAGATCAAAACAACATCTCAGAAAATAAAACTAGAAAAAGGCCTACATGTGAAGTCATAAAAGGTAATATGAATTGATTTCAAGCCCAAAGTCCTCCTGGAAAATTTTTTTTAAAATAGTTTTAAAATCAAGTAGAAATAAATGAGAAAAGAAATGAGAGGCATGCCAGAAACAGAGTCAAAAAATTTGGAAAAGTAAGCACAAAAATTGACTGAAGAAAACAACTAATTTAAAAATACAATTGGGCAAATAGAAAGAAAAAAATTCTTACAAAACCTAATTGAAGAAAATAATTCCTTAAAAATTACAATTAAGCAAGTGAAAGCTACTCTTATTCTTTGAGACATTAAGACTCAATCAACAAAATTTTTAAAAATAAAAAGTGGGGAGTGGCTAGGTGGTACAGTGGATAGAGCACTGACACTGGAGTCAGGAGTACCTGAGTTCAAATATGACCTCAGACACTTAATAATTCCCTATTTGTTTGGCCTTGGGCAAGCCACTTAACCCCATTGCCTTGCAAAAACCTAAAAAAATTTAAAGCTAAAAAAATAAAAAAGTGGAAGAAAATGTAAAATATCTCATTGATAAAACAGCCAAACTGGAAAATAATACAAGGGGAGATAATTTAAGAATTACTGGAGGGCAGCTAAATGGTACAGTGAATAGAGGACCAAACCTGAAGTCAGAAGGACTTGAGTTCAAATCCAGACTTAGGCATTTAATATTTATTTAGCTGTGTGATCTTGGGCAAATTACTTAACCCTATTGCCTTGCAAAAATGAAAAGAATTTTTGGAGAACCTGAAAGCCATGGTAAAAGAATAACCTGGAAATCATCTTTCAAGAAATCATCAAGGGAAAATTATGCTGATATTTTAGAACAAAACAGTAAATTAGTAATTGAAAGAATCCACTAATCACCTCCTAAAAGAGATTCCAAAATGAAAAAAGCCATAGAATATCATATTGGAATTAAGGTGAATTAAGATGAAGAAAAAATGCGTAGGCAGTCAGAAAGAAACAATTCAGGGGCAGCTAGGTGGTGTAGTGGATAAGGCACCAGCCCTGGAGTCAGGAGTACCTGGGTTCAAATCCAGTCTCAGACACTTAATAATTATCTAGCTGTGTGGCCTTGGGCAAGCCACTTAACCCCATTTGCCTTGCAAAAAAAACCCCTAAGAAACCTAAAAAGAAAAGAAACAATTCAAATACAAAGGGTTATCATTAATGACTGCACAGGACATGGCAGCTTCAATATGAAATTCCAGAGAGCAAATTAACCTGGATTACAACCAAGAATCAACTATACAGCAAAATTGAGCATATTTTATTTAGGGAAAGAGATGAATATTTAACAAAACAAGAAAAAGGAGTGGCTAGGTGGCGCAATGAATAGAGCACCAGCCCTGGAGTCAGGAGTACCTGAGTTCAAATCCAGCCTCAGACACTTAATAATCACCTAGCTGTGTGGCCTTGGGCAAGCCACTTCATCCCATTGCCTTGCAAAAACTAAAAAAAAAAAAAAAAAAAAAAAAAAAAAAAAAAAAAAAAAAAAAAAAAAACAAGAAGAGAAAGAATGAGAATTACTTGAATCTTACTCTCATTGAATTTGAATTTGGCTCAAAAAAGTAAAAACATATGCATTCAGATTTTTTTTTACCTATAGGAAATTAGGAGAGGAAAGAGGAAGAGAAAAGAAAAGGGAAAGATTGGGGGAGACTGATAGAAGGGAGGGCAGATTATGTGAGGTAGTGGTCATAAGCAAAAGACTGGTGAGAAGAGACAGGGTGAAAAGAGAGAAAATTACAAATAAGAGAAAAATAAGATGGAGGGAAATACAGAGCTGATATTCAAAACTGTGAATATGAATGGGATGAACTATCCCATAAACTGTAAGAGAGAGCATAGTGGATTAAAAAATAGAATCTTACAATATTTTCTTTACAAGAAACACATTTGAGGCAAAGAGATACATACAAAGTAAAGGTACGTTTCAACTGAAGTTAAAAAAAAGGAGGGGCATCATTCTTAATATCACAGAAAACAAAAGGCAAAAATAAGATCTAATCAACAGGGATAAAAAGGAAACTACATCTTCCTTAAAAGTACCATAAACATTGAAGTAATAGGAATATTAAACATATATGCACCAAATGGTAGAGCATTCAAATTCCTAGGGAAGTTAAACGAATTATAGGAAGGACCCCCCCTTCTCTCTCTTTTCCTTCTCTCGTTCTCTCTCTCTCTCTCTCTCTCTCTCTCTCTCTCTCTCTCTCTCTAACACACACATACACAGAATTTTTAGAAAAGTTATATATGATAGACCTATGGAGAAAATGGGGAAAGAAAATAATAAAACTTTTCTCAGTGATACATGGACCCTATACACAAAAAGACATATTAGAAAGTAAAAACTTCACAATCAAAAGCAACATGGCAGAAATATTAAATACATGCTTGTTAGATCATGATGAAAAATTTATGCATAATAAAAGGACATGGAAAGTTTGGCTAAAATTAATTGGAGGGGAGGCTGGGTGGCACAGTGGATAAAGCACCGGCCCTGGAGTCAGGAGTACCTGGGTTCAAATCTGGTTTCAGACACTTAATAATTACCTAGCTGTGTGGCCTTGGGCAAGCCACTTAACCACATTTGCCTTGCAAAAACCTAAAAAAAATAAGAAAGAAAAATAAAAAATAAAAAAAATTAATTGGAAACTAATCCTAAAGAATGAATGGGTCAAACAAAAATCATAGAAACAATCAATAATTTCATCCAAGATGATGACAATGATGAGACAACATAACAAAATGTGTGGAATGCAATAAGAACAGTTCAGAGAGGAAATTATTTTATCTCTAATGCAAACATGAACAAAGTAGAGAAAGAGATCAATTAATTGGACATGCAACTAAAGAAGCTGAAAAAAAGAAAAAATCTCGATTAAATACCAAATTAAAAATTCTGAGAATCAAAAGAAATATTAATAAATAGAAAAACCAAAGGAGAAATTAATAAAAGGGAAGGTTATTGAACATGTAAATAAAACTAAGAGTTAGTATTATGAAAAAATTAAATAAATAAAACTTGTTCTATTTGATTTTTTAAAAAAGAGCAAATTACCAGTATCAAAAATGAAAAGGGTGAATTCATGACCAATAAAGAAGAAATTAAGGCAATAATTTGGAGCTACTTTGCCCATTTTATCCTAATAAATCTGACAATCTAACTGAAATGGATGAATATTTACCAATACAAATTGCTCAGGTTAACAGCAAAGAAAAGAAAATACTTAATCCCATTTCAGAAAAATAAATTAAACAAGTTCTCGATGAACATCCTAAGAAAAATCTCCAGGGTCAGATAGATTGACAAGTGGATTCTTTTATTTCCTCCCAATTACATGCAAATATAGTTATCAATATTTACAAGTTTGCAAGTCTTTGAGTTCTACATTTTTCAATCATCCTCCCTTCCTTCCTACCTTCCCATGGCAGTGAATCATCTAATATAGATTGTACATGCACAATCATGTTTTAACATAGTTCCATATGTCATGTTGTAAAAAGTGAATGAGAACAAAGGGTGTAGAAACCATGAGAAAGAAGAATAAAATAGTTTTAAAAAGTGAACATAGTATGCTTTGCTCTGTATTCAGACTTCATAGCTTTTTTTTTCTCTGAATGGGTATGGTATTTTCCAAAACAGGTCTCTAAGGATTATCCTTCATCACTGAAGTACTGAGAGCAACTGCACCCCTCATAGTTCATCATCTCACAATGTTAATGTCAATGTGTACAATATTCTCCTGGTTCTGACCCCTTCATTTGGCATCAGTTCATGCAAGTCTCTCCAGGCCACTCATTATTTCTGATAGAACAATAGCTGTCAGATGACATTCATATCTTTTTTACTCATTCTTGTTCAGCCATTCCTTAAATTGATAGGCATCCCACCATGTTCAATTTTTTGTCAATACAAAAAGAGCTGCTAGAAATATTTTTGTACATGTGTACCTTTTCCCTTTTTTATGATCATTTTGGTATATATAGACTTAGTAGTGGTGTTGCTAGTTCAAAAGGCCTTTAGGCAGAGAAGCAAATTGCTCTCCAGAATCATTTGATCAGTTCACAACTCCATCAACAATGCATTAATGTACCAGTTTTCCTGCATTCTTTCCAGTACTTATCACTTTCCTTTGTTCTCATTTTAGTCAAACTGATGGGTGTGAGGGAGTAGTTTGGAGTTGTTTTAATTTGAATTTCTCAAATCTATAATGATTTGCAGCATTTTAATATGACTAAATATAGCTTTAATTTCTTCATCTGAAAACCACATTTTCATGTTCTTTAATCATTTATCTACTGGGGATTGACCTGTATTTTTTTCCATAATCCAAAAAAAATCTTTTATTTTATGTTTTTTAATTATTAATGCCATGAATTTAATGGAGATTGGTTCCAACAACTCAGGTTTCTTGTCTGGTTCCCACAAGGTGTGCTTCTCTGGGTGGAGCAGGTTTGAACTCAAGGGCCTTTTTAATTGACTTCCTTCTTCTTCTTATCATTTCCCTTTACTGACTTTAGGAAGCTATCTATGTTCTTAGGATGCTTAGTGTGCTCAAGATGCACATTAATTCTCTTGACTAGAATCTTACCATTAACCTGTTTGTTTACAACAATGCCTATGGAATGTTGTATAATATTTACAGACCTATCCAGTCTTGCAATGATAACAATTGTGGGGCATTCTTTGATGAACTGTGATCTTATACTTGCTATTTACCATATCACCTTTCTTGTATATGTGCATATATGTAACCCAAGGAATAACACCATGTTTCCAAAAGGACCCAGAAAACATGCATTGAGTCACTTTCCTTTTTCATTTTGTGTTGTCACTTTGGCAACTCACTTGAATATGGTGGAGCAAGTATAAAGTCATGACTTGTATTCTTATAAATTTGGCCAAATTCTCTAATTATTTTAGAAATGAGTTCTTTAGGAGACTTCCAGTTAAGATGGCAGAGAGAGAAGAAAGGCACTGTGCTAAGGTCTCCTGATCTTCCTTCATCTATAACATGAAAGAAACCTCTTAACAGAAATCCGATCAATTAAAACGCAGAAAGAGAAACTAGGAGAAGAACATCCACCTCAAGGTTTGTCTTCTGGGATCATGGGTGAGCCAAGGGCAGAGAGCAGAGAGCCTGCTGGGAGGGGTGAAAGCCTGGGAGCAGAGGCATTGGCTGTGGCACTGATGGGCTAGGGCTTACAAGCAGGGCTGGAGGGCAAGTTACAGTGAAGGAGACTTGCAGATATTGATCCCTGAGTTCTTCTAGTCTGGAGGAACTCAGAATCCATACCTTCATTTCAGCTGAAGCCTCTTCCCAGAACAAACAATTACAGCCCACCTCTCTGCAGGCTCAGGCATGAGCAGCAGAGTTCCCTCAGCTGTTAATAGAAAAAGAGTATTTACCTTGCCCCAGGGCATAACCCACGGCAACCCCCCCACCCCCCCCCAAGGAAGAGGGACTCAAATCAATGTCACAGACATTCCAGAGAAAGTAATCAGCACCCCCTACTGGTCAGCCCAGTTGGAGATACTAAACCCAGTGAATAAAGCCTCTAGAGATCCCAACACCAAACCTCTATGAACCATCCCCTCACCCAAGACAAGATCTTATGAAAATCAAGTAAGGCCAACTGAAAGGGGGATGCATAGAAAAATCCCTATAAGGAAAAGACCCTAACTCAGAGAAAACTAGAACCTCTGAGGAGAATATGATTTGGTCTCCAGCACAGAAAGATGTCCTCGAAGAAAACAGGAATGAGTTTAAACATCAGTTGGAAAATTTGGGAAAAGTAACCCAAGAGAAGATTAACACATTGCAACAAAGAAACAAATCCTTGGAAAATACAATTGGACAAATGCAAAAAGAAAATATTGGTCAAATGGAAAACTTTTTCAAAATTAGAACTGACCAATTGGAAAAGGAGTTGCAAAAGGTAAATGAAATTTCTTCTCTAAAAAAAAAAACTAGGGGTGGCTAGGTGGTGCAGTGGATAGAGCACCAGCCCTGGAGTCAGGAGTACCTGAGTTCAAATCTGGCCTCATACACTTAATTACATAGCTGTGTGGCCTTGGGCAACCCACTTAATCCCCTTGCCTTGCCAAAAAAACAAAAATTTAAAAAAATTTAAAAAATGAATGGAGTCTGTGGAAACTAATGACTTCATAAGACAACAAGAATCCGTGGGGGGGGTGGGGGTGGGAAAGCTCAAAAAAATAGAAGAAAATGTAAAATACCTCATCAGCAAAACCACTGACCTTGAGAATAGAACAAGGAGAGAAAAACCTAAGAATTATTGGTCTTCCTGAAAACATTGAAGAGAAAAAAAAGCCTGGATTTAATATTACAGGATTTAGGGAAAGAAAACTACCCTGATATCCCAGAGGACAAAATAGTTATTGAAAGAATACATTGATCCCCTCCAGAAAGGGATCACTAAAAGAAAACACCAAGGAATATTGTGTTTGAATTCCAGAACTATCTGATAAAAGAGAAAATCCTGCAGGCAGACAGAAAGAAACATAGCAAGGAGTCACAGTAATGATTACAAAGGACCTGATTGCATCAATATTGAGGGATCAAAGGGCCATGAATGCTACATTCTGAAAAGCAAGAGAACTTGGAAAGGAGCCAACAATTCATTATGCAGCAAAACTGAACCTTCTCTTCCAGGCAGGGCAAAAAGTTCACATTTAATGAAATAGGAGACTTCAAACTTTTCTGGATGAAAAAACTAGAGCTTGATAGAAAATTTGGACTTCAAACAGGAGACTCAAGAGAAACATGAAAAAGGTAAAATAAAAAAGGGGCAAAAAAAAGAAAAAAAACTACTGCCCAATAAGATGAAACTGGATATATCCCTACCTGGGAGAAAGACACTAATAACTCTCAATTGGAATTCTATTAGAGAGAATACACTGAGCCAGAAGTGATGGACACTCATGACGTTTCTGTGACTCAGATAGAATAATTTAAAAAAATACCTCCTAAAAAACAGGGACAGTAAAGAGATGGGAGGATAGAGGAGACTGAATGAGGTAAATCTCATTAAAGAGATACAAAGGACCTATTGCAATAGAGGGGGAAGAAGGGAGGAGGTGAGAAGCACTGAAACTTTCTCTCATCAGATTTGACTTAAATGTAACCTACCTACAGTTAAGAAACTTATCTTGCCTTTCAAATATTAAAAGGGGAAAGGGGAGGAAAATGGGAACCAACAGAAGGGAGGGAAGGAAGAAAGGCCAAAGGGAAAGGGGAAAAAGGGGATTGGGGTTGGATATAGGAAGGCAAATAGACAGAATGTGGTGGTATTCAGAAACAAAATGCTGGGGAATATGGATAAAGGGGAAAAGGGGGAATACAAACAGAGGGGAGATAATGTGGAGGTCAATAAAGACTTAGTAATTATAACTTTAATGTGAATGGGATGAACTCTCCCTTAAAACATAAGTGAATAGCAGAGTGGGACAAAGCAATTGCAAAAATATTTAATGTTAAAAGAGATAAGGAAAGAAACTATATCCTCCTAGAAGGTACCATAGGCAATAAATTAATTTGAATACTAAATATGTATGCATCCAATGGTATAGCATCCAAATTCTTAGAGCATAAGTTGAAGGAGTTACAGGAAGACATAGACAGCAAAACTCTACTAGTGGGAGACCTCAACCTCCCACTCTCAGATTTAGATAAATATAACCATAAAATAAACAAGAAGGAAGTTAAGGAGGTAAAGAAATTGTTAGAAAACCTATACATTATAGACCTATGGAGGAAATTGAATGGAGATAGAAAGGAATATACATTTTTTTATGCAGTACATGGCACTTATACAAAAATTAACCATGTACTAGGGCAAAAAAACCTAATAATAAATTGAAGAATGGCAGAAATAATGAATACATTTTCTTAGATCATAATGCAATAAAAATCACATGCAATATTGGCTGGGGAAGTATAGACCCAAAATTAAAAAGAATGAGTGGATCAAACAACAAATTACAGAAATAATCAATTATTTAATCCTAGATAATGACAATAATGAAACAACATACATAAACCTATGGGATACACTCACAGTGGTTCTCAGGGGATATATTATATCTTTAAATGCTTACATGAATAAATTAGAGAAAGAAGAAATCAACGAACTAAATATACCACTAAAAAAATTAGAGAAAGAACAAATTAAAACTCCCCAATTAAATACCAAATTAGAAATTCTAAAAATTAAAGGAGAAATTAATAAAATTGAAAAGCAAGAAAACTATTGAACTAATAAATAAAACTAAGAGTTGATTTTATGAAAAAAGCCAATAAAATGTATAAACCTCTGGTCAATTAGATTAAAAAAGAAAGAAGAAAACTAAATTGCTAGTATCAAAAATGAAAAAGGCGAACTTACCACCAATGAGGAGGAAATTAAAGTAATAACTTAGAATTATTTTGTCCAACTTTATGCCATAAATTTTATAATCAAAGTGAAATGGATGAATATTTACAAAAATATAAGTTGCTCAGGTTAAACAAAGAGGAAACTAATTACCTAATGAACCCTATCTCAGAAAAAAGAAATTCAATAAGTCATTATCAAACTACATAAGAAAAAATATCTTCAGGGCCAGATGGATTCACAAGTGAATTCTATCAAATATTTAAGGAACAACTGATTCCAATTCTACATAAATTCTTTGGAAAAATAGTTGAAGATGGAACTCTGACTAACTCTTTCTATGACACCAATATGGTGCTGATACCTAAACCCAGAAGAATTAAAACAGAGAATTAAAACTGTAGACACATCTCCCTGATGAATATAGATGCAAAAATCTCAAATAAAAATCTTAGCAAAATGACTACAGCAAGTTATCACTAGTATAATACATTATGACCAAGTAGTATTTATCCCAGGAAGGCAGGGTTAGTTCAATATTAGGAAAACTGTCAGTATAATTAATTATATCAATAACAATCCTATCAGAAATCATATGATTATATCAATAGATGCTGAGAAAGCTTTTGAGAAAATACAGCATCCATTCCTATTAAAAGCACTAGAGAGTGTAGGAATAAATGGATTGTTGCTTAGAATAATAAGCAGTATCTATTTGAAACCATCAACAAGCATTATATGCAACAGGGATAGGATAGAGGTATTCCCAATGAGATTGGTGTGAAACAAGGATGTCCATTATAACGAATGTTATTCAATATCATATTAGAAATGTTAGCTTCAGCAATAACAGAAAACTGGAAGTTAGTATGGAAGAAACTTGGAACTTCATACCCAATACCAAGATAAAATCAAAATGGATACAGGATTTAGACATAAAAACAATATTATAAACAAACTAGGAGATCAAGGAATAGTTTTACTGTCAGATCTATGGAAAGGGAAGCAGTTTATGACCAAGGGGGAGATAGAGAACATCATTAAAAATAAACTAGACAATTTTGATTACATTAAATTAAAAAGCTTTTTGCACAGACAAAACCACTGTAACCAAGATCAAAAGAAATGTAGTAAATTAGGAAACAATTTTTACAAGTAGTATTTCAGACAAAGGACTCATTTCTAAAATATACAGAGAACTGAGTCAAGTGTACAAAAAATCAAGCCATTCTCCAATTGATAAATTTTCCAAGGATATGAAAAGGCAATTTACAGATGAGGAAATCAAAGTGATCCATAGTCATATGAAAAATTGCTCTAAATCACTAATTATTTGAGAAATGCAAATTAAAGCATCTCTGAGGTACCACCTCACACCTCTCAGACTAGCCCATAAGACCACAAAGGACAATGATCAAAGTTGGGAGGGGTGTGAGATATCTGGGACATTAATACTTTTGTTGGTGGGGCTGTGAACTCATCCAACCTTTCTGGAGAGCAATTTGGAATTACACCCAAAGAATAACAAAAATGTGCATACCCTTTGGTACAGCAATGCCACTAATGTGTCTATACTCTGAAGAGATTATGAAAAAGGGTGAAAATATCACTTGTACAAAAAATATTCATAGCAGCCCTGTTTGTGGTGGCAAAGAATTGGAAATTAAGTGAATGTCCTTCAGTTGGAGAATGGCTTAACAAAACTATGGTAGATGTATGTCATGGAACACTATTGTTCTATTAGAAACCAGGAGGGATGGAAATTCAGGGAAGCCTGGAATCATTTGCATGAACTGATGCTGAGCAAGATGAGCAGAACTAGAACATTGTACACCCTAACAGCAACATGGGAATGGGATGATCAACCTTAATGGACTCGCTCATTCCATCAGTATAATTATCAGGTGCAATTTTGGGTTATCTGTGATGGAGAATGCCATCTGTATTCAGAGAAAGAATTGTGGAGTTTGAACAAAAACCAGAGACTGTTATCTTCAAATTTAAAAAAGTTATTGTGCAATTTTGCTGTCTCTTATACTTTACGTTTCTTCCTTAAGGATATGATTTCTCTCTCATCACATTAACTTACAACAATGCATACCAAGGAAACAATGTAAAAACTAACTATACTGCCTTCTGTGGGAGGTGGGAAGAGTAAAGAAAGATTAGGGAGAAAAATTGTAAAATTCAAAATAAATAAAATCTTTCTAAAGAAAAAGATAAAAAGAAAAGTCAACTATATTGTGAGGGAAAATATATGGGGTTAGAATGCAGAACAAAACTTCTTTTTCTCTTTTCTTTCTTGCTCTTGTCTAACCCCAATTCCATTTTCTCTACATGCCTAATAGGGAAATATATTAATCATGATTGTTCGTGTACAATTTACCAGATTGCTCACTGTCTCGGGGTGGAGGGAGGAAAGAAAGTATGGTAGCAAAATGTAGAGCTCATAGTCTCGCAAAAGGATGAAGGTTGAAAACTACCTTCACAGACAATTACAAAAATAAAATAAAATTATGTTTTAAAAAAAATAAGTCCTTTATCAGAAACAATAACTCTGAAAATTGTTTCCCAGTTTTCTGCAATTCTTCTGATCTTGGTTGCTTTGGTTTTATTTGTGCATACTCTTTTTAATTTAAAGTAATAGAAATTATTCTTTTTGCAATTTATAATGTTATCTTTCTCTTTCTCTGTTTCAGTCATGAACTTCTCCCTCTTCATAGATCTGACAGAAAAATTATTCCTTGTTCTTCTAATTGGCAATATGGCATCACCCTTTATATCTAAATCCTGTACCCATTTCAACCTTATCTTGGTATAGGGTATGAGATGTTAGATTTTGCTTTTCTATTTTCCAGTTTTCCCAGCTGTTTCAGTCAGTTACTGAGTTCTCATCTTTGGGTTTATCAAACAGTAGAATACTATAGTAATTTACTATTGTTTCTTTTTTTTAACCTAATCTACTTCACTCTCCACCCTTCTTTTCTTTGCCAATACCAGTACTGCCAGTTAATATACTTTTAGTTCTGTTATGGTTAGGCCACTTTCCTTTGCATTTTTTATTAATTCCCTTGATATTTTTGACCTGTCCTCCAGATGAATTTTACTTCTATTTTTCCTTGTTCATTAAAATATTTTTGGGCAGTTTGATTGGTATGACACCGAATAAGTCATTTAATTTAGGTGGAATTGGTTTTTTTTTAAATATATTAGCTCAGTCTAGCCAAGAGCAATTGATACTTTTCTAATTGTTTAGATGTGACTGTTTTGTGTGAAAAAAAGTTTTATAATTGTGTTCATATAGCTTCTGGTTTTTTCTTGAGAGATAGATTCCCAAGCATTTCCTCTTTCTATCTTTTGCTGCTGCTGCTGATTTATGTGGGTTTATTTTATGTCCTGTTACTTTGCTAAGGTTAATTGTTTCCAGTAGTTTTTTTAAGTTGATTTTCTGAGTCTCTAAGGATATCATATCATCTACAAAGAATAAGAGTTTGTTTCCTCTTTGTTAAAGTTTTACTTTAAATTTTTGCATCATTTCTTATTTTTTTATTATTTAAATATTTTGTTTTCCCAACTGCATGCCATGGTTTTTACCAATTTTTTTTTCAAGGTTTTGAGCTTTGCAATTTTTCTTCCTCTCTCGTTTCCCTCTCCTCTCCCCCAACATAAAGTAATCTGATATAGTTTTTTTCATTTGTCAACTGTATCATTATTATTAAGATTGGTCTATAACTGTCTTTGTATGTTTGGGCTCTAATTTAGGTATTAAACCATGTTCATATTATAAAAGGAATTTGGTAGAGTTTCTTCTTCACTCATATTCAAGTGGTGCATTGGGCACTAACCTTGGAATCAGGAGAACAGGAGTTCAAATTTAGCCTCAGTCACATGACATTTACTAGCTGGATGAGTCCTTTAATGCTGATTGTCTTGGTTAAGTCATTTAACCCTGATTGTCTAGGATTCAGGGCCATCTCTAGTCATCCTGATTCATATCTGATCAATGGACCCAGATGGCCTTGGAAGAGGAGAATGAAGTCAGTGATTTAGCACAGCCATCCCTCACTAAAATCCAACTCATGTGTTTGCCATTGTATTCCCTGCCTTGATGTCATGAATTTCTTCAAGAATGACGACATCAACATATAAAATTGAAATTAAGTGTTCTTTAAATGTTTGGTAGAATTCACTTGAAAAATCCATCGAAACTTTTTTCTTAGGGAGTTTATTGATGACTTTTTCAAAGTTCTTTTCCTCAAATGGGATTAAGTATTTTATTTCTTTTTAACTGAACAGTTAATATTTTTGAAAATATTTATCCATTTACTTAGATTGCCATATTTCTTGACATACTGTTGGAGGGAAAGCTCCAAATTATTACCTTCTTCACTGTAATTTCTAATTTAGTATCTGATTGGGGATTTTTGATATATTCTTTGTTTTTCCAGCTTTGTAAGTTGCATGTCCAATCACTGATCTCCTTCTCTATTTTATTCATGTAAGAATTCATATAAGAATTTCCTCTAATAACTGCTTTGACTGAATTCCACAAGTTTTGGTATGTTATCTTATCATTGTCATTGACTTGGATGAAATTGAATGAAATTGTTGATTATTTCAATGATTTGTTGTCTGATACATTTATTCTTTTATTCTTTAGAATTAGATTATTTAGTTTCCAATTACTTTTTAGATTACCTTTTCATAACCCTTTACTACATATACTTTTATCACATTTTGATTTGAAAAAAAATGATGCATTTAAAATTTCTGCTTTTCTTCATTTGATTGTGAGGTTTATATTTCCTAATACATGGTCAGTTTTTGCATTGATATCATGTACTACATTCTATTTCCATTCAATTTTCTCCATAGGTCTTACTTTTCTTAAATTCTATTCATCTTTTTCATGTCTTTCTTGCTTATCTTGTGGTTAGAATTAGATAATTCTAGAGAGGGAGGTTGAATCTCCCCACACACACTAATATAGTTTTGCTCTGTATGTCTTCCTGTAAGTTATTTATCTTCTCCTAAAAAAAATTGAATGCTACACCATTTGTATTTAATACTAATACTGATAGCTTTTAGTTTTTCCCCTTTACACTGCTGCTTCCCTGTAGGGGTAGGATAAATTTCTAAACCCAACTGGGAATCTATAAATCTCTTGAAAATAAGATTTACTCAGTGCTTAGTCTCTCCCTTCTTTTCTTCTATTATAATGGTCCTTTGTGCCTCTTCATGTGGTGCTATTTATTCTTGAATGTCTTCACCTTCTACTCCCAAAATAATTCTTTTGCTGTCTTATTTTATACCTTTCTTGTACCTGCATGCTCTTTCAGAGTATACTCCTTTCAACTGTACTAATAGAAGTACATTTCTCAAGGATTATAAGCATCATCGCATCATAATCACTTCATACCCACGCCCTCTGTTTATGTATGCTCCCCTCAGCTTCTCATTAGAAATACAATTCTCAAGATCATGAGCATCCCAAAATAATCAATTTTACCCACACCCTCTGTTCAAATTAGCCCAAAAGAAATGCATCCCTCATGAGCTAAAGTACCATCACAGCATGATCAATTTATACCCATATCTTCTAAGTACACTGCCTCCAATTGTCCCAAAATAAATACAGCCCACATTAATTAACATGTATCATCCCTTCATGATCAATTCATAGCCACACACTCTACCTATACATGTTCGTTCTAATTGTTCCAAGAGAAATATAGTTCTCAAGAGTTAAAAATATTGTTTTCTCAATAAGACTTTGGTCTTTTTGATTAATCCCCCCTCCTTTATGTTTATTTTTTTATGCATCACTGCGCCACCTAGCTGCCTGGGCAATTTTACTTTTAAAGGAAGTGTTCACTTCATTTATTTTTTTTTAATTTTCCTGTTAGACTCATTTATTTTCTCAATTCTTATTTCTCTCTTCTTTGGTCTTAAAAATTTTTTTTGAGCTCTCTCAAGAGATCTTTTTGAATTTGAGACTAATTCACATACCCCTGTGAGGCTACACATATAGGCATTTTGTTACTGATTTGCTCTTCTGATATGGTGCTTTTAATTGTCCTTATCAGAATAGTAGCTTTCTTTTTTATTGTCAATTTAATAGTTGAGTTGTGATCCTGGAGGATAGGGATAGTTGCCATATCAATAACTACACTAAGAGAAGCCATATGATTAATTCAAATGATGCTGAAAAAGCATCTGACAAAATATTGCATTTATTAAAACGACTAGAGGGGCAGCTAGGTGGCACAATGGATAGAGCACCAGTCCTGGAGTCAGGAGTATATGAGGTCAAATCCAGCCTCAGACAATAATTACCTAGCTTTGCAGCCTTGGGCAAGCCACTTAACCCCATTTGCCTTGCAAAAAGCCTAGGAAAAACCCCAAAACTACTAGAAAGCGAGGCAGCTATATGCCAGAGAGAATAGAGAATTAGCCTTGTAGTCAGGAGGGCTTGAGTTCACATCTGGTTTCAGACACTTAATACTTACTTAGCTGTGTAACCTTGGGGAAGTCACTTAACCCCATTGCCTTGCAAAAAAACCAGAAAGCATTGAAATAAATGCATTTTTCTTAAATAATTAAGCAGGATATATATATATATATATATATATATATATATATATCCATCAGCAAGCATTATATGTAATGGAGATGAGCTACAATCATTCCCAATAAGATTAGGAATGAAATAAAGATGCCCATTATCACCATTATCATTCAATATTGTATTAGAAATGGTAGCTTTAGAAATAAGAGAAGGAAAAGTAGTTGAAAGAATTAGAAAGGTAAAGAAGAAATAAAACTCTCACTCTTTGCAGATGATAAGATGGTAAACTTAAAGAATCCTAGAAAATCAACTAAAAAACTACTAGATACAATTAACAATTTTAGCAAAGTTACAGGACAAAAAAATAATCCCATCTCTATCGTAAGCATTTCATTAAATTAATAACAAAGTCCAGTGGTAAGAGATTGAAAAAGAAATTCTATTTAAAGTAGCTACAGACAACATAAAATGCTTGGTAGTCTACCTGCCAAGAAAAACCCCAGACATATATGAATTATAAAGTACTTTTCTCATAATCATAATTGTGAGAATTATTAAGTACTTTTCTTAAAAATAAAGTCAAATCTAAACAATTGGAAAAATATTAATTACTCATGGATAGGCCAAACTATTGTAATAAGATAACAATTCTACCTAAATTAATATACCTATTCAGGATCATACCAATCAACCCACCAAAATTTATTTCATAGACCTAGGGAAAAAAAGCAACAAAATTCATCTGGAGAAACAAAAGATCAGGTATATCAAAGGAATTAATGAGAAAAAATTATAAAAGAAGGTGGACTAGCCATGCCATATCTAAAATTATATTACAAAGTAGTAGTCAAAACTGCTTGGGATTTAGATAAATGGATTAAATTAAGTACAAAAGAGACAACAACTCTTGTAATCTATTGTTTCATAAACCTAAAAACTCCAGCTTTTTTTTATATTAGTTTTTTTTGATAAAGGGGCTCAATTCTAAAATATAGAGAAAACTAAGTCAAATTTAAAGTGCAAGTAACTTCCAATGGATAAATGGTCAAAGGATAGGAAGATAGTATTCAAATGAACAAATTAAAGCTAACTAAAGACATTTGAAAAAATGCTCTAAATCATTATTGATTGGAGAAATGCAAATTAAAACAACTCTGAGGTACCAGTTCATATATTAGCTATCAGACTGGCTAACATGTCAGAAAATGAAAATGATAAATGTTGGAGGCAATGTGGGAAAAATGGAGCACTGATGCATTGGAGTTTTTTTTAATGTATTTTCTTGTCCAACAACATGCAATAGTAGTTTTCACCAATCGTTTTTTGGGCAAGGTTTGAGATTTACATTTTTCTCCCTCCCCTCTTCTCCTGAAAGAAAGCAGTCAAATATGTGTAATTATGTGTAATTATGTGTAATTATGCTAACCATAGATCCATATTAATCATGTGAAAGAAGAATCAAATCCAAACTGAAGAAAAAAATCACATTAGAGAGAGAAAAAAAAAGCCATAACCCATAAGATAACTTTTAAAAATTGAAGATAGTAAGCTTTGGTCTGCATTTAAACTTTCCAGTCTCTTCTCTGGATATAGATGATATTTTTCATCACAAGTCTTTTCAAATTGTCTTTGATAATTGTACTGTTGAAATGAACAAGTTCATCAGAGTTGTTCATCACCCATGATGTTGCTAGTGTATATATAATATTCTTCTGGTTCTGCTCATTTCATTCAGCATTAGTTCATCTGAGTCTTTCCAGGCTTTTTCTAAAGTCCCCTTCTTTATGATATCATAGAAAATTGTGTTCCAACTGAAGAATTTTTGATGGATTTGTGAATTGATGCAGCTACTCTGGGGAACAATTTAGAAATTTCCCCAAAGGGTTATAAAACTGAACCTATCCACTGATCCAGCAATATCACTACTATGTCTGTTTCTCCCCCCAAAAAAAGACCATAAAAAAGGGAAAAGATCCACATGTACAAAAATAATCTGGAAATTGGAAGGGTGCTCATTAATCAAGGAATGGATAGACAAATTGTGGTATATGAATGTGAAGAAATACTATTGTTCTATAAGAAATGATGAGCAGGCTGAAAAACTTGGAAAGATTTACTTGAACTGATGCAGGAGATCATTGTATACCTTAAAAACGCTATTATATGTTGATCAACTATGAAAGACTTGGCTCTTTTCAGCAATACAGTGATCAAAGACAATTAAAAATTGTGCGATGGAAAATACCATCCACATCCAGAGAAAGAATTTACAGAACCTGAATGCGTACCAAAGTATACTATTTATGCTTTTTAAAATTTGTTGTACATTTTTTTCTTTCTCACATTTTCCCCTTTTGCTCTGATTCTTCTTTTGTGATGTAACTAATATAGAAATTTTTTTAACATCATTGTACTTGTATAACCTATATCATATCACTTGCTGTCATGGGGAATGGAGAGGGGAATGAGGAAGGGAGTGAAAAAGTGTAGAACTAAAAATCTCACAAAAAGGAATATTGAAAATTATCTTAACATGTGATTGGAAAAAGTCAAACAAAAATTTAAAAAATAAATGAATCTGTCCCTTAGTCTTAATCTCCCTATTACTATTGACAAGATCCCTATCTTCCTTGTTATTCAGGTTCACAACCTAGTTATCATAATCAACCTCTCATTCTCTCTTACCTCCTATTAACAATCAGTTTTCAATTTCATTCTTTTTATGTCTTGTTCCTCCCTATGCATTCTATCATCCAAAGGCACTGGCATCCTTGCTATTCCCCACACAACATAATCCATCATCCAACTCCATGCATTTTCATTGGTTGTTCTCCATATGGCAATTCTCCCCATGTCCTGATTCTCCTAGCTTCCTTTAAGTCCTGGCTAAAGTTCAGGCTTCTTTCCAAAGGCTCCCGTACCTTAATGCTAGTACCTTCCGTCTGAAAGTGTCTCCAATTCATCCTATCCATATGTGTATATTTTATTTGTATGTAGTTATTTATATGTTGTTTCCCTACATTAGAGTAGACTGTGAACTCAGAGCAAAGCTAATCTTTATATCTCCTCCTTCTAGAACATTTTCCGGCACACAACGGGCAATTAATAAATGTTTGTTGACTATTAATGTAGCTACATAAATATCTTCAAAATTTTACAAGAGCCTAAGAAGCTGAGATTATTGAGGAAAAGTAGAAGCTAAAAAAGTTAGTGTTTTGTAAGCGTCTTATAATGAACATCTCTTAAATAAAAAATCTATTTCTTTAATCACTTTTTCCCTTCCTTAAAGGTTAGGAAATTACTTTTGTTGGATTGCCTGTTTAGTCATGGTGATAATAAGATAAACAAATATTGATTATCTTTCTGATGTGATAAATCATAGTATGCTTCCTAGTGTTTGTAACTTTCAGTTACTAGATATCCATTTAACATTTTTTATTTTTAATGTTTAAACTTAAAGTCAGTATAGTAGAAACATATTTTTTCTTAAAACATTTTAAAATATTTTTCCTTTGTTTTTAAACTATTTGCATTTTATTCCATTTATACATATATATAATATGTATATATATATATATTTTTTTTTAATTTATCCCTCCCTATTACCAAGAGGTAAACTACTAAAACAAAGAATTTAAGAGAAAGTGAAGAGGGGAAACAGTTCAGCAAATCTACCAACCAACTTGATAGTTTATACAATGTTCCATAACCAGTTTCCCAAGTCTACAAAGAGTGTGATACAGTGATCAAAGAAAATTTTAAAAGATATGTGATGTAAAATTCTATCTACTTCCATAAAAAGAACTATGGGACCTGAATGCAGTCCAAAGCATTCTATTTTCACTTTTTTAGAAGTTATTGTTATTACTCTTCAAGAAAAGTATATGCAGTAGCAGCTGCATATACGGTGGATAAAGCACCAGCCTTGGAGTCAGGAGTACCTGGGTTCAAATCTGGTCTTGGATACTTAATAATTACCTAGCTGTGTGGCCTTGGGCAAGCCACTTAATCCCATTTGCCTTGCAAAAACCTAAAAAAAAAAAACCCTAAAAAAAAAGTTGTATGCAAAGAGATACCAGTTAATGCCCAAAGGGCAACAAAAATGTGCATACTCTTTCATCCAGCAATACCACTACTGGTTCTATACCCTGAAGAGATGATGAAAAAGGATGAAAACATCACTTGTTCAAAAATATTCATAGCAGCCCTGTTTGTGGTGGCAAAGAATTGGAAATTAAGTGAATGTCCTTCAATTGCAGAATGGTTTAACAAACTGTGGTATATGTATGTCATGGAACACTATTCTTCTATTAGAAACCAGGAGGGACAGGAATTCAGGGAAGCCTGGAATAATTTGCATGAACTGATGCTGAGTGAGATGAGCAGAACCAGAACAACGCTGTCTACCCTAACAGCAACATAGGGGTGATGATCTACCTTGATGGACTTGCTCATTCTATCAGTGCAGCAATCAGGGACAATTTTGGGCTGTCTGTAAAGGAGAGTGCCATCTGTATCCTAAGAAAGAATTGTGGAGTTTGAACAAAGACCAAGGACTATTACTTTTAATTTAGAAAATAAAAATAATATCTTATTGTCCGGCCTTATCATCTCTAATACTTTATGTTTCTTCCTTCCTTAAGGATATGATTTCTCTCCCATCACATTCAATTTGGAACAATGCATACCATGGAAACAACGTAAATATTGGCAAAGTGCTTCCTGTGGGGTTTGGGGGAGGGAAGTAAGGTTAGGAGAAAAATTGTAAAACTCAAAATAAATAAAATCTTTAAGAGATACCAGTTAGATCCAAATTCATCACTTTCTAGTCACTATAACTTTTATCATATTGTTTAATTTCTCTGAGCCCCAGTTTCTCATTTGCAAAATGGGCATAATAATGTCTGCACTTCCAATATGTTAGGTGTGTTATAAGCATCAAATGAGACATTTTCAGTGTTTTTTAAAAAACACTATACAAATATAAGATAACATAGAATCAGGGATTTAGAGCTGAAAAGGATTTCAGGTAGACCAATTTCTCATTTGACAAATGAAGAAAGTAAAAGTCAAGGAGATTAAATAATTTCTTCCCAAGGATACAGAAGTAATGAGGATGAATCTGAACTCTAGTTCTCTGGTCTCTAAGTCATTGTTCTTTCCTTGAATTACAGCAAGAATTATATATAGCCCTTTAATGTGTGTAAAACACATTATAATGCAAGGGATAGCGCAATGGCCCTTGGGTCAAGAAGATTTGAATTCAAAATGAGCTCAACCACTTGATACTTTCTAACTATGTGACTTTGGGTAAGTCACTTAACCCTGATTGTCTCACATCCAAGACATATCCAATCATTGTGATTCTTATCTGGCCACTGGACTCAGTTCTGGAGGAGAAAGTGAGTGATTTAGCACAGCCTCCCCTGACCCAAGTCCAATTCATGTGCTTGTCATGGCAATACTTCCCTGATGTCATGGTTTTCTTCAAGAGCAAAGGACAACCATCATCATAACCATCATTACCATCATCAATATTTGATCCTCACAACGGTCCTGTGAAATAGGTACATTTTGACACTAATCAATGTTGGAAGGGATGGGGGAAATTTGGGACTCTAATACATTGTTGGTGGAGCTGTGAATTCATCCATCCTTTCTGGAGAGCAATTTGGAATTACTCCCAAATGGCAAAAAAGGGCATACCCTTTGATCCAGCAATACCACTACTGAGTCTATACCCTGAAGAGATTATGAGAAAGGGTAAAAGTATCACTTGTACAAAAATATTCATAGCAGCCCTGTTTGTGGTGGAAAAAAATTGGAAATTAAATGAATGCCCTTCAATTGGGGAATGGCTTAGCAAACTGTGGTATATGTATGTCATGGAACACTATTGTTCTATTAGAAACCAGGAGGGATGGGAATTCAAGGAAGCCTGGAAGAATTTGCATGAACTGATGCTGAGACAGATGAGCAGAGCCAAAAGAACATTGCACACCCTAACAGCAACATGGGGGTGATGGTCAACCTTATGGACTTGCTCATTCCATCAGTACAACAATCAGGCACAATTTTGGGGTTTTACAATGGAGAATACCATCTGTATCCAGAGAAAGAATTGTGGCATTTGAACAAAAAACAAGAACTATTACCTTTAATTTAAAAAAAAGAAACCTGTAGGGGCAGCTAGGTGGCATAGTTGACAAAGCACCAGCCTTGGAGTCAGGAGTACCTGGGTTCAAATCCGATCTCAGACACTTAATAATTACCTAGCTGTGTGGCCTTGGGCAAGCCACTGAACCCCATTTGCCTTGCAAAAAAAAAAGCCTGGAAACAAAACCTGTTATCTTATTATGTAATTTTGCTATCTCTTATACTTTATTTTTCTTCTTTAAGCATATGATTTCTCTCTCATCACATTCAACTTAGATCAATGTATACCATGGAAACAATGTGAAGACTAACAGACTGCCTTCTGTCGGGGGGCAGGGGGGACAAGATTAGGGAGAAAATTATAAAATACAAAATAAATAAAATCTTTCTTTAAAAAAAGAAATAGGTACCTTTGATATCCCCACTTTACAGATGAGAAAAATGAGACTGAAAGAGATCATTATTTGCCCAGGGTCACACAACTATAAGAACCTCAAAGATCATTTCATACTTCAGGAAACAGTAGTTGACTTCCCCTGTGATAAGAAAAGAGGAGAAGGAGATAACTCTCTATTATTCACATTTTTCTCAAATCACTAGCATTATTTCCCATTCCTCCCTGGGTCAGGAAGGGAGAGTAGGAAATATCATGGTCCTCATATATCCATATTTCTCCAAATTGTAGAATGTCTTTGCCCTTTTAAGACACTATCGTTTCTACTTCCTTATCCTATTAACTCCTAAACATTAATAAAATTTTTTAGTTCATATTTTCTAGGTGGAATAGTAAGGAAGTGGCAGAAATGTTTCATTTTCATTTCAGATAAACCATGTTCCAAGTCAATCAATAATTTCTTAATTACAAAATCTGATGGCCTTTTCTCAGTCCTCATCATTATTGACCTCTGTTTCATTTGAACATTGCACACTCTCTCTTTTTTGTACTCTCCTCTCTCTAAATCTTCATGATGCTACACCCTCTGTTCTTATTCCCTGTCTGAATATCCTGGGTTCTTGTCTCTTTTCCTTCTTCACATTCCATCTTGGTGTCCTCATTAGATACCCAAAGGAATCAATCATTTTTATTCAGATGATTCCCACATTCATTCATTCATCCATCCATCCTCCCTTCTCTCTCTCTCTCTCTCTCTCTCTCTCTCTCTCTCTCTCTCTCTCACACACACACACACACACACACACACACACACACACATTTCAGTTTATATAGATATATCATAAATATCTCAAGTTCAATATGTCCAAAAGAGAACTCATTATATCCCCCCCCAAAATCCATTCCCTTCTCATTTTCTTATTTCTGTAAAAAAAACAATACTATGCTTCTAGTCATCCAGGTTCAGAACCCTGATGTCATCCTTGACTACTCATTCATTCATCCCACATTTATAATCATTTGCCAAAAATTTTCAATCTACCCACACTGACATCTCTTGTATCCATTCTCCTATCATGACCCACACAACTACTATCTTAATTCAGGCCCTCATAACCTCCTACCTGGACCATTCTAGTAACTTTAATTAACCTCCCTAACTCAAATCTCATTCTTCTTTAATCCAGCATTCACACATCTTCCAAAGTAATTTTCCTAAAGCACAAATCTGATTATACCAGAATTCTGTTCAACAAACTCCATGGGCTACTTATTACTGCTATGTACAAATATGAACTTCTCTCTTTGGCATTTTAAGCCCTTAACAAACAAGTTCCAATCTACTTTTTCAGTCTTGTTGGAGCTTATTCCCTGCCAAGTATACCATGACCCATCATGTTCCTCATAAGTGATACTCCCTCTCCTACCTTTTTTCCCCACCTCCATCACTCAGAATGCCTTCATTTCCTTCATGGCCTATTTCAAATGATATCTTCCATATGAAGAATTTCCTGACCTCTCTTTTTCCAGTATATTCCCTCTCATCAGTGTTTAATAAATTCATGCTGATTGAGTGATTGAAATATGAATAGAAGCTAGTGGAGCCAAGATGGCAAAATAAAGGCAAGAATTACCACAAGTTGTCTCCCAAACCATTCTAAATATCTTTAAATAATGATGCTAAATAAATTCAAGGGTGGCAGAACCCACAAAATGTTTGAGTGAAACAATTTTCCAGCCCAAGACATCTCTTGAGATGCATGGGAAAGGTCTGTTACACTGGGGTGACAAAGGACTGTAGTACACCTGGCCAACCAACTGGCTCCAGTCATCTAGAGTGCCTGGGTTCCTGAAGATGCCTAGGTCCATGGCAGTGATGGGCACTTTCCAGACTTCTCAGCCTAAGGACAGTTGGGAAGAGCAGAGAGAACTCTCCCGTGCCAAAGTGAGATAAAAGCCCAGTCCTGCATAAGCCTCAGCTCAGACCTGACCTGGGAACCAGGAGCTGGCCTGGGTTGTCATCCAGCAGTTGCTTCCTGAACACTCAGCCCACAGACCATAAGGGGGTTGGGGGAGATTGCAGAAGTGTCTTTGCTATCTTGAAGCAGAACTTTGTTGCTTTGTCCCAGTCCAAGTAAAAGGAACTTTATTGTCATAGTGGAGCAGGGACTCTCCTCACAGTTCTGGAGCATAGAGGAATGCTTGTGGCCATCCACAGTCCAGAGCACAGGAAAGCAGTCAGAGCTCTCCTAAGACCTTGGAGGAATTGAAGTACCTGGGAGGGATGTCCCTGAAAACAGTTGAAAGTGATCCTGAAAAGCTTGAGGCAGTGCATCCTCCATCCTGAAAGCAGAGCACCACCTTAATAAAGAGTTAAAATCAAGTCATAGGCTAGGGAAATGAGCAAACAACAGAAGAAAAAAATCTGACCATAGATGATCACTTTGGTCCTATGGAAGAACAAAGTACAGAACCAGAAGATGACAAAGTCAAAATTTCAATATTCAAAGCCTCCAGGAAAAAAAAAACAGGAATTTTTCTCAGTCTATGAAAGAGCTTAAAAAAGATTTGAAAATCAAGTAAGGGAGGTAAAAGAAAATGTAGGCAAAGAAATGAGAGCAGTACAAAAAAATCATGAAAACCAAGTCAGCAGCTTGATGAAGAAGATACAAAGAAATAGTGAAAAAAATGTCATCTTAAAAGCCAGTTTCTGTCAAATGAAAATAAAACTGTCCAAAAGGTCAATTAGGAGAATAATAGCATAAAAAGCAGAACTGGCCAGATGGAGAAAGAGATAAAGTTCTCCAAAGAAAATAATTCTGTCAATGTAAATAATCAAGAAACATTGAAACAAAACTAAAAAGAATGAAAAACTAGATGTAAATGAGAAATACCTCATTTGAAAAATACCTGACCTGGAAAACAGATCCAGAAAAGGCAATTTAAAAATTATTGAACTCTCTGAAAGTCATGATCAGGAAAAGAATCTATTCTTCAATTTTTGAAGAAATTCTCCATGAAAATTGCCTTGATATTCTAGAAGCAGAGGGTAAAATAGAAATTAAAAGAATCCACCAATCAGTTCCTGAAAGAAATCCCAAAATGAAAACCATCAGGAATATTATTGGTAAATTTCGGAACTCCCAAATCAAGAAGAAAATATTGCAAGTTACCAAAAAAGAAACAATTCAAATATCATGGGGCTACAGTCAGAATAACACAAGATTTAGCAACTTCTACATTAAGGACTCATAGGACTTGCGATATGATATTTGAAGGCAAAAGAGCTTGAATTACAGCCAAGAATCAATCACCCAGTAAAACTAAATATCCTCTTTCTGGACATTCAGTGAAATAGGGAACTTTCAAACTTTCCTGATGAAACAACCAGAATTGAACAGAATATTTGATCTTCAAGTACAGGACTCAGATGAAGTATAGAAATGATGGATGGGAAAGACAAATTATGAGGGATTTAATGATGTTAAACTTCATGTATTCCATGGAAAGATGATACTGATAATTCATATGAACCTTCTCTTATATTACGGCAGATAGAAGAAGCATGTATAGATAAAGCATAGGAGGAAGCTGAGGAGTTAATGGTCTAGAAAGGATTGCATTGGGAGAAAGGGAAAGGAGAGGTAGAATAGTGTAGGTTATTTCATATAAAAGATGCAAGAAAAAACTTTTGTAACAGAGTAGAAGAAGGTGAAGGTGAGGGGGAATCAATGAGCCTTTATTCTCATCAGAAGTAATTTAGAGAGAAATTAATGTACACACTCAAGTATAGTTGTCTTACCCTAGAGGGGGAAAAAGGGTTGATGAAAAGGGTGGGAGAAAGAGGAGAAGGGGAGGGGAATAGGAAGTATAGGTGATAGAAGAGAGGAAAGTTTGTGGGAGAGGATGGTCAGGTATAATACACTTTTGAGGAGGGAAAGGGTAAAAGGAGAGGGAGAGAATAGAATAAATGGAATGGGGAAGCAGAATGTAGGAAAATATAGCTAGAAATAGTAACTGTGGGAAAAATATTGAAGCAATTTCTCTAATGGATTTATTATAAAGAAAGCCATCCATCCCAAAGAAAGAGTCGATGATGTCTGGATACAGACTGAAGCACACTTTTTTCTCACTTTACTTTTCTTGAAGTTCCTCTTTGTATGTGTGTGTGTTTGTGTGTATGTGTGGGGGGGTAGGTTATGTTTATTTTTACATGAGTATTGTAGTAATGTGTTTCCTGGCTATACATTTTTAACCTACACAAAGTAACTTGTCTTCTCAATGAAGGGAGTAAAATGGGAGGAAGGGAGAAAATTTGAAAATCAAGGTTTAGGAAGTAAATGTTAAACCTTACTTTTGCATGTAAAAAATTAAATTAAATTTAAAAATTAAATTAAATATATTAAATTAAATTAAATATATTAAATATATTAAAATATTTTGCTAATTCTTCTTAAAAAATAAAAAAGAAATATAAATAGTTAGGACATATTTGAAGCAATATTGTCCTATGTAAAGATTAGCTTACAAAGCATTCATATGAATACTGTAGAATAATTCAATTCCATCCTCAATCTATAAGCGTTCATAAATACTTGTGAACCAGTTACTTTTCTAGGTGGTAGAAAATACAAAAGATAATAAAGTTTTTAAATGTTTTAAGAATCTGTTTCTACAATAAATACTAGACTATTTTAATTCATTTTAAATTTAACCATTAAAAATCTACTGTTACTAAATGACTAACTGGGGAATAAAAGTTTCAATCCTTAGGAAGCTTGCCATTAATGGGGTTATATGTTTCATTTACTTCACTCCATAAACATTTATTAAGTACTGACTGTAATGTAGTAGCTAGAGTGTGTTGGGCCTAGAGTCAAAAAGACTCATCTTCCTGAGTTCAAATCTGACTTCAGATACTTACTAGCTGTGAGACCCTGGGCAAGTCACTGAATTGTTAATTCAGTTTTCACATCTGTAAAATAAGCTGGAGAAGGAAATCAGCTCTAGGATCTTTGCCATAAAAACCCCATATGGGGGTCAAGAACAATTGGACATGACTGAGAAATAACTGTATGATAACAAGAAGTCAAAGATGGCAAGTTAAAACTGGCTACCTCTGACTCAGGGATGCTCCTTGTGCTCTGCTATTCTGGTGATCAGCTCTGTGTTTGTGTGTGTGTGTGTGTGTGTGTGTGTGTGTGTGTGTGTGTGTGTGTGTGTGTTTGTGTGTGTGTGTTTGTGTGTGTGTGTGTGTGAGAGAGAGAGAGAGAGAGAGAGAGAGAGAGAGAGAGAGAGAGAGAGAAGTGAGAGAGAGAGAGAGAGATCTGTCTCACTCCACTCTGATTCAAATGTAAACAGTGGCAAAGTCATTAAAAGTGCTCTTCTCAGAAGTAATGTATGTTCACCTAGGAAATGGATCATAGTTATGTTTTCCCCAGAGAGGAATTTTTTTCCCCACCCACAGAACAGTAAATAGCAATCCAAGGTACTTTTAGACCTTCCAGAAGTTCGTCCCCTAGTTTCAACTAATTAAATTCCCCAAGGCAGGGGTCTCCAAACTTTTCTGATTATCTACTCCTATGTAAAATCATTAGCATTCACATGCAAAATATGCATATATATACATATATGAATCTAAAAATTATACATATGTACTAGTGTACTCTTATATACATTGTAAGCATATAAAATTTTAAAAGACAGATAAAAATAAAATAAGTAATCTTTAAAATAATTCATTATTAGTGAACAAGTGAAAAAAGTAATTTCAAGTATTTGCCATGTATGTAAGTTATGGTGCTAATAATATAATATAATGACAATCATAAGTGAATATTCTTTATGGTGTTTTGTTTTTACTCCGATTTAGTAATTCAAAGATTTATTTCTAAGTTTAGTTTAGTTTATTATTTGGTTTTCATAACTATCAGAACTGGAAAAAATAACATACAAAGTGATATATTGATTCAAATGGAAGCACTGCATCTTTGGCTTATTAAATTATGATTCTTACTCTATAGTCCCATCCACCAATTAGTAAAAGTTTTTGCTGAAATTCATTCAGCTAGTAAATTTCCATCTTTTCTGTTGGCAAAAAATTCCTATAAATAAATTGGAAGGTTGGAATTTTCATATTTTTTATACTTTTATTTATCAGTCTTAAAACTCTGTACCCACACACTTAGATTTTCAAATAGGTTAGAAAATCATATTTCCAAGTTCTGAAAGGGTGGAGGCATGAGAGATTTTACATAATTTTCTTAGCAACAAAAGCTTAATATTTAAATGTCTTGCTAAATGTGATGTTTTCATGCTATGGCTAACTAATATTTTAGGTCCAGTCTCCGTAAAGCAAGGTTTACTGTTAGATAGTTGCTTTAACACTATTTCAAATAATTGATGATATTTCATTTTTAGATGAACCTTCAAATTTGAGTAGATTGTTATTGGGTTTGTTACATAATTTGGCTGAAGAAGCTATGTAAGCTATATGAGTGTGTTAACTCTGCCATTTTCTTGCTTTAAACTCACATCAATGGTATAATAATTATGATTACCACTTCAGGTAGTGCTTTAAGGTTTTCAAGGTGGTTGCATATTATACTTATAGTATCTTGTTTGATCCTTAAAAGTTACATGAATTGTCCAGGGTCATACAACTAATAAGTGTCTGAAGTAGAATTAAACTGAAGTTTTATTCATTCTATACACTATGCCACCAATAGCTTCTTGAATTCACACTACAGGAACTTTTTAAAATGAATTATCCATTTCATGATAATTATTTTTTTGTTAAAATTAAATATTATAAAACAGAAATCCACTTAAGTGCTCCAGTCTAAAGACTGTAGGTTGAACAATTCTAAATTTCACTGAAATTCTTTTTCTGATGTTAAAACAAAGGTACATATAAAATAGATATATTCATACTCTAGTGCATCATTACCTTGAAAGTAAAGAAAGGGTACCATTGTGAAACTCTTCATTTTATGGATCTCTTCTCCTCCCTCAAGATATTTTACATAACATATTTACATACCATATTGTCATGTAACCATCTGATATTTGGGTGCTGTGTCAATTCATACAATTTTGTTGATGAACATTCAAAATTTCCTTACCAAAGAAAATGGAAAAGTTTTTCAATCCCTCCTCCAGTTCATTTTTAATCTTGGGGAAATTGAGACAAATAGGTTTAAGTAATTTGCCCAGGGTCACACAACTAAATGGCTGAAGTTATATTTAAATTCTGGAGGATGAGTCTTTTTGAATTCAGACTAGGCTCTCTATTCACTCTGCCCTCTATACATTGACTATTAGTAAAAAGCCAATTCCTTCTTCTCCCCATTTTAAAAAAAATAGAAATATAAATAGAAGTTATTATATTTTCTTCCCATATCTCCATCAATCATCTTGTATACTTTTAGAATATACACATCTCATTTTGGAGACTACCATTCTGGGATCCCACATAGGATTTTACATTTATAGATGCTTGGTTTGAACTCTAAAAAGCACAATTTCCATCCTCCCCCACCCCAGGTAAGTTGATCAACAGAAACCTTATCATGTTGTTTTTTTTCCATTTCAGATATTTAATACCCTCCCAAATTCCTTGGTCTTTTCTTCTCTCATTGTAGGTCTAGAAGATAGAATACTAAACTCTTCCCAAAAGTCTCCTTTATAGAGGGTGAGCTCTGGATTCTCCAACTAATTCTCCACTTTTCATTTAGACTTCTATTTAGTTTGAACTCCAAGGAACATGATTCTCCTCCTGAACTGAGTATACCTCCTTGGAGATTTCCTCCCCTTTTCAGTGTCCTTTTATATGTTGTCATCCCCTCATTAGACTGAAAACTCCTTGAGGGTAGAAGCTGTCTTTCTTTTTTCTGAATTGGAATCTCAGTGCTTAGATTAGTGTTTATGCCCATAAAATTTTTATTTAATTTTTATTGAATGAAAGGAAACTAAGAGTCCACCATGTTTTCCATATGAAGAAATTGAATCTCAGAGAGGATATCTTGCTCGTAACATAGTTTCAGAAGCAAGATTTAAACCCAAGTGTTTGTGACTTCTAGACTAGTCCTAAACACCAAATCCTTTGCCATCATTTCCTCCAAAATAACATTTCTTTTTCAGAATAGTTGCTTTGGGCATAGTCATAATCAGATTCTAAGTTTTCTAGTATTTTTTTTCTTAATTTTATTTTACTTTTCTAAAAATCTACTTTGTTTTTGCTCTTACAATTTTTGCATCAGTCCCTAGGTAATAAAAAGGCCAAAGGATATTAAATACAAGGCAAGTGAAGATGGAGTGGTTTTAAGGAAAATTGGAATACATGGCTTAGGATCCTGAGACATAGATTTAAAGCAGAAAGTGGGACACTATAAGCAATCCAATCCAAACTCTTTGTTTATAGATGAAGAAACTGAGACCCATAGAAATTTAATAATGCACTGAGATCATTCAGAGAGTAAATTGCTGAAATGGGATTTAAAATTATGCTTCAAAGTAGAGTTCAGGAAAAGAAGGACTTTTTCTTCTTAGAGAGTAAGGTAGCAGTTATATGATCGCCAAATCTAACAGGGCATGTCAGTCTTAAATTCCAAAGAATGACTGCAACTGCAAAGACAAAAAAAGTCTTGAATTTGGATGGAGAGTACCTGGGTTTGGATCTCAGTTCTATTGCCTACATGGTCTCATCATTGGTTAATTGTTTTACCTTTCTTTTTTTTTAACATTTTTGCAAGGCAATGGGTTAAGTGGCTTGCCCAAGGCCACATGACTAGGTAATTGTTAAGTGTATGAGACCAGATTCAAACCCAGGTACTCCTGACTCCAAGGCTGGTGCTTTATCCACTATGCCACCTAGCCACCCCTGTTTTACCTTTCTTAATCCATCCATCCTGAGTAACTATTGTCCTTTATCTCTCCTCCCATTGGTGGCTGTTTAAAATAGGTTTCTACATTTCCCCATCTTCTCACTCTCTTTTTGACTCTCTGCTGTCTGACTTATGACCTTGCCTGACTAAAAGTGCTCTCTCCACTGTTACCAAGGATCTTTTCATCACCATATTTGCTGCCCTTTCCTTAATCCTTAGCCTTGAACTGTTTTCAATCTCTGATACTATCCATTTTCTCCTTGATATTATCTTGTCTCTTGGCTTATTGACACAGCTCCCACATAGATTCTGCCTTTCTGGCCAAACATTCCTTCTGAATCTCCTTTGATGGGTCTTCATCAAGATCACACTGACTGACTTCTGGTCAAGATGATGGAGAGAAGAAAAGAACTGTGTTAAAGTCTCCTTATCTTCCCTCATATATACTATGAAGCAAACCTTTTAACAGGAATCTGATCAACAAAATGTCAGAAAGAGAAGCTAGAAGAACATCTACCACAAGGTTTGTCTTCCAGAATTGTGGGTGAGCCTGGGAAGACTCTACCAGGAGCACAGGACAGGGTGAGAGCCTGAGAGTGGGACTAGCCTAATCAACTGTGTAGGCATGGACCAAGTGGGGAGCACAGGCACTGGTAGTGGGACTGACTGTCTAGAGCTTGCTAGCAGGGCTGGAGAGGGATTTCCAGTGCAGGAGAGTTGCAGACATAAATCCTTGGGCTCCTCTGGTCTGGAGTACATACCTTAATTTCATCTGAAGTCTCTTCCCAGAACAAACACAATTACAGCCCAACTCCACCCCAGGCTTAGGTATGAGCAGCAGAGTCCTCTCAACTGTGGGCAGCAGAGTTCCCTCAACTGTGAATAGGGAGAGCAATTACCTTGCCCTAGAGCAAAGCCCACCATTGTTCAAAGATAAAAATATTCAGCAGCTTCAACCACCCTCTCCCGCCAAAGGAGGGCCTCAAATCAAGGTCACAGACACTCCAGAGAAATTAACCAACACAGCCCACTTGGAGTTACTAAACCAAGTGAGGAAAGCCTCTAGGGATCTCAACAGCAAACCTCTGCAAACCAGACTTTCTCTAACAATGAAGAAAGGACATCAGAAAGGAGTTCCCATAGAAAAATTCCTAGAAGGAACAGATCCTAACTCAGAGAGAGACCTAGAACCTCTGAGGAGAATATGATCTGGTCTTTACCACAAAATAGAGTTCCTTGAAAAAAAATCAGGAAGGAGTTTAAAAATCAATTGGAACATTTGGGAGAGAAAATTAACATCTTTCAACAAGAAAGCAAATCCTTGGAAAATACAATTGGACAAATGCAAAAAGAAAATAATTCTCTCAAAACCTCAATTGGTCAAATGGAAAACTCTTTCAAAAGTAGAATTGACCGACTGGAAAAAGAGTTGCAAAAGGTAAATGAATAAAATCATTCTCTAAAAAAAAATAATGGAGTCTGTGGAAACTAATGACTTCATGAGACAGCAAGAGTCTGTTAAATAAAATAAATTTAAAAAATAGAAGAAAATGTAAAATACCTCACCAGCAAAACCACTGACCTAGAGAATGAATTGAGAAGAGACAACTTCAGAATTATAGATCTTCCTGAAAACATTGAAGAGAAAAAATTCTGGACTTAATATTACAGGATTTAGTGATGGAAAACTTCCCTGATATCAAGGAACCAGAGGGAAAAATCATTATTGAATGAATACATTGATTAACTCCAGAAAGAAATCCTAAAATGAAAGCACCAAGGAATGCTGTAGCCAAATTCCAGAATTATCAGATAAAAGAGAAAATCCTTCAAGTAGATAGAAAGAAATAATTTCAATACCAAGGAGCCACAGTAATGATTATGCAGGACCTGGCTGCAGCAACATTAAGGGATTGAAGGCCTGGAATGAGATATTCCAAAGAGCAAGGGAGCTGAGAATGCAGCCAAAAATCCACTACTCAACAAATCTGAGCCTTCTCTTCCAGGAGAAAAGATGGTCATTTAAAGAAATGGGAGACTTACAAAATTTCCTCATGAAAAGACAGAGCTAAATAGAAATTTTGGACATCAAACAGGAGGCTCATGAGACAGATGAAAAGGTTATAAAAAGGCTGAAGAAAAAAACTGCCATCTAATAAGATGAAACTGGCTATATCCCAGTGGACTGGCCAATAGGCTGTGTTGGTTGCTTTCTCTGGAGTGTCTATGACCTTGATTTGAGGCAATCTTCCTTGGTCTGGAAGGAATGATTGAAACTGCTGAATACTTTTATCTTTGACCAATGGTGGGCTTTGCCCAAGAGCAAGGTAATTGCTCTCCCTATTCATAGATGAGGAAACTCTGCTGCTCTCATATATGGGGAAAAGTTTCTCATAACTCTTGAGAACATACTTAAAATATACTTAGCCGGAGCAGCTAGGTGGTGCAGTAAATAGAGCACTAGCCCTGGAGTCAGGAGGACCTGATTTCAAATTCAGCTTCAGACACTTACTAATTACCTAGTTGTGTGGCCTTGGGTAAGTCACTTAACCTCATTGCCTTGCCCCCCCCAAAAAATATACTTAGCCATAAGTGGTAGACACTCGTGACTTTTCTGTGACTCAGATACAATGATTTAAAAGCAATACCTACTTAAAAATGGGGACAGAAAGGAGATAGGAGGATAGAAGAGATTGAATGGAGTAAATCACATTACATTAAGAGGTACAAAAGAACTATTGAAAAAGAGGGGAAGAAGGGTGGAGGTGAAAACCACCTGAATCTTCCTCTCATCAGACTTGACTTAAAGTTAACTTACACATACATACACACACACACACACACACACACACACACACACACACACACACACACATTCACTCACTCACTTAAGAAACCTATCTTACCTTTCAAGTATTAAAATGGGGAAAAGGGAGGGGCAGATGGGGAAGGGAAGAAAAGGGGGAACTAACAGAAGGAAGGGAAGGAAGAAGGAGAAAAGGGAAAGGGGAAAGAAAGGGGAGGGGGGTTGATATAAGAGGGCAAACACACTGAAGGTGGTGGTATTCAGATACAAAATACTGGCGATTATGGATAAAAGAAAAGGGGAAAAATGCAGACAAAGGAAAAATAGCATGGAGTGCAATAAAGAGTTAATAATTATATCTTTGAATGTGAATGGGATGAACGTTCCCTTAAAATATAATCAAATAGCAGAGTGAATTAAAAAACAGAATCCTATAATACATTGCTTCCAAAAAACTCATTTGAAGCAGAGAGATACATATAGAATAAAGGTAAAAGGTTGGAAGAAAATATATTTTGCTTCAGCTGAAGTGAAAAAAGCAGGGATCACAATCCTTATCTCAGACAAAGCACATGCAAAAAATAGATAGCATTAAAAGAGATAAGGAAGGAAACTATATCCTCCTAAAAAGTACCATAGATAATAAAGTAATTTCAATAGTAAATATGTATAACCCAATGCTATAGCATCCAAATTCTTAGAAGAGAAGTTGAAAGAGCTACAGGAAGATATAGACAGCAAAACTCTATTAGTGAGAGATCTCAACCTACCACTTTAAAATTTAGATAAATCTAATCATAAAAAAACAAGGGCAGCTAGGTGGCACAGTGGCACAGTGGATAAAGCACCATCCCTGGAGTCAGGAGTACCTGGGTTCAAATATGGTCTCAGTCACTTAATAATTACCTAGCTGTGTGGCCTTGGGCAAGCCACTTAACCCCATTTGCCTTGCAAAAACCAAAAAAAAAAAAAAAACCAAGAAGGAAGTTAAGGAGGCAAATAGATTGTTAGAAAACCTAGATATGATAGAGTTATGGAGGAAACTGAATGGGAATCAAAAGCAATATACTTTTTTTTCTGCAGTACATGGCACTTACACAAAAATTGGCCATGTACTAGGGCATAAAACCCTAATGATCAGTTGCAGAAATAGTGAATACATCTTTCTTAGTACATAATACAATAAAAATCATATGCAATATTGGGCCAGAGAGATAGACTCCAAACTAATTGGAAACTAAAGAACCTCATTTTAAAAAATGAGTGGATCAAACAATAAATTATAGAAAGAATCAATTATTTCATCCTAGATAATGAAAATAATGAAACAACATACCAAAACCTATGGGATTCACTCAAAGAGTCTCTCAGGGGGATATATTATATCTTTAAATGCTTACATGAATAAATTAGAGAAAGAGGAAATCAATGAAATTAATATGCAACTAAAATTAGAGAAAGAACACATTAAAATCCCCCAAATTAATAACAAATTAGAAATTCTAAAAATTAAAGGAGAAATTAATGAAATCAAAATCAAGAAAACTATTGAACTAATCAATAAAACCAAACAATAAAATTGATAAACCTTTGGTCAATTAGATTAAAAAAAAGAAGAAAACCAAAAAAAGGTGAACTCACCCCAATTAGGAAATTAAAGTAATAATTCAGAATTATTTTGCCCAACTATATGTGAATAAATTTGGCAATATAAATGAAAGGGATTAATATTTCTAAAAATATAAGTTACTCAGGCTAAATGAAGAGGAAATTAAAGAAGAAAATTAAAGAAATTAAAGAAAAAAAGATCAAGAAGCCATTATTGAACTCCAAAAGAAAAAATCTCCAGGGCCGGGTACATTCACAAGTGAATTCTTTCAGACATTTAAGAAACAATTGGTTCCATTTCTATATAAACTCTAAACCAAGAAAAGTTAAAACAGAGAAAGAAAATTATAGACCTATTTCTCTAATGAATATAGATGCAAAAATCTTAAATAAAATCTTAGCAAAACAACTATAATAAGTTATCACTAGGATAATACACTATGACCAAGTAGGATTTATCCCAGAAATGCAGGGGTTGGTTCAGCAGGAAAACTGCTGTTAGTATAATTAATTATATTAATAACAAACCTATCAGAAATCATATGATTATATCAATAGATGCTGAGAAAGCTTTTGACAAAATACAGCATCCACTCCTGCTAAAAACACTAGAGAGTGTAGGAATAAATGGACTGTTCCTTAGAATAATAAGCAGTATCTATCTGAAACCATCTACAAGCATTATATGCAATGGGGATAAGCTAGAGGCATTTTCAATAAGATCAGGGTGAAACAAGGTTGCCCACTACTATTCAATATTGTATTGGAAATGTTAAGCTCAGCGATAAGAGAAGAAATTGAAGGAATTAGAATTGCGAAGGAAGAGACAAAACTCTCACTCTTTGCAGATGACATGATGGTATACTTAGAGAATCCCAAAAAAATCATCTAGCAAACTACTAGAAATAATTAGCAACTTTAGCAAAATTGCAGGATATAAAATAGACCCTCATAAATCCTCAGCATTTCTATAACTAGCAAGATACAGCAGAATGAACTAGAAAGAGAAATCCCATTCAAAGTAACCTCAGGCAATATAAAATACCTGGGAGTCTATCTGCCAGTTCAAACTCAAAAACTTTTTGAAAACAATTACAAAACACTTCTCTCACAAATAAATTCATATTTAAATAACTGGGCAAACATCAACTGCTCATTGATAGGCTGAGCTAATGTAATAAAAATGACAATTCTACCAAAACTAAGCTACTTGTTTAGTGCCCTACTAATCAAAATTTCAAAAAATTAATGAGTTAGAAAAAGTTGTAAGTAAATTCATATGGAGAAATAAAAAGTCAAGAATTTCCAGGGATTCAATGAAAAATGTCCCAAAGATCTAAAATTATATTAGAAAGCATCAGTCACCAAAACTGTCTGGTTTTGGCTAAGAAATAGAGTGGCGGATCAATGAAATAAACTAAGTTCAATAGCAGGAAATGCCTATAGTAATCTGCTGTTTGATAAACCCAAAGAGTCGAGTTATTGGGATAAAAACTCTCTCTTCAATAAAAACTGTTGGGAAAATTGGAAGTTAGTATGGAAGAAACTTCTGGATCCAGAGAGAGAATTGTAGAGTTTGAACAAAGACCAAAGACTATTATCTTCAAATTAGAAAAAAAATCCGTTATCTTATTATGTTATTTTGCTATCTCGTACTTTATTTTCCTTCCTTAAGGATATGATTTCTCTCTCATCACATTCAGCTGAGATCAATGCAAACCATAGAAACAATGTAAAAACCAACAGACTGCCTTCTGTAGAGATTGAGGGGAGGAAAGCAAGATTAGGGGAAAAATTGTAAAACTCGAAATAAATTAAATCTTTCCAAATTTTTTTTTTAGAAAAAAAGATCACACCCACCAGTCTTGAAGTTTGTTGAAGTCTCTATACTCCAGCTCCTTTTTCTCCCCTTATAAGCATACACTAAAATTCTTAGAATATTTTAAGCTATCTTACTTGGTGATTTCATCAATCCCTATGGATTCATAGTGAGGACTGTTTGACACATAACATGGAGATCTCATTATAAATCTCAGAGAGAGAGAGAGAATAGACATCTCCATTTTCTGCTGTCCCCACCCTTCTTCATGGGAGGTTATAATTTCCTCAAGAGTTAAAAAGAGCCAATTATTTAAAAATTCTCATGCTTATCCTTCCTATCTTGTGGTTTTCTTTCTTTTCCCTTGGGTCAAATTCCTATTACACAAAATGATTAATTTGTAAACCTCTCAGCAATTCAGAGATCAAGCATAACTCTGGGAGATCAGTAATGGACAATACCATCCACATTCATAGGGGGAAAAAACATGGAATCTGAATGTATACTATGGTCACTTTTTTAAAGTTTTTTTTTTATTTTTTATTTAAGATAATGGAGTTAAGTGACTCGCCCACAGACACACAGCTAGACAATTATTAAATGTTTGGAGCCAGATATGAATTCACGTCCTTCTGACTCCAGGGCTGGTGCTCTATCCACTACACCACCTAGCTGCTCCATTTTCACTTTTTAAAAACTTTTCCTATCTTTTTCCTATCTCATGGTTTTCATTCTTTTCCAGCAGTTCTGATTCTTCTTACACAAAATGACTAATATGTAAATATGCTACATAGAAATGAACATGTACAACTGTTACCAGAATGTTTGCCACCAAGGGGAGGGAGAAGGGAAGGGAGGGTGGTAGAAAAATATGTGGCATAAATTTGTAAATCAATGAATTTAAAAACTCCCAAAGCATAAACTTGGAAAAATCAAATCAAATTAAATATTACTTTAAAAAACAAAGTAAACTGTAAAGTGCTTTAAAAGAGAGAAAGAAATGTTGGAGCCAGAATCTTGGCCATTCTGCTTTCCTTAGAGACAGGGAATATGAGCCTAGAATTATATCTATTTGTTCCCTTAAATATCTTTAGTTTAGACTAGGATACAGTATTCAGCTTCAAGCTAAATGCCAGAACAGTGATAATTGATTGAGAAAGGAGAATCCATGCTTAATATCCAATGCATGATCACTTTCCCACCAAATAGAAGTCCCAAACATATAGCAAATAGCAAAAAGATTATCCAATTGATAGCAAAACAGATAACAGAGAAAGTATACATATGAGAAAATAAAGCAAATGAAAATATAGCATAGTGAAAGAGTTGTTCCATTAGGAACAAGATTATTCAGTTCAACTAAAAGGAAAATTGTCAGATCTCACCCAGGGGAATATATCTAGAGTAGCAATCTAGGGACAGAGACAGGATAGAAACTTTCAGTTTCTCTCATATTAATTCTTTTCAGCATCTTATTTTCCCTTCATCAATCTGAAATCAAGTTGGTCTTATTCATCTTCTGTTTCTTTCATTTTTATAGATTCAATTTTCTTTACAATTTTTTAATTTTTGACATTCATTTTTTCTAAATTATGAGTATTAGATTCCCTCCTTTGTATCAGTCCATTCTCCATCCAATGAGAAGACAAGTAATTTGACTTACATTATACATTGAATTAATGCAGCTCCTAGTTCTATATTAGTTCTCTCTCTCTCTCTATCTCTCTCTCTTTCTCTCTCTCTCTCTCTCTCTCTCTCTCTCTCTCTCTCTCACACACACACACACACACACACACACACACACACACACACACGAACACAGATACAAACACAAAACAAAAGAAAGAAAAGAAAAGAAAAAATAGTTCATTATTTTTCCCTCTGGAAGCGGATAGCAATTTTTATCTTGAATCATTTGGAATGGTCCTGGATCACTGTCTTAATCAGAATAGCCAAGTCATTCACAGCTGATCATTATACAATACTGCCATTACTATGTACAATGTTTTCCTATTTTGCTCACTTCACTTTGCATTGGTTCACATAAATGTTTTTAAATTTCTGGGTGCTTTTTTTTCTGAAGTCATTCTGATCAGTACTACTTATAGAACAGTATTCCATCACAATCATATGCTACAATTTATTCAAGCATTCCCAATTTCCTCTCCATTTCTTTGCAATCATAAGAAAACATTAATCTTTCTTCCAGAATTTGTCAATTTTTTTCTGTTGCAATAGTCAATCTACTCTGACAATTTAGAGTTGTTTTAATCTGTGTTTTGCTAATCAAATGTGATTTAAAGTATTTTTCATATAACTTTGATTTCTTCTCTAAAAACTTCCCACTCGTAACCTTTGACAATTTATCAATTGATTTTTATAAATTTGGCTCAGGTCCCTATATACTTGAGAAATAAGACTTTAATCAGAACAACTTCTTATAATTTTTACCCAGTGTCCTACTTCCTTCTAATTTTGGACGCATTGGTTTTGTGCAAAATCTTTTTTAATTTCATATAATTATTCATTGTATCTCCCATGATTCTTTTATCTCTGTTTTGGAAGGTCATAAACTTTTCCTCTATCCATTGATATAATAAGCATTTTTTTCTTTGCTCCTTTAGTTTGCTTATGATATTATCCTTCATGTCTAAATCATATACCTATTTTCATATTATCTTGATATACAATTTGAGATGTTGGCCTATGCCTCATTTTTATAAGACTGCTTTCCAGTTTTCCCAGCAGTTTTTTTTTTCAAAAAGTGATTTCTTTCCCTAAAAGTTCAGATCTTTGAGTTTATCAGTCACAAGTTTTCTATGATCATTTACTATTATATAATCTGAACCTAATCTATTCCACTGTTTAATCACTCTATTTCTTAGGCAGTACCATATCATTTTGATTATTTAAGATGACTCTCTTTTGATTCTTTTTGAATAGTATGGCATTGAATAAATTAATTTAGATAAAATCATCATTTATCTACTCATGAGCAATTACTATTTATCCAGTTGTATAGGTCTATTTTTATTTGAATGAGAAGCATCTTTTCTTTTAAAACTGGAAGCCAAAAGTATCCATAACAATTCAAGATACTGAGGAGATGAAGAGACTAGAAGTGAAAAGCCTGACCCCCTCCATTCTCCCATTCTCATGGAATCGTTAACAGTGGTGAAGATCTCCACCAACAAGAGAATTTTGCATCAATGGGTTTAATCCAGTGGATTTGGGTTACAGATTTAATTATCACTTCTATGCATAGGATTCTCATATTTTTTATGTATTCCTAACCTCTCCCTCTTCTTCTAGTCTTGTTCCCCAACTACCTATCAGACATCTTAAATTAGATATCCTGTGGACAACAAATCCTCAAAATATCCAGAACTGAACTCTGTCTCTTCTCAAAAATGTTGCTTTCCTCCTAACTTCCCCATTATTATGCCAACATTCAGTCACCCGGGTCTAGACCCTACATGTCATCCTCAGTTCCTCACTTTCACTTCCTATCTCCTATCTTTTATTAAGTTCTGGTTGATTATATCATCACATATGATGCAAAATGATGTAATATATATGCATTTATATATTTGTGTACACATGTAATATATTATATACATACATGGTACAGATGTATACATATGTATGTATTTATATATAATATATATACACTCTGACTACAATAACACAAATAGTAGTAAGAATTTTAGAAATAGAAACTGAAAGCTCTAATTATATAATAGTAAATTTGGACTAAAGGAAGAAATATGACATTGCACCCTCCTCCCATTGTAGATATATAGAGATAGAACTATGGGCAAAAATATTTTAAATAACACTGAAATTAGTTGATGTTTTGTCTAAATGTGTGAATTGTCTTCTTTCCTATTTAAAAATAATCTTTATTATAGGACATATTATGTGGAGGTAGGCACCAAATAATTTAACAAATGAAAGTCATGTTACAATCAAAGATATCAAAATATTCTAAGTAGATAAAAATTACTTTTTAAAAGAGAAAGAGTTCTATTGCATCACCTAGAGTACTTAAGCATCCTTTTTCAATCTTCTGTAACATAAGGGAATCATAGTGATGCAGTTGAAAGAGAGTTGGATTCAAGAGACCTGAACTCAAAACTCTGCTTCTGTCATATACCCACCTGTGACCTTGGAAAAGTCACTTATTCTATGTGTTTCCTTATCTTTAGAATTTTCCAAATGTGCTCCTGAACTCTAGACTGGCTTTAACTGTATATATAAAAAGGGGGAATTAGCATTTAGACATTGACAATGACTTATTCTAGGCTTTATCCACCTAATCATCTAAATTGAGGAATGGAAGTGACTTAGAATTAAAAATCAAAATAAAACAAAACTGGGGAGCCTTGAATCTCAGAGCTCATTGATTGTTGTTTGTCATTTTTGAAGATGTCCAATGACATCATGAGTGATGACTTGAATTGTATATGAATGGGATTTAAATGAAGGAGAATCACCCAAAACTGTCAACCTCACCTCTTTCTGAGTCATTGAAGTTCAGTGGGAAGAGAAAAGTCAAGATGACTGGTGATGAACTGGAATATAGTAGATGACCCCATCATCTTTGATGTCTGATGAAGCTCTAAGTACTCTATATTATCTACTTTCAACCACTTTCAAGGCCTTTGGAACAGGTTGTTTTACCAACTGCCTGTTTGGGAAAGACATTTCCCTGACTCAACTAGGTCTGTTGATTACCCTTAACTGTTGAGGTCTGTTGATTACCCTTAACTTATTCAATTATATACAGAGAGAGAGAAGGTAAGAGACAGAGGGACAAAAACTAAAAGAGACAGAGAGAGATTTGGAAGGATAAACCTGGAGTTAGGAAGAAGAATAGACAGTGATAGAGCTAGAGGTGTGTGGAGATTTATTTATTTTTATTTTATTTTATTTTTCATTGACCTCCATGATAATTATGCCTGGCAGTAGGTGCTCTTCATAAAAGTAGATAGCTATTTTATAAACAATCTTTTTATGTATTTTTTTGTTTGTTAGAGGTCACAAGATGAATTATTTCCAAAATATTTATCAAAGAATGTTTGTGGGGGGGGTAGCAAAGAAATAGAAATAGAATAAGTGCCCATTGAGTGAAGCTTAGCAAATTATGATTCATGATCATAACAGAATACATTGTTATGGTATAAGAAACTACAAAAATGAAAAATCCAGAGATGAATGGAAATACTCACATGAACTGAGTCAATGTGAAGTAAGTGGAATCAAGAAAATAATTAGTAATCAATCAATTAAGTAAGCTTTTATTAAATGCCTATTCTATACCAATACTAAAATAACACATATGACTCCAATAGTATAAAGAAAGCACAACAACAAAACAATGAAAACTGAATGCTACAAAATTATTTTTAATGGAGAGGGGCTATGAGTGTGGTCATCATTCATTATGGATTTCTCTATTTATTGTCCCATTGTGGACATTTCATATTTTTTTCAATATTGTCATTGATTTTACTGAAATTTTTAATCTTTTGCTTTCTTTTTTAAAAAATTCTTTTGTAAAGTTATGACTTTCATGAAGGGGCAAGAAAAAAACAAAAGGAAATGTCATAAATAAAAGATATAAATGAAATCTCTTTTTTAAAAAAAAATAAAGGTATTCTATACCACTGTTCCTCTCAGCTGCAGTAGGTTTCTTAATACAGAGGTCTTCACAAAAGAGACAGAAGAGGCAGAAATGCTAAAAACATCAACAGACCTTTTTTACCTGCCCTCTTTCAGAAATTCAAGATCAAACCTGATACACTCAGGGGCAGATGGGAGTAAACAAGGAAAAAAGAGCATCCAGGAAAAGAATATATCTATATCCCAATGACGAAAAAGACAAAAATAGAGATGTCAGAGAGGGGATATCTCCCTGAACAATCAGTCAGCCAAAGGGGAATGGACTAACCTTAGGTGATATGATTTTGAGGTTATCAGAGAAAGGGAACCCATAAGATCTTCTCTAGACAAGGTTCTAAGGTTAATCCAAGCTCTCTCATCATTCCTACCAGTTTGATGAGAAAACAACATTATACATAGAGGGAAAATTACGATATGAATTCCTTGAGGGTAGACACCATGTTTTGGGGTTAGGTGTTATCCTCCCATGCTTGGCTGTCACATAAACACTTAGTAAATGCTTATGGACTTCTCATAAGGGTTCATTGTCATGTAGAGGTGACACAGGAGCTTCACAGGAAAAGGATAAGGTGCCTATGATTGTCACAGTCAATTATGTGCTAGAAGTTGGTGAGGTGGCTAAATCTTCCCGGAATAGAAGATTCCAATTATGGAAGATTCCAGTAAAAGGTGGGGGTGCCGAACAGAAAAGTTGTGCCTATATGGGAAAAGCAACTTGTCATTGACAGTCTTTCGCATATCAAAAAGGGATATGGGATCGTAAACCTAAAAGTAGACAGAATCTCAGTGTCCTTCCAGCCCACTCTCTCAATTTAGACAGGAGAAAATTGAGATACAGAGAAGTTAAACTCTACCAAGAGGTTTGTCAGACTTCTGAGATTACCTTAAGAAACCCAAGTACAGTTATTAGAAATTTGAGGGGGAAAGTGGTAGGGAGTCTTTTTATTTCCATGTCTTGTTTTTCTGATATCCCAGCACCATCAAGTTTGCCACATCAATGCCAACCTCCCAGTTCTATCAGGATTTTGTCCTTGGACTGGAGATACACACCCATTGCAAGCAATGCCCAAATACAAGAGAAATCTGATTAATGTCCCAGAAATACAGGAGACCGTAGTTTTTGATAATAAGAAAATTAACTGATTAAAAATGGCAGGAGGATGGGGCGGCTAGGTGGTGTAGTGGATAAAGCACCGGCCTTGGAGTCAGGAGTACCTCGGTTCAAATCCGGTCTCAGACACTTAATAATTACCTAGCTCTGTGGCCTTGGGCAAGCCACTTAACCCCATTTGCCTTGCAAAAACCTAAAAAAATGGCAGGAGGGAGAAAGAGAAGATCATCTTAATGAAAAAAAGTTAACCTCAAACATATTTTTAAATCTTACATGAGGTATCAATAATAATAATAATAATAATAATAAACAACTAACATTTATTAAGGTCCTACCATATAGCAGACACTGTTCTAAAATGTTTACAATTATTGCCTCATTTGAACTTTACAACAAACAAGTAGGAAATATTATTCTCACTTTACAGATGAGGAAACTGAGATAAACAGAAGTTAAGTGCCCTACCCAGGGTAACACAACTGGTAAGTGTTTGAGAATGAATTGGAACTCAGATCTTGTCTGATCTGAGGCAGCTAGGTAAATGGGGATAGAGCACTGAGTCTAGGGTCAGGATAGACCTGAGTTCAGATCTAGCCTCAAGCATTGGGCAACTCACTTAACTGTTTCAGTTTCCTCATCTGTAAAAAGAATTGGAGAGAAAAATGAGAAACCACTGTAGTACCTATTCCAATAAAACAGACATGACGAAGACGACAACTCCAACAACCTCTTTGATCTTGACTACAACTTCAGGAAGTCAATGCAATCATTATCTCCAATTTACAGATGGGGAAATTGAAGCCAAGAGGGGGTTAGACAGGTAAGATTAGACAGGTAAGCTTCAAAGGTCAAATTCAAATGAAGGACATCACTTCAAAATCAGCTGTTCTTCCACTCTACTGCTCCCCCCTCCTGAAATGATAAGGGGTGGTAGGTGGCCCTGAGCTCATCTGTAAAGGTTTCCTGGAGAAATAAATTGTTGAGGCGAGTCCTAAAATAGAGAAAGGCTGTGGTGGAGAGCAACTGTTCCAAGTCTGGGAGGTGATTGAAGGAGACAGATTCTTGGCATTCAGGCAAATAGAGAATTACAGGTGTAAGAGAGAAGACAGCTTTGCTAGTGTCTTCATATATTGAATCCAAGAGGGAGTTGCCTGAAAAAAAATAGCATCTAAAGAAGTTGACTTGATAGCTGTCATCACCAGAGCCAGAAATTCTCAGACACCTGCATCAGATAATACTTAGGTAGGAAAATTAGTATTTGCTTGGGAAACATTTTTAAATGAGTTTGGAAATTCTTTTGTTTCATAGTTCAATCTGCTTCCATTTAGTCTGATGATCTGTGGTTGGCAGCAGCATCACTATTTCTCATTGGGTTTTAATCATATACAGGCATCTCCAGTTACTTTCTTACTCTATTTTGTTCTATCTAAAATTGCTATTTGTGGTTTGACATTAGGGACAATGGCAATGTTGGTAATGATACTGTGAATTTAGTCATTGAAACTGTTAATGATGCTCTGATATGGTTGGGAGGGGGAGTGGGGGGGAGTGAGGGTGTTTGTGTGTGTGTGTGTGTGTGTGTGCATGTGTGTATGTGTGTGTCCATGTCTGTGTCTATGTTTGTATCTGTGTGTATGGTAACTATCTGGTGGTAACTAGTGGTAATGTGTGTGTATTTGTGTATGTGTGTGTGTATGTGCGTACACCTGATAACTCCCTGGTGGTAATAATGGAGGGGATGTATGTATATAGGTGTGTGTCCATGTATGTATCTGTGTCTGTGTGCACGGCGACTGACGATTGGTAAGTGTATGTGTATCTGTGTGTGTGTCTGTGTCTGTGTGTGTGTATAGTGACTGCCTGGGGGTGATGCTGGTGGTGATGGGGTGTGTGTAAGTGTGTGTGTATGTGTGTGTGTGTGTATTTTGATCATACTTATTCCCAAATATTTGTTCAGAATTTTGCTCCACATTCCCACATGATAAATAATGGCATTCTGTGAAAAGCAAATGACGGAATTGAATTCAAAGGTTCCTAGATTTAGAATTCAAAAGTATGTAGATGGGGAAGGGTCTCCAGTCCCCTCATTTTATAACTATGGAAATTGAGACCCTGAGGGAAAAGTCACTCTGGGTCTCAATGTCTTCATCAACAAACAAGCACAGTGAACAACCTTTGATTTCATTAGAATAAGGAACTCCCAGAGTATAAATACCTTCATCAAAGCAGATTTGACTAGTTTGTAAACTTGGAGTTTGGCACAGAAGTTGAGTGACTTGCCCAAGGTCACACAATAAATTCCAGGAGGTATATTTGAATCTAGACCTTCCTGAGTCCAAGTCCAGTACTCTTTTTTCTATCTTGCCCCATTTCTAAAATGGAGTTAGAAATACTTATACCTAACAGGGTTGGTTTGAGGTAGGCATTTTGTAAATTATAAAGCAGTAAACATAATTTAAATGAGTTAAGTCATTATTAATTAGAAACATGCAAATTAAATCGGCCAAAATTTCACCTCATGACAAAGAAGAGGAAGGGAGAAAAAACCCACCATTTATTGAGCACCTACCATATGCTGGGGTCTTTACCAATCTTATTTCTTTTGATCCTCTCAACAACCCTGTGAAGTCGCACTATTATTATCCCTAACTTTCAGTTGAGGAAAGTGAGTCAAACAAAAGTTTGGTGACTTGCCCAGGGACACAGAGTTAGTAAGTATTTGAGGTCAAATTTGAACTCAGGTCTTCCTATGTCTGAGCAGTGTATCTACTGTTCCACCAACAAATGGTAGAGGACTTGTGAGTAAAATAGTCATATCAGTTCTCTCATGCTTGAGTCATAAATGGATCCAGCCATTCTGGAGAGAATTTTAAAATTATTCCTCATAACTTATAAAACTATGAATATCCTTTGACCAATGATAACCATAGGGTCTGTAGGCCAAAGGAATGAAAGAGGGAAAGGTTCTATTTATACAAAAATATTGAGAGCATCTCTTTTATAGCTAAAAATTTGTTAACTAAGGAACTGTCCTTTTGGAGAATGGCTAAAGAAACTCTGTCACAGGAATTAATGTGATATTATTGTGCCATAAGAAATGATGAGATGGTGAGTTTTTGAGGAAATTGGGAAGATAGATCTCTAAGAACCAGTGAAGCGTAAAGTCAATAGGACTGGAGTAACACACATAATGACAAAAACATCATGGAAAAACAATTTTGAAAGATGTTAGAATATTAATAATGTGTTGATGAATCAAAAGTCCAGAAGAAAAAAACATGCCACTCATCTCCTACCAGAGAGAAAATGAACTTAAAATGCTCTGGGGCATGGCCAACATGGGGATTTGTTTTGCCCAACTAAGCATGTTTATGATGAGGATTTCATTTGATTTTTGTTGATTTTCAGTTGAGGAGGATACATATATATATTTGCTTTCTGTAACCCTGGGCAAATCATTTAGTTGTGTCAGTTATCTCATCTGTAAAAGGGAGAAAATAATTACATCTATCTCCCAGAGTTGCTGAAAGGATTAAAGGAGATAAGAATTATAAAAGCTTTATCACAGGGTCTATCACATACCAAGTACTCTATAAATGTTAGCTACTGCTACTGCTGCTATAGTTGATGCTGCAACTGCTATTATTACTACTACTACTACCAGTAGTACCATTACTACTACCATTCTTAGCGCTATTGCTACTAGTACTACTACTACAGCTACTAGTATTACTACCACTATAGCTACTAATAAATAACACGACTACAGCTACTAGTATGGTACTACTACTGCTGCTGCTATTACTGCTGCTGCTGCTGCTGCTGCTGCTACTACTGCTAGTACTACTACTACTACTACTACTACTACTACTACTACTACTACTACTACTACTATTACTACCATCTTTCCCTGAAAATAAGACCAGGTCTTATATTAATTTTTGCTCTAAAAGATGCATTCAGGGGACAGTTGAGTGCCACTTCTGGACCCAGGGGAGTGTTGGAGGGGTGGGAGACAAGGAAGACAAGGGAGACAAGTACTCCACTAATATCTCCAAGTGTTCTGTTTATTTACCAAAACACCAGTGCTTAAATACCTTTCCAATGCCTAATCAACTCCCAATCCCCTGGCACTTAGAAAGATAAGACTCTGGTGCTCAAGGACACCAAGTGATGATAGTTTACAATGCTCCCATACACAGGGGATTTCTTTTTATCCATGTACAACAATCTACATTTATTCATTTTTTCTTGTACAAAAATCTGTTTATTCAAATATAGTCATGTCATCTTCTTCTGGAACATCATCATAATGCTCCAAACCCCAAATCATGGTCAGAATTTCTGGCAGCTCCATTTTCCATAGAACCATTGGGTCCAATCTTCATGTCTGGCAGTAGACCTCTCCTTAAATGAGCACATCTTGTTCATGCATGCAACCTGCTCAGAGTTCATTTGGCAACAAAACTATCAATGATTTTATCCCATTAATTCTTTATCCAAGTCAAGTCTTCTTTATCAGTTTCACTTCACAAAGTTTCTGTGCTGATTTCCCTCCATTCCATTTTCAAGGTAGTCATTGATTTCCATGAGCAAATGGTCCTCAAATGACTTAGACAGGCAGTCATTCCTGTAGGAATAATTATTTGATCTATTCTCTTTGCAATAATGTTCTTCACATCTTTAGCTGGGTGAGCATCTGCTGAATCCCAGACTACCAGACCTCTCTGGTCACTTCAATAGACAAATGCCAACATTAAATTGGCCCACTTCCTTATAACTGCTTGGCTGCCACAGGTTTTTTGGCTTCAAGAATTTAAATGTCTGCAACATGTTCAATCTTATTTTTCTTGACCTTAGTGATGATTGATATGGGGCTTTCTTTCTATCTAGACATTATCAAGTACTTATAAAAAAGGTTCTGACTGCCTCTACTCCAAAAGATAATTCAGCAATAAGTTTCGAATTCATCTATTTACATAGGTGTTTACCTCTCATCCAAAGGTGCCCACTTGGGTATTTACAAATAATTATAATTTATATAATCATTTATTTTAAAATGAATAATATTTCTTTATTAATGTCAATAATACTATCTATTTCTATTTAAGTATATACAAATATTATTATTTTATCATTCAATATATCCATCGCAACAAAAGGACATTCTTACCTGGGGCTTATTTTGGGGCATCCTGAAAAACACTTCACTAGGACTTATTTTCATGAAATTACAAAACCAGTATCACCATCACCACCACCACTACTATTACTTACTACTACCACCACCACCATCACCACTAATGTAACTATCAATATTTGAGACAGCTCTCCATCCCCTCCTTTCTTTTTAGGTTTTTGCAAGGCAAACAGGGCTAAGTGGCTTGCCCAAGGACATACGGCTAGGTAATTATTAAGTGTCTGAGGCCGGATTTGAACTTAGGTACTCCTGACTCCAGGGCCAGTGCTCTATCCGCTGTGCCACCTAGCCACCCCTTGAGACAGCTCTCAAAGACATTAAATTGCAAACCAAAAGTTACCAACCTGTATGGGTAGGGAGAATTTCCTCACTTTACACTAAGGAAATCATAGCTCTTCCCAGCTCCTAATGGAGCCAATCATTCATTCTATTCACTCAGCACTTAGCAGGGCACATTTACACATAGTTGCAGCTTAATGAATGCTTTACTTTTTCATCCATTAATTGTCATTCATGAGCTGGATTGTTTTTACTTGCCAAAAAGATCTGTTGGGGTTTTTTTTTGGGGGGGGGAGGCAGATTACAGTGATAGTGATAGTTTTCCAGAATGATTTTACAGCAAGAATTCCACACTTAGGGGTAGCTAGGTGGCACCAGTGGATAGAGCACTGGCCCTAGAGTCAGGAGGACCTGAGTTCAAATCTAGCCACATTTAATAATTGCCTAGCCGTGTGACCTTGGGCAAATCACCTAATTCCATTGCCTTAAGGAAATAAAAAAAAAATTTTTTAAAGAATTCCTCACTTAAATGTGCTTATTTTATTTAAAGCCATTTGCAAATTCAGGCAGTCAATAAACATTTATTAAGTACCTAAGAACCTACATAACAGAAGGCTAAATCTATGGTTATAAATATAAATTAAAAACAAAGATTGCCCCTGCCTTCAAGGAGTTTATAATCTAATGGAAGAGCCAGAGATAAAAAATCACCACAGTCAATAGGTATCAGATTTGATATGATATTACTGCCATGATAAAATAAATCACCAGAAAAGAATGCAGAATAAATACAAAATCAAATCACACTGAAATGCATATATTAAAATATCTTTCTTTCTTCTACTTTATAGAAAGAAAACATAATCCAAATTCAGTTATTCCTAATTCTCTAAAATGAATGCTCATAGTAATATGAACAGACCTAGAATGCACTTATATGAGATCAGGAAAATTCTTAACCAGAAGTTCTAAATAGAATGTATAAATTAACATGACTGTATATACAGTAGAGATTCACACATCCTCCTACATTATAGAAAGGGTATTAACTTATTTTAAAGATTTGTATTGTGAATGAGTGTCTTATCTTTACCAAAGGTAGTAGATCATTTTAAATGCAAGCATTTCCAGACTATATTTGCAATATGCATTACTCCATTTAATTAAAGCAACATTTTTAAGGCACTACCAATGTGGTCAGCAGTATGCAAACTATGATGAGGGATCATATTCAATGCTGAGTTGCTCTTTTGTGTACAATAGTAATCATTGTCAGTGTCCCCCCACTTTGTAAACTGTTCCTACTGCTATTATTTAATTCTAGTTCAGTTTCTAACAAAATTAATCACTCCAGATCATCTATTTAATATTCTTAGTTCATAGTTAAATAGATGATATGGAATAATTCATTTTGTTAGGGAAGTATCAGAGAATTTAAAAATTGGAAAGGTCTTCAGCAACCATGCAATTCCAATCATACTCTTCCCAAAAATATCATCATCACAAGAACCCTAACATTATCATTGTCTTTACTTAAAGCCTTCCCACTTTAGAAGAGAAATTCACTACCTCTCAAAGTAACCCATCCTGGGGCAGTTAGGTGGTGCAGTGAATAGAGCACCAGCCCTGGAGTCAGGAGATGTAGACCCAGAGCAAATTGGAAACTGAATAACCTCATCTTAAAAAATGAGTGGACCAAGAAACAAATTATAGAAAGAATTAACCATTTTTTCCTAGATAATGATAATAAAGAAACAACATACCAAAACCTATGGGATTCATTCAAAGCAACTGTCAGGGGATATATTATAGCTCTAAATGCTTATATGAATAAATTGGAGAAAGAGGAAATCAATGAACTAAACATGCAACTAAAAAATTAGAGAAAGAACAAATCAAAAATCCCCAATCAAATACCAAATTAGAAATTTTAAAAATTAAAGGAGAAATTAATAAAATTGAAAGCAAAAAAACCATTGAATTAATAAATAAAACCAAAAGTTGGTATTATGAAAAAACTAATAAAATTGATAAACCTCTTGTCAATTTGATTTAAAAAAAGAAAGAAGAAAACCAAATTGCTAGTATTATAAATGAAAAAGGTGAACTCACCACCAATGAGGAGGAAATTAAAGTAATAATTCGAAATTATTTTGCCCAACTTTATGCCAATAAATTTGATAATCTAAGTGAAATGGATGAATATTTACAAAAATATAAGTTGCCCAGGTTAAATGAAGAAGAGATTAAATACCTGAACAACCCTATCTCAGAAAAAAGAAATTCAACAAGCCATTATTGAACTCCCTAAAAAAAAATCTCCAGAGCCTGATGGATTCACAAGTGAATTCTACCAAACATTTAAGCAACAATTGATTCCAATCCTATATAAACTCTTTGGAAAAATAGGGAAAGATGGAACTCTGCCTAACTCTTTCTATGAAACCAAAATGGTAATGTTACCTAAACCAGGAAGAGTTAAAACAGAGAAAGAAAATTATAGACCTATTTCCCTCATGAATATAGATGCAAAAATCCTAAATAAAATCTTAGCAAATCGACTACAACAAGTCATCACTAGGAAAATACATTATGATCAAGTAGGATTTATCCCAGGAATGCAGGGTTGGTTCAATATTAGGAAAACTGTTAGTATACTCAATTATATTAATAACAAACCTGTAAGAAACCATATGGTCATATCAATAGATGCTGAAAAAGCTTTTTGACAAAATACAGCATCCATTCCTACTAAAAACACTAGAGAGTGGAGCAATAAATGGACTGTTCCTTAAAATAATTAGCAGTATCTATCTGAAACCATCAACAAGCATTATACTCAATGGGGAAAGGCTAGAGGCATTCCCAATAAAATCAGGGATGAAACAAGGGTGCCCATTATCACCACTACCATTCAATATTGTATTAGAAATGTTAGCATCAGCAATTAGAGAAGAAAAAGAAATTAAAGGAATTAGAGTTGGGAAGGAAGAGACAAAACTCTCACTATTCGCAGATGACATGATGGTCTACCTAGAGAATCCCAAGAAATCATCTAAAAAACTACTGGAAACAATTAGCAATTTTAGCAAAGTTGCAGGTTATAAAATAAACCCTCATAAATCCTCAACTTTCCTATATATGACTAGCAAGAAACAGCAGGAAGAGCTAGAAAGAGAAATCCCATTCAAAGCAACCTCAGACAGTGTAAAATACTTGGGAGTCTATTTGCCAAGACAGACTCAGAATCTTTTTGAAAACAATTATAAAACACTTCTCACACAAATTAAATCAGATTTAAATAACTGGGCAAATATCAACTGCTCATGGATAGGTAGAGCTAATATAATAAAAATGACAATTCTACCAAAACTAAACTATCTGTTTAAGTGCCCTACCAATTAAAATTCCAAAAAATTACTTTAATGAGTTAGAAAAAATTGTAAGTAAATTCATATGGAGAAATAAAAAGTCAAGAATTGCCAGGAGTTTAATGAAAAAAAAATGCAAACTAAGGTGGCTTAGCACTACTAGATCTAAAATTATATTATAAAGCATCAGTCATCAAAACTGTTTGGTATTGGCTAAGAAATAGAGTGGTGGACCAGGGGAACAGACTAGGTGTAAAAGCAGGAGAGGAGTATAGTAATCTGCTGTTTGATAAACCGAAAGAGTCAGGCCACCGGGATAAAAACTCCCTCTTTGATAAAAACTGCTGGGATAATTGGAAGTTAGTATGGAAGAAACTTAGATTAGACCAACACCTCACACCCTTTACCAAGATAAGATCCAAATGGTTACAGGACATAGACATAAAAAACAATACTATAAGCAAATTAGAAGATCAAGGACTAGTCTACCTGTCAGATCTATGGAAAGGGGAACAGTTTATGACTAAGGAAGAGTTGGAGAACATCACTAAAAACCAATTAGATGATTTCGATTACATTAAATTAAAAAGTTTTTGCACAGATAAAACCAATGTAATCAAGATCAAAAGAAAAGTAGTAAACTGGGAAACAATCTTTACAACTAATGATTCTGACAAAGGACTCATTTCTAAAATATACAGAGAACTGAGTCATATTTTTAAAACAAAATGCCATTCCCCAATTGACAAATGGTCAAAGGATATGCAAAGGCAATTTACAGATGAGGAGATCAAAGCGATACATAGCCATATGAAAAAATGCTCTAAATCATTAATTATTAGAGAAATGGAAATTAAAGCTACGCTGAGGTACCACCTCACACCTCTCAGATTGGCCAGTATGACCAGGAAGGATAATGATCATTGTTGGAAGGGATGTGGGAAATCTGGAACACTATTACACTGTTGGTGGAGCTGTGAACTCATCCAACCCTTCTGGAGAGCTATTTGGAACTATGCCCAAAGGGCAACAGAAATGTGCATACCCTTTGACCCAGCAATACCACTACTGGGTCTATAACCTGAAGAGATGAGGAAAAAGGGTAAAAACATTACTTGTACAAAAATATTTATAGCAGCCCTGTTTGTGGTGGCAAAGAATTGGAAATCCAGTAAATGTCCTTCAATTGGGGAATGGCTTAGCAAACTGTGGTATATGTATGTCATGGAACACTATTGTTCTATTAGAAACCAGGAGGGACGGGATTTCAGGGAAACCTGGAGGGATCTGCATGAACCGATGCTGAGTGAGATGAGCAGAACCAGAAAAACACTGTACACCCTAACAGCAACATGGGAGTGATATTCAACCTTGAAGGACTTGCTCATTCCATCAGCACAACAATTGGGAACAATTTTAGGCTGTCTGCAAAGGAGAGTACCATCTGTATCCAGATAAGGAGCTGTGGAGTTTGAACAAAGTACAAGGACTATTCCCTTTAATTCAGGAATAAAGAAACCCAGATGTCTTATTGTTTGATCTGGTTACCTCTGAGAATTCTGTTCTCTTTAAGGATATGATTTCTCTCTCATCACACCCAATTTGAATCAAGGCACAACATCGAAACAAAGTAAAGACTGACAGAGTGCTATCTGTGGGGTGGGGGTGGGGGGAGGGAAGCAAGATTGGGGGAAAATTGTAAAACTCAAATAATATCTTTAATAAAAATTTTAAAAAAATAAATAAAAAATGAACATTCTCTTATTTCATTTCATCTTCATGCAATCCTTCAAGTTAGCATTTGATTTTTATTACATTTATCATGGGATCATAAGATCATCCTAGAGTTGATCTACTCCAGATGACTCATTTTGCAAATAAAGAAACTGAGTCCCAAAGAAAAATAACTTGCTCAATGTATTTTTCTGTGATCCTAGTAATCATATAAGTCTCTAGATAGCTCACTTGTAAACCATAATGCTTTTGTTGCATGTATTTGAAGATAATTAAAACAGTAGGAGACATTTATCCAATTTTAATATACATACTTTTATGCCCTATTACTTAATTAATAGTATTGAGTTTTAATGACAAAACTATTTCCCCAGTGTAAAATAAATGCAATATTAAATTATACTATGTTAGAAACTAATAGAGACTGAAAACATAGTAAGTGGATTCATAAATTATCAACTCCAGTCTAACACATGGATGTGTATTTTATACACACAAAGATTCAATATCCTTTTACTTTTTGGTGAATTGATTTAAGTTAAAAGTTGAAGTCCCTATTATTATCTTTGTGTTGCCACTGGGTTCTCAACTCCCACACAAGAGTCATTTGCAATAAACTTAGCACAGAGTTCAAGAACATGAGATAATTTCATAATTCCACCAACTTGGTGCATAAAAATACAAGAAGAAATAGAAACAGAAACAGAGATAGAGAGAAAAAGAGATAGAGAGAGATGGAGATGGAGATAGGTATGGCTAAAAATCTATGCGTGTGAATGCATAAATGTATAGACATACAAATGTATATATATAGATTAGAAGTTAGAATTGAATTTATGGGTGTAGAGAATTTCTAGGTGGGGAAATTCCTTCTGCTTGTTCAGATCAACACTTTCCCTGCAACTTCTAGACTTAAAGAGTTGCCTACAAGATCATTAAGAGACTAAGTGACTTAATTGGGGGTCCCACAGTTAGTAGGTATCAGAAGTAAGACCTGAACAGAAGTGATCTTGATGGAAGTTAACTCTATCCACTGCACCATACTGTCTCTAATAATAGTGGCTGTCATTGAGTCCAAGGACATTACACTCTTTTGTGAGGCAATAGCATCACAAGATGAGCTATGTGGAAATTTATGCAATAGCAATTGAGAAGCTCCCCATACTCACATACACAAATACACACTTAGACATGTGTTTAGCATTCTTTATGAAAGCCTTAAATGATGTGTATTAAGGAGGATAAAATTATATAAGAAATAAAGAAAACTTAAAATGGTTTCCTTTGTAACCTGGCTATAAAATTTTTGAAGGAATGGCATATCTAGGTTTGACTAATGAGTAGGAAGAAGGAATAATGTATTCAAATTAAAGTGGTTCACTTCACTGGTAACCTTACAAATAAAAGAAAAGTCAAGATGTCATTATATTAATTTTAAAGATGTCAATATTTAAATTTTTAAGTGGAGTTTGTTCTATTCTTAAAAACAAGATTTAGAGTCAAGACTCCAAGTTTCCATTTTCATTCATACATTGATTTTCTGTGTGGCCTGAAGCAAGTAATAACCTCTCTGCCTTAATATCTGAATGTAGAAAATTGGAATAATATATTTTATTACCTGAAATCCCTTTCTCAGATAGTGCACAGATTAATTAATTTATCTCAATAAAGTACATTTCATGAAAAATATTTGGATATATCTGCCAAAAAGCAGCCTTTTCTTCTTTGGTAACCATTTTTTTCCCTTTGTCTCCATGTGACTGAAGCATTTTTATTCTTATTATTTAGTCATTAGTGTCAAAAATTATTCCAGAAGAAATGTCTTGAATGTAATATTAGTAAATCATTGTTGATTTCTCTTAAAAATATTTTTACAAGTATGTTCATTTATTGTATTTATTACAATGTAATATAATGTAAATCAACCACCCTAAAATCAAATATTTCCAAGAAATTAAATTGAGGAAATTCAGTACATTGAAAAATGGATTTGATCTATTGTTGAGCATTGTCCTTTCAGAAATCGAATCCTTTTCTTTATCTCATGAAGCTCTACCTAGCATGCAATTTTCTGTAGTTTTCCCAGTGGAATAATATGTATCACATGGCAGCATCTGACAAGGAGAACACCATATAGCTCGATTCATTTTCCTTCTCCTATGAAGATGATTTCATCCAAATACTAACAGAATATTCGATACCAACACTATCTTAAAAGGGATTCTAGAGTGGCGATCTGGAAAAGGTTTCTACCCACCAGAAACTGAGATGAATAAAAATTATCATCATCAGGACAACAATACAAAGAATGGCAAGTTTTGGGGCAAGGGATGCAAGATACATGGGTGAAAAAAACTCATTCTGTAACACAAGTAGATAAGTTAATATAAAGTCCTTGTAAAGACAAGATGGGGGGGGATTAGTTCATTCTAAAGACAAGAACTGAGGCAAACAGGGTTAAATAACTTGTACAGTATCACATAACTAGTAAGTGTCTGAGGTTGAATTTCAAGTCAATTCTTCCTAATTCTAGGCTTAGCACTCTGTCCACTAAACTACCCAAAATAAATTAGGTAGGCATATATAGAATTTTAAAACCCACTGTTGCTCTTTTTAATTTAAATATATACTTTATAGTACATTTGGGGTCCCTTGTACAATCAATGCACAGACCATAATATAAATCCAATTCATAGGACTTGGAACATAATATTGCAATTCAAAATTATTATTGAAGTATTTATTTTTATATCTTCATTTTGTAGGATATTGTTGGTAATTACAGTGATTTATTTAACTGAAAATTCTTGGTTAGGAAGTCTACCCCTACTTATAACATTGCTCTTATGGGAAAGTATGATCCACTTTATGGCCATCTGTTTTATGACACATGGTTCCTGGCATAATTCCAATAAGATCAATGGCTAAGCCTCTGATAATTGGAAACTTCAAGTCCTCAATCACATTAGGAAGAGGTAGGAGGAAGTTTGATGAGAACACAGAGCATCTGCTATGTGACCATCATAGTAATGGATATAAAGTCTAAAACTAAAATGGAGATGATAGCACATATTGTACAGTCATCATTTTTGAAATTCAGATTTAGACAAAGCTGCTAAAAGCAAGGATCAAGACTTAAATAACCATGTACAAAGGAGTAATGGCAAGGAGTTGTTATATTTAAATGTCAGAAAGCTTCCCCTTTTCAGCTTCCCCTTTTCAGCTTCCAACAGTAAAAGTTCAGACAAAAGTCTTTATCAGTGCCTGGGCTTAAGGAGGTGACTAAGCTTCCAAGTGAATTTTCTAAATGTGAAATAGGAGTACCAAAGAGAATTTGATGGTCACAGAAAAACAATTGAGGAAAGAAGATGGTGGATTGATAGAAATATCTAATGCTTTTAATCTTTATGTTCTTAATTATTACTGCATCATTCTTCCTTAAATCATTTTATATTTTCTTCTCTGTTTATATAATGTATTCCTAAATAGAAAGTGAAACTGTTGGGGGACTGATTTTTTTTTTGTGTTTACATCCAACACCTAGAAAAATGCTTTGTGTGTGATTATAAGGGATTGAAAGAGTAACACTGTATTGTATTGATTTGAATCTCTACTTCAAATTGAATCTATCTTCGCTATGTAAATGTCTAATGAATATAGAGGGATAAAGATATGCACTGGACTCATATTTATATAGGGAAATCACAGATGAGGAAAAGTCCTCATCCAATGCAGTTCAGCACTTACTCTGTAATTTATAATCTTTTGGTCGCCAAGCTCTAGCAATGAAAGGTTAAGTTTCTGCCCAGGGTCATAATGCTAAACATTGCTCAAATATACATCTTTTTTTATTTCTTTATTTTTTCCAATGTAAAGATAGTTTTCAATATTCAATTCTGTAAAATTTTGAGTTCCACAATTTTTCTCCCTCCCTCCCATCCCTCCCCTTGACAACAAAAAAGCTAATATTGGTTCTTCATGTACAACTATTTTAAACATATTTCTATATTAGTCATTTTGCAAAAGAAGAATCAGAACAAAAAGGGGGAAATCTTGAGAAGGAGAAGAAAAGCACAAAACACATTTTAAAAGTGAAAATAATTTGCTCTGATCTGCATTCAGACTCCATAGTTCTTTCTCTGGAAGTAAATGGTATTTTCCATCACAAATCTTTTTTTTTTAGAATTGTGTTTTGCTGAGAAGAGCTCATGGTTGATCATCACACAATGTTGGTGCTAATGTGGGCAATAGTTCTGCTCCCTTCATTCAACATCAGTTCATGTAAGTCTTTCCAGTTTTTTCTGAAATCCACATGCTCATGATTTCTTACAGAACAATAGCATTCCATCACATTCAAATGCCACGATTTGATCAGCCATTCCCCAATCAATGGGTATCCTTTTAATTTCCAGTTCTCAACCACTATAAAAATAGCTGCTATAAATATTTTTGTACAAGTGGATCTTTTTCTCTTTTTATGGGATGCAAATCTACTGATGAATCAAAGGGTACGCACAGTTTTTTTAGCCTCTTGGACAAAATTCAAAATTCACAGATATATCTTGAATCCAACCCAGTGGGGAGCTCTTGTTGCACTAAGCCATTCTCCCTCTCAATGTAAGTACAATGCAAATATGCTTTATAGATGATATATGCAATCTATCCATAAATAGATAATGATAATAAAAAGTTTAATTTATTATGAAAGATAAGTCATATTTTGAAGTCTTTTACAACCTGGGCTCTTTGCCATTTCTCCAAAACATACAAGAGTGCTACCAAATAACTTAAATAGAAAAGAATCAATAATGGACTGAAGACTCTATTTAACAAAGTTAGCAAATTTTAACTCTCAGATTTAATAAGATAGAACCAATATTAGAATATAGTTCTAGCATATCTTTTCCAAAAGAAAGAGAATGTTATATGATGAAAATAATAGATTAATAAAGTATTTTAAGAGAATATTCTAAACCAAAAAAATCAAGAACCCTCAGAAGAATATAATAAAAATGACAATGCTACCTAAATTAATTTACTTATTCAGAGTTATACTGATCAAATCACCAAAAATGTATGGTTAGGAAAAAAAATAATTCATCTGTATGAACAGAAGATCAAGAATATACTGAAAATCAATGAAAAAAATGTCAAGGAAGGTGCTTTAGCAGTACCAGATCTCAAAATGTATTACAAAAAGGTAGGCATCAAAAAAATTTGACTAAGAAATGGTGGGTCAGTGGAATATCTCAGGTACAACAATTCACAATAGTGTTGCTTGTCCTTCAATTCAAAGAGGTCCAAAGACATTACAGAGTGATCTTTTGACTTGAAGGTCAATTGGATTTTAGTGAGGCAGAGTAGCACAAAGTTGTTGAGCTCACTCTCTCTAGTCGTAAGTCTGGGTGGCATGGCAAGTCAGGATACTGATAAAGTTCCATGATGTAGTGTATTAGGTAGTTTCCTTGTCTGAACAAGCTTTAAGTGCTCTGTAGCACCTGCATTGCCTTGCTTAATGGGTATCAGAGCAAATTGTTCTCGTCAATTCATTCCATCTAAGGAAGTATCTTCTTGCTTCGATATACCCCTAACTTACCTATGAGTTTGAGGTTCATTTATTATCCTCAACCTTGTTTAACCCATCTGCTAAAATGGTTTAAATGTGGCCGCTGCATATACTAGAGTTTCTTGGAGTCACAGGTGAGAGTGAGGTAGAAGGTAGATAACAAAGGCGGAAGAGCAGCCCTGAAAAGGGACTGGTAAAACCTCTTATCAGTGGAGCTAGTCCTCCCTAAACAAGTAAATGATCATAGTAATCTAATGTTTGACAAACCTAAAGCTCAGAGATTTGGAGACACAATCATTATTTAACAAAAATTCTAGGAACTTAGGAAAACATTTTTGCCAGGAAGACAAAGTTATAAGCCAACATTTCATATTGTATGGTCAAAATGGATATAAAACAATGGCATAAAAAATAATATAAGCAAATTTGGGAGCCATTAGATTTATGGATAAGGGAATAATTTATGACAAAGCAAGAAATAAAGAGCATTATGAGATATCAAATAGATAAATTTGATTATATCAAATATAAAGCATTTGCAGAAGCAAAATCAGTCATTTAAAGCGATAGTAGAAATTTATACACCCAGTGTTTCTCATTTCTTAAATATATCAAAAGCTGAGTCAAATGTATAAGAATACATGGAATTCTCCAATTAATAAAAGGTCAAAGAGTATGAACAGGCAATTTTCAGACAAAAATCAAAGTTATCTATAGTCATATAAAAATTCTCTAAGTCAATATTGATTAGAGAAATGCACTTTAAAACACAGATCATATTAGCTAAAATGAAAAAAAGTAAAATGATCAGTGTCAGAGGGGATGTAGAAAACTAGGACATTAATGCACTGTTGGTAGAGTTGTGAACTAATCCATCCATTTTGGAGAGCAATTTGGGACTAAGTCCGAAGGGCAATAAAACTGTTCATACTCTTCAACACAGGAAATACTACTACTAAGTCTATATCTCAAAAAGATCATAACAAATGGGGGAAAACCCACATCTGTAAAAAATTTATAGCAGTTCTTTTTATAGAAGCAAAGAATTAGAAAATTAGGGAATGCGCTTCAGTTGCAGAAAGACTGAACAAATTGTGATATATGAATGCAATTTAGTACTATTGCTCTACACAAAATCATGAGCAGGTGGATTTCAGAAAAGTCTGGAAAGATTTACATTAACTAATAGATAGTGAAGTGATTAGAACCAGAAGAAAGTTGTACACAGTCACAATAAAATTATTCCAAGAAGACCTGTAAATGACTTAGCTATTCTCAGCAATACAGTGATCTAAGAAAATCCCAAAGAATTAATAATGAAGCACATTATCTTCCTCCATAGAAAGAAATAATATTGTTTAAATACAGACTAAAGCATGATTTTTTCATTTCCTTCTATCATTTTTTCTTATTTCTTGATTCTTATGCAAAATTAGTAATATGGAAACATTTAACATAATTGCACATATTTTTCCTATATCTGTTTGTTTATCATCTCAGGGAATGGAGGGAAAAGAGAGAGAAGGAAGAATAGAATATGAAACTCAAAACTTTAAATGAAAATATTTTTAAAAAATGAAAGTTTATGAATATAAACTACATTTTATTAATAAAATGACAATAAATATGCATTCATAAAGATTTACATGAATTGACACAAAGTGAAATAAAGAGAACCAGAAGAACATTGTTCATAGGAATGACAATATTGTATAATAATCTACTGTGAATGATACAGCTATTCTAAGCAAAGCAATGATCCAAGACAACTCCAAGGGACTCGTGATCAAAAATGCTATCCACCTCCAAAGAAAGAGTTGATGGTGTGTTTGAATTCCAATTAAAATGTATTTTTTAAACTTTCTATATTAGTTTTAATTTCTATGGTTTTTGGCATTTTCTTTTGCAAAATGAATAATATGGAAATATTTTATATGACTGCAAAGTATAATCTATATAATAGTGCTTCCCTTATCAAGAAAGGGGAAGGGGGAAGAGGAAAGAATTTGAAACTCACAATTTTTTTTAAATGAATGCTGAAAACTTTTTTAATGTAATTGATAAAAATAAATAAAAAAAGAACCCTCAGCAGGGAGATTTGATTGATTACATATGAATGTAGATTAGACAAACTACTGATACAGTTAGCATTTACTGTACACCAGATGGGACAAAAAGAGGACCTAGAAAAGTGAGGGATGGGGAGAACATCAGAAGAGTGAACTCTAGGGCAGAAAAGGTCTCTAATAGCTGTATATAATATATAGTTAGGGCAGATAGATTGCTCAGTGGGTATAGCGTCCTGAAGTCGAGAAGACCTGAGTTCAAATCCAGCTTCAGACACTAACTGTGAGCCATTTGCCCTGATTGCCTCACATCCAGGGCTGTCTCCAGTCATCCTGATTCATATCTGGCCTCTGAACCCAGATGGATTCAAAGGATAAAGTAAGGCTGATGACTTGACACCCCTCAAATCCATTTCCCTTTTTTGTCATGGCATCATCTCACTGATGTCATTGTTTTCTTTGAGAATGAAGGGCAAAGATCAGGGGCTGAACTAGAAGCCAGATCATTCTGATTCTAAGGCCACCACTCTATCCACTATTACATATTCCTTTAAATTTGTTTTTAAGTAATCTGAATTTCCTTTTGTCTAGTAAATAAATCTCATAGATTTTTTTAAATTGGCCAAGTATTTTCTAAATCTGGTCTAAAGTAGCTGACTGATTGATTCAATAGACATAGTCTCTCCTGATTAAAGTATCAAAGTAAAGTATGTTTTTAGTTACTTTAAATTGGGTAGGATGATTAAATGTCTCACTTACACAATCTCTACTCTTACACAATATAATTTATATTGTTATGCTACTGTTAGATATAATGAACATGATTATGGGAAAACTTGTTTGAACTAATGCAGAGGACAATAAGCAAAATAGTACACATTAAACAATATAAACATTGATTACAATGATGTGAAAGGGAAGTACAATAATAAAATAATCAAGATAGAATATTGCAATATAATGAATCTAAGTCCAAAAGAAGACATAGAAGAAGACATTTGGCCCAACCCCTTTGCAGAAGTGAGGATGTCCAGTAGTGTGATAATTTTTTTTGAGGTTTTTGCAAGGCAAATGGGGTTAAGTGGCTTGCCCAAGGCCACACAGCTAGGTAATTATCAAGTATCTGAGACCAGATTTGAACCCAGGTACTCTTGACTCCAGGCCAGTGCTCTATCCACTGTGCCACCTAGCCGCCCCTGTGGAATAATTTTTAAAAATCAGACTTTTGTGGTATTTCTGTTAGTTCTACAGAACTTTGTTTCTTCATTTTTTTCTTTCTTTTTTTAGGATAGATCTTAAATGGTGATGGAGGAAGGATTATATAGAAAATGTAGAAAATGTAACAATAAAAAACTATATCAATAGCAACTTTCTTAAAAAAAAATCTTGGTTACATTTGGAATAAGAAGAGAAATAGAGAAGTGGTGATGGGTGATGTTTAACTTGACCTGTTCCACTTGTGTTTTGCATTTAGTTTCATTTTTTAGGACAATGATCTTTAAAATAAGACATAGATTCAAAGTAGCTATTTAGCACTTAAAACTAAAGATAAATAAAGAGATGGTAAAAAGAAGCCTTTCTTTTAAGACTATTCTTTCAGTGGGGTAAAAATCAGCAGACCAAAACAAACTACACTGTAAATCACTGAAGGATTGGGCATGTGTGATTGATACTGGAAATAAAGGACAATGAGCTGGATGGCACAGGACTAGAGAATGGTAAAGATCCTAATTTAAAAAACAAAAAAAAAGGGGCAGTCAGGTGGTACAGTGAATAGAGCACCGGCCCTGGAGTCAGAAGTACCTGAGTTCAAATCCGGCTTCAGACACTTAATAATTACCTAGCTGTGTGGCCTTGGGCAAGCCACTTAACCCCATTTGCCTTACAAAAAAAACTTAAAAAAAAACTGGGACAGGGGAATTCTGCAAACCACAAGGCTGTAAATTTAACTTTGATTCTATGAAAAGCTCTTTAATACATTAATAAAATGGTTAGTGAGTATTTAGAAAGGAAAGAAGCACCATCAAAGATAAAGCATGGCATCTTTAAGAACAGATTATTGTTGTTTAGTCATTTAAGTCATATCTGACTCTGTGACCCCATTTTTTTGGTAAAGATAATGGAGTAGTTTGCCATTTCCTACTGCTCATTCTTAAATTAGGAATTACAAATGAGGAAATGGTGATAAAGAAAGTTAAGAGACCTGCTCAGGGTCACACAGCTAGTAATTGGCTGGGGCTAAATTTGAATTGATGAAGATGCATTTTCCTGACTCCAGACTGGTAATCTATTCATTATGCCACTTAGCTGCTCCTAAGAATCAATCAACTATGCCAGTATAAAGTTTGGGGTCTTGTTTTGGTTCTTTTTGCTTTTGTTAAACCAGAGCAATGAAACTTTTAGGTTATGGGAATGCTTTGTTCCTATGTATAATCAAGACTAAACTATCACATGTATAATCAAGACTAGTATATCTAGAGTGCAACAAAGCTTTGGACAAAGGCACTTAGGCCCCCCTTGTAGACAAACTATATATACATATATATATATATATATATATATATATATATATATATATATATTTGGATTTGATGGAAGTATAGTTATTGGACATAGAAGTGATTAAACAACTTGACCCAAAGATAAATTAATATTGATTTTGAGAGTGGTCCTCTATTAGCTCCTTCAGAAAATGATTTTTACTCCTATATTCTTTATCATCTTAAAGTGATTTGGATGATGACACTGAGGGCATGTCAACTTAATGACAAAAGGATAGTCAAAACACTAGCAAACAAAGTCTGGGTAAAGCCAACATCTCCACTGGCTAGAATGAAGCACTGAATAAAGCAGAAATTTAATAGGGATAAATATAAATTCTACACTTGATTTCAATACATGAACTTTATGAGTACAAGGAGTGGCTAGACAACAGATTGTGTGAAAAAAAGATCTGGTGGGGGGTGTTTAGCAGACATCATGTGGAAAATGAGATGTTGATGTGACAGGACAGTGAAACAAGATGATCCTCAAAAGTTACCTGAAGATGCACAGTTTCCTGAACTGGGGGTAAAAACACTGTATTTTGCCTTGGTTTGAATGTAATTTGAGTATTGAGTTTTGTTTGGAAAATCACATTGTAGAAAGGTCATTGACAAGCATATCCAAAGGAGGCCAGCTAAGATGGTGTGAGGGTAATGATAACCTTGTCATACAAACATTCACTGAAGAAGCTGGGAAAATTTAGGTTTATCCTAAACTGAACAGCTAGATGACATGTGGATACAGTGCTGTCCTGGAGTCAGGAAAACCTGGGTTCAAATCCAGCCTCAGATAATTCTAGCTGTGAGACTCTGGGCACTACACTTAACCCTATTTGCTTTAGTTTCCTCATCTGTAAAATAGCTAGAGTAGAAAACAGAAAACCACTCCAGTTCCTTTAGCAAGAAAACTCCAAATAAGGTCATAAATGGTTGGACAAAACTGGAAACTGAAATGGTTGAATAACTGTCACACAAAAAAAGAGACATATCTTTGTAGACTATAAACTCCACATGTTTTGCAACCTTCTGTAACATTGTGATGTTCCCAACTATAAAGTAAGCCCTATTAGGATGGGTAAACACACTGAGACAGATTTATTTGGAGAAACCTGGTAGACATAGCTCCCTGGTGGCTTTTCCCTAGTTCCTAGTATTTCAGAAGCAATTATCTAATGCAATCCATAACTCAAGACCCCACCACCACCACCACTTCCACCAAATCTTCCTGACTAAAATTAAATGTGACATTATAATGAGGCAAAAGACATTTACTTACAACATAGTACAATAACAAAGGGTTCAATGACCTATTTTCAAACTTTCTCAAGTCTCCAAGAATTAAAATCTGTTCATTGTTTACTGAATTCTAGGAATTAAAAATGGGTGCTAGAAACTTTCCCACCAGATAAACACTATAACTTCAATACCTAGAAGGAATTGAGTCTTGGTACAGGAACAACAAAATGTCAATTCCTAGTTTGGGCCACACAAATATTAAAATAATAATAATAGTTGATTTTTAAAATTAGCACTTATATTTTTGCCAAGCATTTTCCAATTATTATTTGTTCATTTATTATCATTTGTTCTTCAAAATGCCCTAGTGAAATAGTTCCTATGACTTTCCCCATTTTTATAGATGAGGAAACCAAAGTGGATATAGGTTAAATGACTTGGTCCAGGATCAAAGAGCTAGTAAGTATCTGAGACTAGATTTGAATTCACATCTCCCCTATTCCATGTCCTGAGCTCTTTTGAGTAGGCCACCTAGCTAACTCTCCTGTCAAGGGTATGTTGGTAGCATTTGGTTATGTCTATATTATGCAGATCCCCCAAATGGACTTTTTTTCGTTTTTTTTTTTAGGTTTTTGCAAGGCAAACGGGGTTAAGTGGCTTGCCCAAGGCCACACAGCTAGGTAATTATTAAGTGTCTGAGACCGGATTTGAACCCAGGTACTCCTGACTCCAAGGCCAGTGTTTTATCCACTGCACCACCTAGCCGCCCCTCTGCAAATGGACTTTTGAAAACAACATTTTCCCAAAGTGAAAATGCTTCCTTCAAATGTATAATCAAGACTAGATATTTTCTGTTTATCTTTAGATAATGGAACACGGAAAATCGGATGGAAATACCAGAGACACAGTTCAGTTTAATATAAGGAAAAATAACATCTACTGCAAAAGTCAAATCAGCAGCTTCAAAGGATATTGAGTTTCCCTTTCAGTGGAGGCCTTTACAATGGTATTGGAAGACTACTTCAAAGCAATGTAGCTAAAGAGGAACTTGATCAGATGCAGATAGCATTAGGTGACCTTTGCAATCCTCACCAATTCAGAATATTCTAAGATTCTTTGAAGAGGAAACAATAAAGCAATAAAAAGTCCCTTTGGAGCTTGTTACCTGTACTATTTTGAAGAAGTCATTTAAACTAACTGAGGTCTCAGTTTCTTCATCTCTCAAATGAAGGATTTGGATGAGGAACCTTTAGAGTTCTAGATTCGTTATTTAATGACTACCTTGAACTGCCAACCAATACTAGATTCTATTAATAATATCTCTAACTGGATATGAAGTAGAAGCAAGTGGGTTACACAGTAGATAAAGCATTGGGCATGGAGTCTGGAAGACTCAGAATCAAATTCAAGCTCTGACTTAAATAATGGGACATGACAATAGGACTTACAACTTAGGACTGTGTGTGAGGATTAAAAATGAACAAATAGGGGCAGCTAGGTGGCACAGTCAATAGAACACCAGCCCTGGAGTCAGGAGGACGTGAGTTCTAATCAGGCATCAGACGCTTAATAATTACCTAGCTATGTGACCTTGGGCAAGTTACTTAACTCTATTGCCTTGAAAAAAACTAAATAAATAAATTAATTTTAATTAAATTTAAAGATTTTAAATGAATAAATATTTATAAAGAATGATTGTTGTTTATAGTTCATTTCTGAAGATCAATGACATGCGGGGTGATTTCTTAACTTGTGTGTAAAATGGATTTAAGAAAGAGTTGCCCAAAGTTACCAGCCTCACTCTCTCTTCCAGAGTCATCGAAGTTCAGGGGTTAATCAAAGCTCAGGTTGAGGTGACCTTGGTTGTCTTCCATGTCTGACCAAATTATAAAGCACTTGTTTCAGCCCCTTGGAACGAACTGTTTTTCACCATTCCACAAAGGGAAATTACATATATGCTTAGGGTAGTCATTCCTCTAATTCACCATACATATGAGAGCTGTGAGTTACCTTCAACTTGGTCTAGCCCAGCTGTCAAGATTGTGTTACCAAGGTGTGTCTGCTGTGCATGCTATAGCTTCTTGGAGACATAGATGAGCGTTGACTGAATTAGATGGACGCCAAACATAGATGAGTAACCCTGAAAGGGGCTCAAGCAAGACCTTATACCAGAGGTGCTAGAACTCCATGAACATTCCATCCAAAACTTTATATAAATACTAATTTAACCTGTATTCAATAAAAATATGCACAATGTCCAGCAACAACTTCATAAGCCTAGGAGAAAAACTGGGGGTATAGATGCGAAAATCTTGTTAAATCTATGAAATCATAAGTAGCAAGCTTTATAACAATTAGGATGTATATAGAGTAGGATAAGGAATGAACAAAAAGACCAGCAGTAGAAGTGATTTCAACATACACATTTTCACAAATGTTTTGGATGTGGATTCACTATAAAGTAACAATCAGGTACCATAAACCATAAAACACTGTAATTCATCCATTTCTCAAAAGAAAAAAAAAAGAGATGAGTTTTCCAAAATTATTCAACTGGTTTATTCTACTGGTTTCAATAAAATTTCTAGTCTATTAGTATCATGCTTATGAATCTATTAAAAACAGTTATGGTCATTTTTCTAAACTATGCTATTTGCCTTTTTAGATGGGTGAACACTGACCCTTAGATTTTAATAGTTTAACAGTTATTTTGATAATGACATGTTTATTTTGAGAAGTGAGTCAAAAGTTTCTCTTGATTCCATGTGTGTTCTTCTGTGACTAAAACGGTACCCTCCCACGCACTGCCTACATGATCATCCCCAATGATTATCCCCAGTCAATCCTTATCTAGGTTAAGGATGCATATTTTGAATAATCTGAAAATAACTATGACTTTTTCCCCATTACTGAGTCATTTCCTGGACATAAATCTAGACTCAATATACAAATATAATTCAATAGTATACAAATCAACAGACTTTTCTGATTTTGTTCATTAACCCCCAATTTCTACTGAGTTCCAGGTGATACTTAGGTGATTTGATAAACAGAATCATGGTCTTGAAAGATGGAAGGTCCAAAAAAGTTCGAATTCTGCTTGGACTGTTATTGGATGGGTGACCCTGAGTATCAGTTAATTTTTCTATGTCTCAGTTCCTTGATGCATAAAATGAAGATAATAATAATAATAATAGGGTTATTATAAGGATTACATAAAATAATCCTTGTATAGTGTTTTATAAATGCCACTTGTATATATTATTTTCAATATTCTATAAATGATATCATTATTGTCATTATTATTATTAATTAAGAGTTATACTTCCTCTGAAATTTATATTCCCAAAGAATTGACTATTACACTAAGTGAAAAAGTGGCTTGTCCAAAGTCAAATAGCCACAATGTGTCAGAGTCAAGACCAAACTCATATCTTCCTCACACAGGATTCTATTTTCTGTGAATCTTAAGCAATGTGAAACTTAAAAAGGTGTTATTTACCATATATAGGTCAAAGGGAAAACTTATTTAAATTACTTTTCTCCTCAACCCCCACCCAAAGAAATCCTAACTCTAGGTCTTGCATGAATTCAAAGGACTGTGGAGAGAGTGATAATTAGTAGCTATAAAAAGTCTAGAATAGGAAGCTGCTTATAATGGAGAAAATAATGCAAAAAGCATTCCATTTAAATTGTTTATATCTCATATGTACATTATTTGTGTGTTATCTCCCCCAAGAGAGCATGAATTTCTAGGGCACATTTCTTTCCATTCCCAGCACAAAACACATAGACTGGTCTATTATTATTGTTCAGTCATTCGGTTATGTCCTGTTATTCATGACCCCATGGGTCAATTATCCATTGTATTTTCTTGGCAAAAGTAACACCGTGGTTTACTATTTCCTTCTCCAGGTTACACACGCAGGTGTTGCATGACTTGCCCAAGGTCATATGGTTGCTCAGGGTTTGAACACTGATCTCCCTAATTTAAGAATGAGCATATGATCCACTAAGCTACCTAGCTGCCCCAAGGCCGGTATATATTATACTTATAAATACTTGTTGCTATTGATGATGATGGTGGTGGTGGTGATGATGATCTTCTTGGCCTTTTGTTGTCTGCAGATTTGTATTGGTCCTGGGCATCAAGGCATAGTCAACATTACTTTGGTTTTAATTTATGTTGTTTCTATTATTGGTCTTGTGTGTCCCTAGGAATTCATTATAAGAAAATACTTTTCCCCTACTACTGCTGACCCATTACCCCAAATATCATCATGAATTCAGAGAACTAAATTCCAGCATGGGCTTCATCCTGCCAAAATTCAGACATCACCACAATTAATAGATCTGTATTCATGATTTTGTGAAACTCAGCTCTCTCACAGTCTGTCTTACAAGATAGGCAAGAAGTCATATAAGTGAACCTAAAGAAAACATCATTTATGGAGAAACAAGAAAGAAGAAATGTTGAAACATAGGATGTTAGAGTGATGCAGATCATTGCACTGAGATATCTTTAATAATCTACTGTAAGTTTCAATAAACAAAAAGTCTGATATACTGTGTACATGTAGTCAGAGTATTGGATATGGTGTTACAAAGATGAGTTCAAATCCCCACTAGCATATAAACTCTGCCTGCCTTAGTTTCTTTATAAAATAAAGATAATAACAGCAATGGCCTATCAGGATTGTTGTTAGGATAATGGAGGATAAGATTTTATAATTAACATTGCAAATCTTAAAGTGCTATGTAAATGATAGCTCTTATTATCATCATCATCATCATCATCATCCTTTAGACTTTTACTTTGGATCATTCTTAGACAACAACACTGCCTCTATGAGTTTTTGAACTCCTTGAGAGCCAGGACCAGATTTTTGCTTGGTTTTTTCCCTTTTGTTTATTTCCCCTAGCACTTGGGACAATGTTTGACTCTTCAATATTTTTTTAAATAAGATAATAGCCTGGAAATTATTGTTCCCATAGAGCAGTTTTCTTACAGAAACACAGAAATCATTCATTATCCTTTGATAGAACCTGATGGGATTGTAGTGCTTTTGGCAGAGGAGAAAGATAATGTGATAACAGGAATCCACTTCCACATTGACCTCCAGGCAATTAAAATTCCAATCTAATAGATAGAAAATGGAGACTGACTGAACCTGTGACTTCATTCATATCAGGACCTTTCAGGAGAAGAAACTTAACACTTTCTCTGAAATTTATTCTTATAGTGTTGCCTAGGGATCTGAGAGCTTGAATGATAAGTATTTTCATATTTTATACACACTAAATGAAATCTTAAGCTATGTTAAAAGTAGAAATCTTAATATTTAAAATACTGTCTTTATAATTAAAATATAAAAGGGTTTTTTTTAACCTGAAGGCTCATTTTCTTTATACTAAAAAGACTTCCTTTAAATGCTCAAATAACTCCCACTTATATAGAACTTTCTTCTCAAAGATTAAACATAAGAGGGGTAGAAAATGTAAGCAACTATATGCCCTTCTATAGAAGAACAACAGTGTTTGAGAAGAGTGGTTAACCCATTATCTTTTTTTTTTAGGTTTTTGCAAGGCAAATGGGGTTAAGTGACTTACCCAAGGCCACACAGCTAGGTAATTATTAAGTGTTGGAGGTCAAATTTGAACTCAGTTACTCCTGACTCCAGGGCTGGTGCTCTATCCACTGTGCCACCTAGCTGCCCCTTAACCCATTATCTTGTAGGGAAAAAAAGTATACTCTGTACATTGTCACACCACTTCTTTTGACTCTACTACCCACTCATGTTTTCATCCTGTCTCTCCTTTCCTTCATTGCTAAGTTTTTAGAAAGAACTAACTTTGTTAGCTGCATTTTTATCACCCTCTCAGTCCTCAGTTCCCTGAAATCTGGCTCCCATTACCCACCACTCTCCTAGAAATATTCTCACCTAATTCTCTAATGACCAAAAATCTTAACTGCCAAATCCAATGGTATTTTCTCAGTCCTCACCTTCTCTGATCTTTATATTGCATTTGACCACCATCTAATTTGTGATGCTTTACTTTTCCTTAACTTCCATGGCATTCTTTTCTCTGAGTTCTTTGGCTACAGCACTACTCATTGGTAGCTTTTTATTGGCAGATCTCCTTCCTTATGTCCTTAAAATGTAAGTGCCAATCAACTTGTTGCTGATCAATCATTTCAGTCATTTTCAATTCTTCAAGACCCCATTTGACATTTTCTTGGCAAAGACATGGGAGCATGTTGCTATTTCCTTCTTATTTTACAGCTGAAGAAACAAAGGCAAATAGGGTGAAGTGACTTGTCCAGAGGCACCTAGTTAGTGTCTGAGACTATGTTTGAACTCAGGTCTTGACTCCAGACCCAGCACAATCTACTGTGCTACCTAGTCATTCCATGACAAATTGTCTTTAATGCTCATTATTCTTTATACTTTCTTCATCGGTGATATAATATCAAACTTTCTGGCTTTAATTATTAGTTTTATGCAATCAAATTTCAAGATTTTATATCTAATGCTGTGAATTCCAGTTATCTAATTGCCTCATGTGCATCTACTGAATGTCTGGTAGTATTTCAAGAACCACAAATTCAAAATTGAACTACTCATCTCCACCCGCTCCCAACCTGCAAAGCTGCCAGTCCTCCCAAGCTTAGAATCCCAGAAGAGATATAAATCCAAAGTATCACCTCACCCCTATCAGATTGTCAAATATGTCAAAAAAGAAAAATGATGGATATTAGAAGGGATATGGGAAAACTGGGACATTGATAACCTCTTGGTGGAGTTGGAAACTGATTCTGAAGAGAAATCTAAAATTATGATCAAAGAACTATAAAACTGATCCAGCAATATCAATACTAGTTCTATATCCCAAAGATGTTAAAAAAAAAAAAGGCAGGGAGAAAAGGACCTATTTATACAAAAATATTTATAGCAGGTCTTTTGGTTGTAACTAAGAACTGAAAATGGAAGGAAGTCCATTGATTGGGGAATGGCTAAACAAGTTAAACAAGTATGATTGAAATGGAATATTACTGTGCTATAAGAAATTACAAGTCAGATGATTTCAGAAAAACCTGGAAAGACTTATATGACCTCATACAAAGTGAAGTGATCAGAACCAGGAGAACATTGTACACCATAAGAACAATATCATTAGATGAAGAATTGTGAATGACTTAGCTATTCACAACAATAAATGATCTAAGAAGATCCCAAAGGACTAATGATAAAGCATACTATCCACCCCCAGAGAAAGAACTGATATTGTTTGAATGCAGACCAAAGAATGCTATTTTCACTCTTTTTCTTTGTTTCTTTTATTCATCTTCTCATACAAGATGAGTCATATGGAAATGTTTTGCTTTTAAAAAAGAATAGATATGATAATGTGGCTTTCTCCTTTGTAGAGGAGGGTGATTATGGGTGTGGAACACTGAATATAATGTCAAATTTTATGAATATGCTATTTAGTTTTGCTGAATTTTTTTCCTTTATTTTGATCTTTGTTATAGTGGATGGCTTTCTGGGAGGGGAAGAAAGAGGGTATAATGAGAAATGGAAGTGATACAAAAACAAAATATATCAATATTTTTTTAAAATCTTAACATATTTTAAAAAAATTCTTCCAGTTCTTGCAACTTCCCAGTTTCTGCCAACAGCACCATTATTCCAGTCACCAAAGACACAAAACCTTGAAGTTATTTTTGACTTCTCCCTCTTCCCCTTATTGAATATTCAATTAAATTTCAAATATTGTCAATTTTTTCTGCAGAACAGTTTTTGCCTCAGTTTTCTCCTCTCCATTCCAGCTTCTACCTGTCAAGCTTAGGATTCTATTTTTCTTAATTATTAATGTAATATCCTTTTAACTCAACTCTAAGACACAAATCTTCAAACACCCTTCATTTGGCCACCAAAATAATCTTTCTAATCTACAGTTCTGACTATGTCATTACTTTGCTTAAAAACTTTCCCTCATTCCCCTTTGCAAAAACAGAAACTACAAATTCTTCTGCCTGGCATCTAAAGCCTTCTGTGATCTTACTCAAAACTAATATTCACGGGGCGGCTAGGTGGCCTAGAGAATAAAGCACCGGCCTTGGAGTCAGGAGTTCCTGGGTTCAAATCCAGTCTCAGACACTTAATAATTACCTAGCTGTGTGGCCTTGGGCAAGCCACTTAACCCCATTTGCCTTGCAAAAACCTAAAAAACAAACAAAAAAAAACAAACTAATATTCACTATTTTCCTCACTTTCATACATTATATATTTCAAACAAAGTGACTTAATAGCCATTCTTTAATTTTATTTTGGATTTAATTTATAATTAAATTTATATACTAAATTAAATATAATTTAACTTTCCATTTTGGACCAATTGTGTCTCATTTATTCAAATGATTCTCTTATCACCTGGTCCACACTTCTCCCACCATACTGTTATCTCTCTCTTCTGAGCCTATTCTCTAGCTTATGTCTATCCTTCCTGAAATTTTCTCAGTATATCATTTCTGGTCTGACTAAGGCAGACCATTTATCAGGATAGCCACCTTTCTAAGAATGTATTCTTGCCACATTTCAAATAAGAAATTCTTCAATTCAAGTTAAATCTCTATAAAGTCTTTTTTTTGCAAGGCAATGGGGTTAAATGACTTGCCCAAGATCACACAGCTAGGCAATTACTATTAAGTGTCTGAGGCCAGATTTGAACATAGGTCCTCCTGACTTCAGGGCTGGTGCTCTAGCCACTATGCCCACCTAGCTGCCCCATAATCTTCATAAAGTTTTACCAGATACCCCAAATTGAAAGTGAGCTCTCCATCCCCATATTTCTTAGTGACCTTTGTTTAAAACCTTCCTTTATTTGTTATTAAATATCTCATGGTTATCTGCATGTGTATCAGCCTCTGATCATCCCTGTTAGTTTATAAGCTCCTTGAGGCCAGGAACTATGTTGTCTTTACATCTTCAAGCTTCAAGCATCTAGGGAAACAACTTAAATATAGTAACAATAAGGACTATACCTGTTATTTCTATGGTAAAGGGAATTTCTGGATGAAATCAATCCCTCTGTAGATGCAGATGAGCACTTTCTCTGAAGCTTAGAATTAAAGAATTCTAGATGAGTGCCAAAAGAGTAAGTTACTTTTCTAATCAAAGACACTTCATATCAGAGACCAACTCCAAAGCTATCTGTCTACCTCTCCTAGCAAAAAGAATAGAGATGTTTAATAAATATTTGTTGCTTTGAATTTGATATTAATCATGAATTAAACTAACAATTTAATTAATTAACCAAAAGTTAATTCTGACTTAGACTGAATTAAATATAGGGTTTTTTGCAAACATTTATTTGTTAAGTCAACTCTTTAGAAAGCATAACCCTTGATAAAAAATGTTACAAATGGTGGCAACATTTCAAGGCCAGGCTATAAGGTCTTGTTTAAACATGAAAATACCTAAATATAGTATTAATATAATGGTATTAATATTTATAATACTTCAGTTCCCATCTTAGACATAGAGCTGGAAGAGATCTTGGTGGTCAATGAGTCAGTTAAGGCAGTCAATAAGTATTTTGGGGGGTATTAGAAACTTCTCTATAGTTACAAATAAAGGGAGAAACAGTATTTGTCCATCACTTTCTAATGGAGAAAACATACTTATTATCTATCTGTCTGTCTTGTCTGTCTATATACATACATATATATATATATATATATATATATATATATATACCTTCCTTTAGAGCAAACACACACACAAACACACACACACACACACACACACACACACAGACACACACACACAGACACACACGCCCTACATTCTGTTGGAAGGATATCTCAGAAGAAAATTATTAGTAATAAGAGGGACCAAGAAAGAACCTTTGCAGAAAATAGAATTTGCTCATCGTCTCAGCCTATTTATGAGCTTTGATCTTTATGTTATACTTGGGCTTTGCTCACCTTGGGATGGGGAGCCACTATTGCAAGCTTCAGGTTTTTTTCCATATGACTGTTTTCTGAGGTAGTTCTGGGGGGGGGGGTCTGCAAGTTTTCAGGATTTCCAAGGTGGTGTGATCTAGGGAGAGGAGTGGTCAGTGCTCTCTTGGGTCTCTCTCCAGTCTTTACCCAGGAAAGGTCCTACTCTCTTGAAACCACAAGCATTAGCTCTCCTCTTAGCCTTTCAAATGGGATCAAGCTCCTGCTCCCTTGTAACCCACCCCCCAGCACTTCTCTCTGCCCCAGATCTGTGACCCAGATTGCCAATTAGCACCAGCTAAAGGTCCCCTCTAAGCTTTCTAACTACTTGTCTGACCCCCTTCCCATTTCTGATCTGAGAGTTCTGGAAGCTGTTGTTTTGGTGCCATTACTTCCACAGCGGCTGCTATTGGCCCACATGCATGCACTCCCTACAAGTCTCTTCCCCAATATCACAAATCTCTTCTGCTAACCTCTTAAGTTTTTGGGCTAGGGAAAAAAGTCTCACCCTGACCATTTCCTGGTTCTGCCATTCCAAAATTTGATCTGAAGCATTATTTTAAAGCTTTTGGGAGAAGAATGTAGAAAAGGTTCATCTGGATTTCTGCCCCTAATCTTCCATCTTGGCTCCCCTAACTAATAAGTTTGGGGGCAATTTTGAACCCAATGTTTCCTCACTGTAAGTCTAGTTCTATAGATACCACATCAAGTGTCGAATTTAGATAAAGAAATTATATACAAGAACCTCTGCAGCAAATTAAATTGTAACACCACATATTGATATGTTTTATTATATTTTATTTTGTTCTTTTGATCTGATTTAGTGCTGCCTGCTAGTCAAGGGGTTGATATGACTGAACCTTGATCACCATTCATAATTGTCTTTATGAAAAATTCAGTTAAACAACTACTTTGTGAAAGGGACTGAGGATACTAAAACCAAAATCAAACAATCTCTGCCCTCAGGGAACTTCTATTTTGCTGAGAAGTTACATAGTGCACACAGAAACATAAATATAAAATAATTCTGAAGAGAGAACACTTAAAACTAGGGTGATGGGAAAGGAATCAGAGTTCTAGGTAAGAAATAACATTTGAGGTAAAACCTAAAGGAAATTAGGCATGCTAAGAGGTGGGTCTGAAGAAGGGGATTATGGACACAATTGCATGTCCTTCAGAACCCATTTTAGCTTCTTCAAATGCTTCTCCTATGACACAGCCTCTAATCCTCTCATCATTCTCTTATCTCTCTTATGGACCTTCTCCAGTTCCTAGTCAGTATTCTAGATCTAGTTTGACCAGCTTAGGGTACCTAAGGACTATCGCCTCCCCATTCTGGACATTATAATGCAGTATGTGCAATTGTGTTCCACTCATGAACCCATTTGGGGTTTTCTTGGCAGAGATACTGGATTCCTTTTCCTTTTTACTAGTTTACTAATTCCTTTTCCAGATCATTTTTACAAATGAAACAACTAAAGCAATCAAGATTAAGTGACTTGCCCAGGGTCACACAGCTAGTAAGTGTCTGAGGTTGGATTTGAACTCAAGAAAGTGACTCTTCCTAACTCTAAACTATGTACTTTCTCCATTGCATAAGATGTAACTAATTTCCTGTCATTCAGTCCCTGTTGATTCACATCACATTTAGAGTCTCCTAAATCCCTTGGACCATTTTCAACCCAAATTCAAAGAACTTTGTCAAGTTTCTGTGAAGTACAAGCACAGACAATACCACCAGGGACTTTGTCATTGGTGATTTCATACCACAGCCTCAAAAAAACTCTAATAACCAAATAATATTTTCTCAGATCACTCCTCTCTCATAGAGTGGAGGTACCTGCCATCTAGGCAGGTACCAAAGACCCCATCTATTCCAAAAGGACTATATTTTGTTGGGAAGAGAATCAGAGATAAGGAGAAGTGATTGAAATATTTAAGCAAGTGTCTCAATTATATTAACTATCGAGAAACTTTTAAGCAACAGCTTTCAACAACCATCAATTACCTGATTTTTATTCTTCTTTTTTGTAGAAATCACACCTTTCTTGAAATCATTAAAAGTTGCCATATGTTTTAGCAAGCAGTATGAAATCCGAATGAGATGTTTTGCCTCTCACTGAATATTTTGGAGAATATTCTCCACCCAGGTAAAGGAATTACATATATTATTTTAAAATTCAAGAAGTAGATAAACACCTTGTTCTGATGCCAGAGACATTTCATTTTCTTTCCAAAAGGTCACATTCCAGCATGCATTGCTCTCTTAGAGAGTAAGATTTTTTATGAATAATTTGAGCTCATCCTCTTTTTTTTTCATCGGGAATGAGACAAAATAACTCAAGACAAAGGATGCAGGGTGGGTGGGGGCTCATCAAAAACAAAAACTATTTCAAATACATAATAAGAAATGAAGTGCTGACCTGGAGAAATCATTTTCTATTCCTTCAATTCCCAATTATCCAGAAGCTAATCATCTATTTGCTGAATTATTTATATGGCTCATCCTTCTTATTTGTTCATTTCTCCATAAAAATAAATTGGAATATGTTTGACAAAAGTCCATCCTGAATAGAATCACTAAAATAACTGAGGGAGAACCTAGAGAATAAAAGACAAATATAGGTTTCATTGTGGTTTTCAAATAGTCTAAATTATAACAAATGAAAGAAAGCTTAGATATTCTTACTGCTCTAAAAGGAAAGAACTAGAATCAGAGACTACAGAGAAACAGATTCTTGCATACAATATAACATTCCTAACAATTAAAGGTATCTAAAAGTATAATGAGGGGAGCAAGATGACATAGTAGATAAGAGTACCTGACTTGAAGTTAGGAAGATTCATCTTCCAGAGCTCAAATCTGACCTCAGACACTAGTTACTGTATTTCCCTGTGTATGACACACCTTTTTTTTTTGGAAAGTTTGGGAGTGTCATGTACAGTGGTTGTTTTTTTAATAGCAGTTTCTGCTTTTATACACTTATTGTCTTTGTGCTCATTGTTTCGCATTAGTTACCTATTATATTTGGTTATGTTTTGCCACATTCTGCCCAGAAATGGCTCAGAAAAGATTTTCATCCAGTGCTGAATTCAAGTTCAAAGTGATCCAGTTTGAAGAAGTGAATGGAAATCAGGCTGCTGAATGTCCATTTGGTCCTCCTCCAACTAAGAAAGCAATCCGAGACTGGCTATGGGAAGAAGAAACCCTAGTGGGAAAAAAAGAAGGCCATGGAGGCAAGGCAGCCAAATGGCCTGATCAAGAGAGGGAATGGAAGAGATGGATTGAAGAGTCAAGGGCCATTGGAATTCCTGTGTACACAAAGATGGTTCAGCAGGAGGAAAGATGAATTGCTGATGAAAAAGAAGTGACTGATTTCAAAGGAGGACACAATGGGTGCTTCAGGTTCATGAAACAGAATGGATTAAGCATGTGTCCATGCACCAGACTTGCCTGGGGAGTGTTTGTGGTCAACCCCAGACCAGAGCACAGACTGGAGAGCAGTCAGAGCCTCTCTTAAGACAGTGATTCATCACCATACAGAGATGAGGATGAGCTCATGGAGAGAGCTGTAGGAATTTTATGATGAATAAAATAATTTCAATAACTTTGTGGAATACATGGTCCCCCCCCCAAAATTTCAGGTCACCAAATTAAGGTACATCTTATACATGGGGAAATATGGTATGTGACTCTGAGCAAGTCACTTAATATTCTTTGCCTCAGTTTGTAAAATGAGCTAGGTAAGAAAATGGCAAGTAACTCCAGTAACTTTAGCAAGAAGACATTAAGTGGGGACAAAGAGTCAGAAATGACTGAAAACAATCAAACAGCAAAAGTCAGTGAGCTGCTAGAAAAGTAGTGAGGTCTCTATTCTTAGAAATCATCAAGCAGAGACTATTGGAGGATGTTATGAAGAGAATTCATGCTTCAAATAAGGGTTGGGGTTCAATGATTCTCTGATCCTATTATTTTATTGAGGACTGTAAGATTCCTTACAACTTTAGGATTCTAAGATTCTGCATGTGAATGCTAACCCAAAGATGGAAAAAGTCAAGGAAAACTTGGCAGAGAGTTGGTGGACAACAGATGTGGAATAAGATATATGCTGTATGACATGGTCAATAGTTCAGTTTATTTTACTTTATTGTGCTCCTTTATTCTTAGGAAGAGTTCCACTGAGTATAAGGGATATTAGAAATGAAAGCAATGAGGGGAGAGAAGGTGTTATTTTTATTTTATTTATTTATTTGTTTGTTTTTTTATTTATCTAAATAAAAAAGAATCAAAAGTGAATGAAATGAAAATAAGTCAAATTTGGTAAATATATTTTAGAAAATGATTTTGTGACCAGTGATTAAATTAATTTTTCAATTTTTTTAGGTCACACAGAGATTTCATTTATTATTTATAAATGATATTTGAGATCCATCTGTATAGCATTCAAAATGTTTTCTCCAAATCAAATATAGATTGGAAAAAGAATGAAAAGTGGGATAGTAGGCCATGAGTCAGACCACCTTCCCTACACACACACACACACACACACACACACACACACACACACACACATTTATATCCAAGAAGTTGTATACCTCACTCACTTCTGTACCCAGTGTGAGAAATAAAGTCTGATAAATACCATCTGTGCATTTCTGTAGTGTAGGTTTCCATAGTACCAGAACACTTGTAGGTCTCCTGATGTAATGTGTGTAGAATTGAAATATTAACCTAAAGAACTCTACTCCATTTCTCTCTGTTAAAAAAAAAAACCCTGCCAGGAAATACATTATTATGGGGGGAGGGGAGGGAGAGGTTAGTTTATTGGGAAAGTCTTTAAAATACATTAAATGAAAATGGCAATTGACATAAAATCTGAGCTTACAGCCAGCATAGCAATGGATTCATGAGCATTTATTTAGTAGAAGAAAATCTAAAGCTGTCAAGAAAACAAGTTGGACACATAATCCATGCCTCTCTTGGAACCGCCCACCATCCTCAGCAAGCATATTTTGCAGGATCTCCCCTACTCTGTAAACCATTCCACTCTGACAATTAATTACCTGTTGCTGAGCAAGTCCTTTGTGTTTTGTTCAAGGATGTTCTCATAAAACCAAGATGCATAAAATAGATTACCATCTCTTTTATATTTCTTTCTGAAATTGTAACTCAAAGTTTCAATTCCATTACCTTCCCCTCACCACCAAAAAACCCCCCAAAATTTTCCCTCAAATCTAAGAATGACTACTAGGTCACTTTTAAGATTCAGTGAGTCTTTAAAGAAGATATAAGAAGTCAATTTTGTACAAAAAAATTATCGTTTTTATGCTTTCAACCAGAACTTTTTCTTTATCTGACTCCCACTAGGAAGTACCCCAACCACTATTTGAATATTTTCAGAATCATAAAAGAGAGGAAAAATTTCATATAATCAAATTTCAAAGAATAATATTTCAACTCATTTAAAATGGGGAAACACAACAAAATAATCTCTTTTAATGAAAAGATGTAATAAGAATAACCTTTGTCCTGCTATCTCTTCCCTAATTCTTATTTAAGTTTCTGAAAACAGAGGTCAGGGTCTGAATCGCCATCAAATTCTGAAAGTATTCATTAGAGATGTGATAAGATTTTGTAACCCAGGTTTCTCCCCTCCATAATCGTGTTTAATTTTGGAGCTGGATAAAAATTAGGAATGGGCTTGATATTGGCACCATTTCTGTCTTAGAGTTACCTAGAATCATGAGATATTGATTTGCTCATAGCCAAGAATGTACCAGAATCAGAGCCTGAACCCAGATCTTTCTGATCATAATGGCAACTTAACTATTTACTAAACCACCTTTCCTCTTTTAGTCCTAGGGATTTCTCTTAAATAGATCATTTTCTCTCTCTGGCTTGTTATTCTCAGTCCTGAGTTTACTTTGAGGAAAATTCCAAAATAAAACTTAGGGATAGATTTCAGCCACATGTAACAAGATTCCCACTCTGGTGCCAATACTCAATGTAGCAAATACATGTTGAATAGTTCAGTTTTTATTTCACTCCATGGAAATGGAAAAGAAACAAAGACCCCACAGGAACCCATAAATAGAGAGAAAATATAAGGAGGACTCAAGTGTCTCTAACTAGATTTAGGAAACACACAAAGAACTCAAAGTTATTCCAATTCCATGTTGGAAGGAGGCACTATAAACACGTTTCTAATCCAACTCTATACCCTGTTCTTCTGCATATAGGCTACTGTTTTAGGGGTTGTTCTGTTTCTGAGCAAAGAATATGAAACAGAGTCGCAAAGATAAACCTAGGTGCTCTAATCACCAAGAGCAAGGACAGCTCCCCTAACCAAAGTCTGTCCTCCTATGTCCCATCCTGTTCATCATCCTGAAAACCCAACTGCAGGTATTTATGCCTTCTGAATAAAGTGTCAAGGTATATATCCATGATATACTTGGCGTAAAATGTTCAAATGTGTCAGAAAGAGCTCTTCTCTTATGATTAAATGAATGTGATGTCAAAGGAGAAGGTATAGAGCATAAAACCTAAAGCATCTATCAAAAGAAAAAGGGCAACTATGTGGTGTAGTGGGAAAGAGGGCAGTTAAAGTCAGACAGTATCATCTTCATGAGTAGACTTTAGACACTTACTGTGTGAGCTTAGGTAAGTCACTTAAGCCTGTGTGCCTCAGTTTCCTCATCAGTAAGATGAGTTGGAGAAGAAAATAGCAAACCACTGTCATATCTTTGCCAAGAAAACCCCCAAAGTAGACAGTCAGACATGACTGAACAACAACATTCAAATGAAAATCTGCCTTTTTAAAATTCTACTATTGAACTTTGAGGAACATATATTAAATGTTTGTTCCTTCTTCTTAATTGATTGGTTAAATCAGAAATAGTTTAGATGACCTCTAATGATCAAATTAGAGCAACCTAGATAGAATGATAAAATTCAATTTGATTCAGAGGATATCAATAAGAGGCAGCAGTGTCCGAGTGTTTGGAATACAAAGGAAAAAAATCATACTATCTCTGTATCCATGAAGCATACAATCCACTGGATGAATATAATATGCACACAAGACAGTGCATGGAAATAAAATAAAGAAAATGGAGTTGGAGGAGAGGACCAAGAGAAGAAGGCAAGGTCAGGGAAAGCTTGATGAATAATATAGCACCTGAGTTGAGCCTTAACAGAATTTGAAGATGGAAGGAAGATGGAGCATGGAGTTTGGGGAATAGCTTGTTCTCTAGTTTGTCTGGGAGTTCACAAAGTATAAAATAAAACTGGAAAAATGTATAGAAGGCAGATCATGGGGGCCTTAAATACTGAATCAAGATATTTTCATTTTATTCCATAAGCAATAGGAAGCCAATGAAAGTTGGTTGAGCAAGCAAGTGATGTGATCAGACATATGTCGCTTGGGAAATCATAGTGGCAGCTATGTGGGGAAGAGAATAGAAAGGATGGAAATTGGAAGCAAGGAAAGAAATTAGGAAGCTATTTCCATGACCCAGAAAAATATGGCCAACTATATAGGTGGTGGTATGAGTGTAAAGGTAATGGATGGGTGAGAGGCAGATAGCATGAACAAGGCAACTGATTGGAAACTGTGCTGTTTTTCATGCTAACAAATTATTCACTTGCTCCCAATTACAATTTAAAATGCTGATGCCAGGGGTGGCTAAGTGGCTCAGTGGATAGAGTACCAGCCCTGGAGTCAGGAGTACCTGAATTCAAATCCAATCTCAGAAACTTAATAATTTCCTAGCTGTGTGGCCTTGGGCAAGCCACTTAACAGTATTGCCTTGCAAAAATAAAAAAAAAAAATGCTGATGCCAATGAGAATGGATTCATTGGTCAAGTCATTACTGGGTCTTCTCTTCAACAACTCTCAATTGAACAGAAATGGTCAAAAGAAGACCTCTAGAGCAAGTTCAAGGCTACATCCTAAAGAGCTACTAACGGACCAAACATCAGTAATAATTTGATCTATCAAAGATATGGTAATAGTATCATAACTAGGTAGTGCAGTAGATAGAATGCTGAGCCTAGAGTCAGGAAAAGTCATCTTCCTTAATTCAAATCTGACCTCAAACACTTACTAGTTTTGTGGTCTTGGGAAATTCATTTAACCCTGTCTAACTCAGTTTCCTCATTTGAGAAATGAACTGGAGAAAGTAATGGCAAATCACTCCAGTATCCCTGCCAAGAAAACCCGAGATAGGATCACAAATAGTGAGAAACAACACAATAAATATCATCTCTAAAAGAAGTTACAAAGGTTTATTTATTTGTTTTTTAATAGCAACATTTCTATACACAACTTGCTTGGAGGTTTTAAGGATTTTCTGTCAACACTTAAAGATCCTATGAACTGGGAAACAGGACTTTTTTCCCCTTTAAAACACATATCAAGGGGCAGTTGGGTGGAGCAGTGGATAGAGCACCAGCCCTGGAGTCAGGAGTACCTGAGTTCAAATCTGGCCTCAGACACTTAGTAATTACCTAGCTGTGTGGACTTGGGCAAGCCACTTAACCCCATTTGCTTTGCAAAAAAAAAAAACACCTATAATCTGTATGAATCAAAGTAAAATTCTAATTGTCTTCATTTTTTTGTCCTATGCATTATTCTGCAAATATGTATATTCAACAAATTTACCCAGAAGTAATTACAAGAAATTTTTCCTTTATATAAATCCAGATTAATGTGCTTAACATGCAGTTCTATTATTTAAGTACCTTGTTTACATTAAGAGGAAACTTCTGGCAGTAACTTGAAAACACAGATTGGACCTTCCTTTCCTCCTCTCTCCTACACTCCCTTACATGGTGAAATAGAATGAGCCATTGGATTTGAAGTCAGGAGATCTTTGAATTTGAAACTTTGGGCAAGTAACTTCCCTTCATTGAGATTTAGTTTTTTGAATATGTAAATTAAGGTGATTGATTTAGATAATCTCAAATTATATGATCTTATCAAGTATGCAATGATATTTATGGTCGAAGGACATTTGCCACAAGATTCTTTCATGACTCTCCTTGTGTAATAGCAATCTGGAATACAAAGAGGGTACTTTGGATGTTCTCTCTCCCAGGAGAAAAGACTTTGGAGTTGGTCTTGGGGAAAATTGTAATGATATGTGTATATATATATATATATATATATATATATATATATATATATATATGCATATATATGTACATTTATACATATATATTTACACATTATATATACATATATATTTACATATATATTTACACAAGTATATATGTATATAGACATGTGTACATAGGCATATACATGTATAATACACATACATGCATGCTTGGAGAGACTATGGACTATGTAAATTTATTCCTTACCTATTTGCAGTCAACTTACCATATTTGTGCTTGAAGAAGTTAGGGAATATAGTGGATAGAGCTCTAGGTCTGAAGTCTAGAAGATCTGAGTTCAAATCCAACCTCAAACATTGACCAATTATGGGACTCTGAGCAAGTCATTTAATCTCTGTTTGCCTCAGTTTCCTCAACTATAAAATGGGGGTAATTATAATACTTTATCCAAGGGTACCAGAACATCGTATATGCTTTCACCAGTGAAATAGAATCTCTATGATTTGATTTGGAAGAATTAAAAAGACCTTACTTGGCTTCCAGCAGTCTTCTTCATTATGTTTTCTTCATCTGCACTCTTGGAAGAATCTTGGTAACTCTTCATCCTCACCATCTGATGAGACCCAATACTTCTAAGGGAAAGGACCTTGGGGTTTTTCCCCTCTCTGAGGCTAGGTGATCCTGAGGTCAGAGATTTCTAGTCTCTGCATTGGTTCTTTTCTGATGTAAGAGAAGGAAATTAGTTGTCAGGAGAATGAACTACAGACGTCAAGAAATCAGAGTCCAGTCTTAGACATTAGATATCCTAATTAGGTATCCTAATTAGACATTTGGTATTCTAGACATTAGTGCTCTAAAAAGCAAGGGGTGAACTTAAGGAAACCCAGACCAGAATCACTGAGACAAGGATTCCTTCAACAATGTGGCTACATCTTGTGAATTTGATAAAACCTGTTATATGAGGACTGATGCAAAAACTAAGTTTATTCTCCTGAGAGACCAAAGGAATCTAAGGAGAGTATCCTCCCCACCCCCCCCAGGTGCTAGGAGGAAAAGGGAAATGTTTATACAGCTGTTCTTGATCTAACTTTGGAATAAATTCCATTTGTACTGTATCTGAGGCAGCATGGTATCACACAATAGAGAAATCATTGGACTTGAAGTTAGGAAAACATGAGTTTAAATATGAACTTAAATATGATTTCATCACTTAATATTTAGATGAGGGGGCAGCTAGGTGGCACAGTGGATAGAGCACTGGCACTGGAGTCAGGAGGACCTGAGTTCAAATACAGCCTCAGACACTTAATAATTGCCTAGTTGTGTGGCCACTTAACCCCATTTGCCTTTCAAAAAAACCCTATAAAAAAATACTTATATGAACCTGAGCAAGTCACTTCACCTTTGCCAACCTCAGTTTCCTCAACTGTGGGATGAGGAAAATAATAGCTCCTTCCTCACAGGAGTATTATAAAGAACAAATGAAATATTTGGAAAAATACTTAGCACAGAATCTGGCTCATGATAGATGTGCTATAAATGCATATTATCTTTCCCTCTTTGTAAAAACTAAATGATACTAAGTGATTAAATGAAATCATAGCTTAGTCATCAGTTCTTAAAAATAGGCAAGAGCATAGTCCAATGGGGCCATGAGCAGATAGTAACAAAGAAGAGACACCTCACAAACCTCTTGGGGTACACCAGAACCCCAAAGGGAAAAGTGACCTACAAGGCTTTGAGTATATTCTACACCAATGAAACAATAAAAGAAAACCCTTTTATAACAGTGTTCTATATCCAGTAATGATTATAACTGACATATATATGTATATGTAGGCAGATATAAACACTTTAAATTTTGTAACTTCATACATATTATCTCATTCGACCCTTTCAACAATCTTATAAAGTAGATAATTTTATTTTTGGCAGGAATCTATGATTTCATCCGTGTAGGGAGCAACCAGGTGAGGCAGATCCCACTGCCAATGAAAACAAATTTAGAAAGTTACTGGGGATTCTGAGAAGTGGGTCAGGTAGCCAGTAAATTGTGTGAAATCTAAATCCAAATTTTCACACCACAAATCCAGTAAGCTAACAACAAAACCTCACCATCTCCCTAAAATTGCATCTTTCAGAGAATTTTTCTTCAGAATTCTATCTTCATTTTATGACCCATTCCTATGTCTATTCTTTATTTTTAATAAAAATAAATAGTCCTGACATTTCACTGACAAATTCCAGAAACAGGAATCATTTCATTTCCAGGACCATGAGTTGTAAGTTATTTCCAAATTTATTCTCTCATTGGTCTCAGCATGTTTCCCACAAACATCCAAATAAAAGCTAGCATTTTTCTATAGAGAATAAATTTGCTGATAATTTTAATTAACTGATTGTTATAATTTAACTAAAACATTAATGTTGCTTTAATGCTATATATTCTACCCATAAAGACCGGTGCTTATTGGATAAAGCCACTAAGCACCTATTAGTACTATTATTGCAGATTTTTTTATTTTCCTTTTATATTCTCAAAGGAACACAAAACACGATATTTTATGATCATTAAGGGAGTAAAATTTCCATTTTAATTTGATCTAAACAATGAAAGCTCTCTATGTATTTTAAGAGCTCTAAAAATATCCTGAGTGGACTGATTGTGTCTCAAGAGCTCTGCCTATTAGGAAAAGCCCATGATATGTGTTCATGGATGACATGGGTGAATGCTGAAATGTTCTAAAATCCTTCCTTTGGGTTACTAAAGCTTTATATTCCTTGACAATGCAGCCCAACTGCATCATCTTGGACAAATCATATCACCTCTCTAGACTTCTTGTCTATAAAATCAGAGAGTTGAACTAGATGGGTTTTGAAGTTACTTATTAGTATATATACATATATATATATGTATATATATATATATATATATATATATGTTAGAGCATTATGATCATGAAGTGAGAATAATTATCTGGGTCTTTTCAATATACTATATAAGATATTAATTATTTTGGATTTAAGATTCAAAATTAAATACTTTAGAACCTGGCAAAGTCTTACCAGCAAGCTAAAAAGATGGAAGTACTCCCATGTCAAGAAGGGCAGTCACATTTGGAGCGGACTTTGGAGAAAACATGTTACAGTGAACTAACATAACTTTATTCTCATATCAGACCTTTATATAGGCAAAAGAAGCTAAATATCTTTATATTTTCATTTCTAAATGCCCGTGTTATCTGATTACCTATCAAAGATGCTATATACATATAAAAGTAAGCAAGTTTTTTTTTCACTAAGCTTATTATGCTGTGAAAATTTCATAATAAATCTAAATTTGAAAACTTGTAAAGTAAGCATGACCCATCTTATTCTCTTGTTTCAAACTTCAGTTGCTATGACAGCAAAGAAACTTAGTACATCCAATAGCTCATTATTTTGGTCACCTCTTTTCCTTACTCTTATGAAGACAGGCAGGGCCTATGTGTTGGAATTGGAGGAGGGAAGAGACTATGCTAATGCTTTTCCAAGAATTTATAATGTACTGGGTCAAGTCAATTAAAATGAAACCCTCTATTGAAAACAATGCATCTTTTTTAGAAAGAATGTCTGCCAGAAATTTCAAAATTCAACTGAACCTTGAAATTATTAGTTCTTTCTCCACTTCCCAATCCCCAGACACCATGAATTTCCATATTCTAAAATAAAATCTATGACAACTCCAAAAAAGATCCAGGGGTAAGATGGCAACAATTAGCTCTGAGTTGGCATCTCTTGTGACAATATAAAAACCCAACATTAGTTTGGGTTTCTTCCAAACTCTCATCTGAAAGAGAAACAGCAGTCTTTCCTTAAATATTGAGTAACTACTCCATTGCTTTCCATTCTGAGAACCTGAGTAATTATTTTTATTAAGAATTTTGGTGCTACAATTTCAAACATTATTTATCTCTTAAAAATGACTAATTTCTTCAAAATTTTGTGGTCCTTGTCCTATTTTCCTGAAAAGCTGACTTAGGAAGATAAGATATCTTTTTTTATAATAAACTTATTTATATAGCTTTTATTCAATAAAATTAAACAAAATGTTAAATTATAAGTATAGCTTACCTACATTGTTTCCTTCCTTCCAACCTTTCTTCTTTCCTCCCTCCCCTCCCCTCTTCCTTCCTTAGTCCTTTCTTCCTTCCTCCCTCCCTCCCTTCTTTCTTTCCTGCCAGCTTTTATTAACTATTTGCTATATGTAAGGCAATATGCCAAATACTTATTATTTTAAAGTCATTTTTCATTTTTGGATCTTCCTAATTATGCTAATTGCATAAGCCTTTGTTAATTTTCATTGAACCAATCTGTTTTAGAGTTACTGAGTATTACAAATTTGATGATACTTTTTTCCCCAGAGATCCCATTACTAGGATTTCGACCCAACAATAACATGAAATGAAAGACAAAATATATTTATCTTATTCATTGCTATTTTACTTGTAAAAGCAAACATCACCTTTAATGAAAGACCTCTAAAAGATTCTAGACCCAAAAGCCCCTGAGAAAGGTCCTTCAGGCTGACCTTAATAGACCATGCCCTCAGTTTCCAAAACTATGTTAGATATGTCTACATTCATCCAAATAATCAGTACTACTGCTTAGACTTTCTTTCTCTTTCTTTCTTTGTTTCTTTGCTTCTTTTTTGCTGACTTTCATTGTACAATATGGTCATCAAATATGTTATAATCTTTATTTTACCCTCATTCAGAAAATGCACATAATGATGGCTAAACTGAAGTACTTTCCATGGAGTTGGGCAAGCACTCTAGTCCCTTCTTATAGGACATTTGCTCTGGACTCAATATAAAAGTGATAGAAATCTTTATGTTGTCTAGACATTTCTTTATAAAGCAAAGAATCATATTGTCCTTTATCCACAATGGATTTATAAAGTTATCTATACAACTTCCAAACAATTTCTCTAAAAATGAAATCATCTAACCTTTGCTGGAGCAAGTTGAACAGTTTCCTAAAAAGGGAAATGCTCATGTTGTCATTTGAATTTCTATCTAAAATCACTTTTTCTATTAGAAATACTGGGAGACAGCTAGGTGGCTCGGTGGATAGAGTCCCATTAACTTCAACTGATTTAGTCTTTGTCTACAAGTTATCATTCTAAAGAAACATTGTATTTACAATTGTTCGTGCCTCTTTAAGTGTGAGAAATCTGTATACTCAAATAGAACATCTCTATTCTTCTACAATCAGGTTTATGAGGCAACTAAGAAATTGCAGTGGATAGAGCACTGGTCCTGGAGTCAGGAGGACCTGAATTCAAATTTGACCTCAGACACGTAATAAGTACCTAGCTGTGTGATCTTGGGCAAGTCACTTAACCCCATTACTTTGAAAAAGACTTAAAAAATAAATAAATGCTGGAGAGACTTCTGGGAAGTGGCTGAGTGAAAACTTCTAACTAAGACCAACTCTTTATAACTTTAAATCAGCTAAAAATGCCCTAAATAAACACAAGCAACTAAGAGAGAAAGAGAAGAAAAGAAAGGCACATGAGAAAATCCCCATGGGGAAAGGAATATGGAAACACAGAAATAACAGAGGGAGCAAAGAAGTAAACAAACCAACTCCTTAAAATAGTGCAGACATTCTGTGATTTAAAAAATACAAGAAGAAAACTTCGGAATAAGAGACTAATTATACAACAATTACAATTGGAACCACAGGAAAAAATAACAAAACAGCCGCAATAAATCTGTATGGAGAAAAAAAGTTTTAAAGAATCTGTGGTCAGCTGTACTTAGTGAGTGAAGTTAAAACTTTAAAGATAAGAAAGGTGAGTATATGGATTAGGACCAATACTGCAAAATTTTAGCTGTATATTAAAGGAACCCTGAAAAATAAGAATGGACGAGATGGAACACAAACACACCCCAATTCACCAGTGCAAGAAATACTAAAGCAAAGTCAAAAGATAGGAAAACTGGAAGAACATATGGGAGCTATACAATCAAAACCAGTTAGTTTGGGAAAAATGACTTGAAGAAATAAATCGGTCTCCTAGAAACTCATAATGACATAGATTACTATTTTCAAGAAGTCATGTTTATAAATACAGGTAGTTCCCATCTCACAAAATTGTTTTGCTCCAACAATGGTTATAATCAATATTATTTTTTCATTTATATATAACATTTAATGTTTGAAAAGCACTTTATATACATTCTCTCCCTTAAGCATTACAATAACCCTAAAAGTTAGATACCACTCATCCCAATTAGCAGATGGGAGGATTTAAGGGTCAAAAAAGTGTGTGATATTTTTTTTAGCCATGGTGAAACTCCTAATGAGGATGAGAGTCAAAATATGAGCCTTCCTTTCTCTTTTACCTCCAAGCTCAACCTTTCCACAAAATCACACTATCTCAGACAACTGGATGGAAGTTGAGTTACACTTTCTAAATGAAACAGTTTCCACATGAGCCACAGAAGCCTACATTAATTCATAATGTAGGAAAAAATTGTATTTTTCCAATTGTTTCGATAAGAAAAGGTATCCTGTTATTTGTTCAGGGGAGCCATAAACTTGGATGGTTAAATAAATTGGCTTTCTTTATTTAATGTCCTAATCTCTAACTGAAATTTAGTGTAACATTTAAATCGGGAATATTTGCATAAAACTCTTCTTGGTAGACAGAATAATTGATTCAATACCATATGCTTATGTGAGGGGCAGACTGAACACAAGAGCTAGGGAAAGGATAGATCTCCCTTCCCCTATCTGAGAACACATACTTCCAAACTCTTCAAGGAAAGACCCATAGAGAAAAGAAAAGACTTGGGGAAGTGCAAAATAGATGGAGAGAGCCAGTTCCCCAACAGGTCCCTGATTTTCAACTTCATTTCCTAGAGATGTCAGAAAATTTCCCCTCAGAAGAGATCAAGGTCTCCCTCTCTTGGTTAAACTGAGTTATCACAATTCCTTTGGGAGCATGACTGGTATAGTCTCAGCTGCGTAACACCTCTGATTTCTGTTTGCTATCTGCTTGGATAAATAAGTTTATTTAATATTCACTGTATGCGATCATCTTTCACATAACTAATATTTGTGGATGAGTCAGGTCTTTGGCTATAGAATTAAGTCATTCCATTTTTTCTTTAAGGGATAATCTAGAACAAAAGAGGAAAAAAAATTCCTCTAGACTGTGAATGTAAGTATATGTAAGTGAATGTGAGACAGATAGATGTAATTTTAACCTGGTACCTTCTCTGTGAAGACAGACTAGTGGCCAGGTTCAAAATCCCTTCTACTGGTCACTTCCATGTATAAATTAAAACCTCATTTTGGACAGAAATGAAATTAATAAAATGTCTATGAAAGCCACCTTCCTAGTTGCATTCAGCATATAACCTACATAGGTAACACTTACAGGCACCCACAATAGTTAGATTGTAGGCAATGAGTATTATTTTGAAGAGTTACATGGGCTTCCCTGGATTGCCAAAGGTGTCCATGACAAAGAGAAGAGAAAAGAAGAGAGGACAGGGCAATACAGGACAAGAAACAGAAGGGGAGAGACCAAGAGGAGATCCTTCAGAGTTCAGTAGGAAATATACTAGCTCTGTAGTCAAAGGACATGCATTCATATCCTTCCTTTCTGAAAGTTGCTACCTATATGACTCTGGACAAACATTGTAATCTCCTCATGCTTTAGGTCCTTCACCTGTAAAAAAAAATGATTTTAGATTAAGCAGTCTCTGAGTCAATTCTAGACCTGGATCTGTGATTATGTGAATGAATGGGTTGAAATCTGCTTTAGAAGAGAAAGCCCACATCTATGAGATCATAGATCTATGAAAACAGTAAGATTTTGATTTGCATACTTGAGGATTAAAATGTTCAGAAAATGCTAAAATCCTAGATAAACACAAGCTATCATTACAAGGACTGTTAGTATAATTAGCAAATTGATCACTGAATTTAGAGTAAGGAAGATCTGAATTCAAATCCTTCCTCAGTTACATTTTAGCTGTGTGACTCCGGCTATCACAACATCTGTCTGTCTCAGTTTTCCCATCTGTAAAGTGGGTAGCCCCTGCCTCCCAGGATTGTTGTGAGGATGAAATGATATAATGTTTGTTCAGTGCCTTGAAAACCTTAAAGGGCTATATAATTGCTATCTATAATTTTAATTACTTTCTTTATCTCTGTTATCAGCTTCTTCTCCTACCATATGAGGGATCCAAAATAAAAATCCTCAATGCAAAACTGTAATATAATTTCAGAATTATTTAGACAGTAGCATGATTCCATAATGATTTGAAACCCTTCTTTCAGTTTGAATAATGTATCAGTGGTCCTCTATTTGACATTTTTTAAGCATCTGGTCAGTGTAAGGCATTGTACTAGTTACCGCCTGAGGACACAAAGACAGTAAAATAAGTAGTATTTGCCCTGAAGGAATTGAAAGTCTACTGGGAGGAAGTAGAGCATGAGTATAGTTCAGTCAATGCAAAGTAATTCCAACAAAACATCAGAGATCCACTTAGTGAAACAAACACTCTCCTTATATCTAAAATTTTGTTTATTTTTGAGAAGAAGATTGCTGATGACATTGTTAAATGACAGAAGAATAGCAAAAGGCACATATTTCCCCAAGTTGTAAATCTATATAAGTAGGATTTTAAAGAGATGTTATAGCCCTTTCAGGAAAGTAAAATGCTGTTGGAGGAAACAAAAAACTAAATTGAAGGTTGATGAGTGACAGGAAAAAAAACTTATTTATATTTTATGAGTTTTTTGTCAACACAGAAGTTGAAAACATCATTATTTTATGTTGACTTTATTGTGAATGAGTTTTGAGCACCAAGAATAAAATGACATGCCCCATCAGTTATATAAAGCCCTTAGTCCATAAAAAGACACTAATATGTCCTGATAAATGCATATTTTGTGGCTCTCTGTATTGTCTGTTGTCAGTCCACTGAATAAATGCTTGCCTAGCCCTAGGGGGTATGTAAGGGGTGACACAGTTATTTATTACAAGAATTCCCTGTCTCCCAATTCATTGTTGTACAAATGGTGGGGGGGAGCAATAGCTTGGGATAGAATTAAAATGAATAACATTACCCTCCCAAGTAACTCTACTGACTGGATACATATCCCTTCTCTTAAACCCCTAAGCCTTGCAACTTAGTTAAATTATCTTGCTGATGGAGATATTGGTAGAAATTCCATTCAGTTGATCCAAAATAATGAATTACTCAATTACTACCAAATATTTTAATCACAGAATTGCAGTATTGAGATGTCAGAGGTCATTTAGTCCAATCCATGCCTGAAAGACAACTCCATTTTTCCTATGACAGAATCAATAAGGGCTCATTTACCCTTATTTTAGGGGTTCTTAACCTTTTTTGTGCCTTGAACTCTTTGAGCAATCTTCCGAAGCCTCTGGATTCATTCTCAGAATAATGTTATAATATAGATTAGATGGAATTTCTAAGGAAATAAATTATATTGAAATGCAGTCATATAACTCCATTTTAAACCAACTTCACTTATACCAGGTTGGGAATATTTATTTTACTTCAAAATTTCCACTATAAGAGAATTCCTTTCCTTCTAAAACAGTTTGATCTACATTAGCTTGAATATTCAGAGGATCTGTGTTTTTATCCTATTGGGGAAGATCTTCACCAAACAGTCAATAAATTAATCCCAGGGTTTAAAGTCTCAGATCAAAGAAGTTGTGACTTGTTGTCATTGTCAAAGGTGGGATTTGAACCCAAACCTTCCAGATTTCAAGTTGAGCACTATTAATCCAATGGTAATCTCCATTGGACAGACTGTCTCATTCCATGTTTGCAAAATTTTTACTTAGAAAGATGATTTCGTTACATTGAGCCAAAATCTGCCTCCCTTCAACTTTCAGTCATTGGTAGCGATTTGTTTCTCAGGAGTTAAATAAAGCAAAGTCTAATCCCTCTTCCACATTAGAGCTGTTCAGATATTTTAAGAAAGAGCTTATGTTTCTCCCTTCCTGCTCTTTTTCAGGCTGAAATTCCTAGTTCCTTCAGCTGATTCTGTGAAGTATCATCTCCTTTCCCATTATAAGTAGGCTCACTCTCCTATGCATGCTAACTATAGGTTGTCTATGTATTTTTTTAAATGGGGACCCCCCTCAAGATATTAAAATTGAAATTGGGGTCTCCCTGAACTTTTTTTCAATTTTAAAAATACTAAAACTGGTGACCTGGGCAGTGCAAAGTATAACAAGATTTTTCATGACTTTTATTCTCAATACTACACTCATATTAATATAGACTAATATCTCATTAGGTTTGATGACTGCAATGCCATATTCAACCCATAGGGAGTTCAAATTTGATTTAAAATCCAGATTTCTTTATTTTTTCTTTTTTTTTTTCCCTCTCTAGACTTTCTGCCTTAGATGAAGGGTAGCAGCCTGGGGTGATTTGAATAACACAGTCCATTTATCTCCAGATAGGCTCTGAGGAATGTGAGAAAGAATTATAAAGATATTGAGGTGATTTGTCAAACACCAAAGCTGGTGAAGAGTGCTTGGATGGATAGAAGCCTAACTTGGAAAGGAAAAGCATTTATCTTGTCTGAATATGGTGTCAATGACGAAGACCAGCTTGGAGAGGAGAGTGGTGTTATGTTCTTCATTACTGTGTAGGGTTCTCTGTAACTAGAGACAATTAGATTAAAAATTTGGAATGGAATTGAACCTCAGAATTCACTTAATCCAAATCCTTTACTTTGCAGGTGAAGAAACTACAATCCAAATAATTTTATAATTTGTCCAAGTTCACACATAGATAGTAAGTGACAGCTGAGATTCAAGCAGAGGTTCATGGCTCCACCCAATGTACTTTTCACTGCTATGACTTCTTAACCTTTTTTGTGTCTTGGACCCTTCTGGCAGTCTTGTGAAGTCCATGCATCCTTTCTCACAATAATGTTTCTAAACTAATAAAGTAAAATACCTGGGATTGTGGAAAAAACCAAAGGTCCCTGAAAACAGACATCTAGTTTTTTTCTCTCAAGTTTTTGGAAGCCCTGAAATCTATCTGTAACTTGTAGATGCCCGGTTTATAATAGACCATAGACACAAGGGCAGCCAGGACTGTGATTCAAGGGAGAAACTCCAGCTCTGGGGCCTATTGTTTGGGACTGAAATTACAGTTGTGACAAATGTGTCTCCTCCCAGACAGAGGATCTCTGGAGTATTCCACTCTATTGAAAACTGAAGAGCATCACAATAGGATTTTTTCTAACAAGGGATGATAGAGAAATTCATTACCTATAAGAGCCAGAGGACTGGCAATAATCAATGGCACTGAAGCCATCTGCTGGAAGCTATGTATAACTACAGAAGCAAGGTTCCCAATGAATGACAACAACCATCCCTGGGAACCTTACTTACCTGCATAACAGTCTTTGGGAACAGGACTGTTCAAGGAAATGTGTCTTTATTCTCCAGGAGCTTTTTTTTGTAGATTTATTTTATATCCCCCCAAGGTGACCAGTAAACCCTTCGTTCTTTGTGCTCTATGACCAGAGTACTTGCAAGGGGAATTGGAGACAAGCTAAGTAATAGCAATGTTAGACAGATATAAATTGTCAAAAGTGTATTTGAGACCTGTGGAGTCAGGCTTCCACAGAAACAGATCCCTGTATTGTATGTATATATCTATATTTGTGTATATATACACATATATGTCGGTCGCAAATTTATATTACCTATACTTTATTATATTTTGATTTATATTGTTAAATATTTCCCAATTATATTTTAATCTGGTTCAGGCTGCATTCTGTAGATGTGTGCCTTTGGGTCAAGAGTTTGACATGTTTACTCTAGACTTTTTACATTCTATGAAATCACCCAACACAAAGGTTACAGATAAACTCACATATTTTAGGATTATTTTTGGTTTTTAGGGGGAAAATTTTAATTTGAAGTAATAAATTGTTATGGTAAAAAATTTTTTCCTAGGAAAGATTTTAGTTTTATTGACTTATAGTGATTTCAAATCAATTCACCAAAAATTCTTTAGCCTCTCCTCTGATTCTCATGCATTATAGATGGTACTGGTCTCTTGAATCTGTACTAGTAGATGATAATTCTGATAGGTCCTACCAGACTGGAAATACTGCCAAAACAAGTTTAAGGACATACTATATATGTTTGTTTATGTCATCAGGCTATAGCCTATGTAAGTTAAGAAAGAAATTCCTAAAACTACTGGTACATATGACCTATACTATTAAAGGAAACATGGCTGAATGAAAGTATACTGTCTCTTTTAAGTCATTTTTCCTAAAAATTAAATATTTTCCTAGTATAATATATGAGAGCACTGAAAGGTATTTTTTTCAGCTAAATACATGGCTTTACGTGTCATTAAATGGCAGTCAGTAAGCTGTCTCACATGACTGAGGCATCATTGGTATTCCATCCTGTAACCTAGGCTGAAGACAAATTATTTTTCTATTGCCAAGCTGATGTCAGTGAATATTTGTATCATCTCCCTATTGTCTTTCCTGTCATCACCTCAGAGTCCATCTTAATAGAATCTGCAGATTTCACATGAGAAACTAAATCCAAAATCTTTTAGTGAATTCAGACTAATTTTATGTTGTTATGGGCAGGGAGGAAAATACTTTTCTGACAGAGAGCCAAAATATTGTGTCATACTCCCTGTTTTTTTCCTCTCTCTCTCTCTCTTTCTTCCTTTCTCCTCACAAACGCACTTCATTCATGATGTTTTCTGATTTTGCAATAATTTAAAGAAATCTTTTGTCAAAGCTAATTGATGTTAAAATAATAAGTTGAAAAAAAGTTAAATCATGCAATCACTTGTCTGGGAGGACAAAATAAATAAATGAGCCCAAACTTTGTTGTTATTGCTTTAAGCTTAATTTAATGTTCTCAAATTTGATCCAATCAATATGGTTTTTGTAGAGAGGTCATCTAGCTAGAATTCCCTGAATGTTTTAGATTTGTGTACTTTAAATTTAAGTTGAATCTTATTGGACTTTGGGGTTTTTTTTTATTTTATTTATCTAAGGCAAAGGGGTTAAGTGACTTGCCCAAGGTCTCACAACTAGGCAATTATTAAGTGTCTCAGATCAAATTTGAACTCGGGTCCTCTTGACCCTAGGACCAGTGCTCTATCCATTGCAATTTCTTAGCTGCCCATACCAACCTTATTATAGAAGAATAGAGATGTTCTATTTGAGTATACAGTATTTTCACACTTAAAGAGTCATAAACAATCGTAAATACAATGTTTCTTTAGAATGATAACTTCTAGACAAAGTTGAAAGTTCATGGGACTTTGTTTCATGATGAAGGAATAGGTAGAGATGTTGCCACCTGACTGCCTTGCCTTGTGGTCTTCCACTACCTTGGAATCATATTGTCACTCATCTGGGGTCCCAAACTCCATGGGAGTGAGGGTTCTACCATTTTTTGAAGCTTTAACTCTCTTCAGGGAAATCAATTATATTGTCCTCTGCGCTATAGAAAGACAGTGACAATTCCTATCTCCGAATCAAGGTACCATAATTCTAAGCTAACTGTTCTGCTTTTAGATAAAAAGGATAGAATAATGGTGATCAAAGAAATTATTTGAAATACAATTCAGGAAGTTAGTGACATTAGTAAAAAAAAATGATTCAGAGAGAGAGAGAGAGAATGATTGGTCCTCTTCCCCCCATGTTTTTATGGACCCTCATTATTACTTTTGAAATCTTTTATGTCTCCTGCATATAGGAGCTCTACTTTGGTGCTATAATCTTATCAGACCATCATAGTCCTTTCACCAAAGCAGATCAACCACTTCTCTTGCTAGAGAGATATATGAAGACATGAGAAGCTGAGCCATTTGGTCATGGTCACACAATCAAAATCAGGTTCAACTTGAACTCAGTTCTACCTGGACAGCTAATTAGTCCAGTGGACAGATATTGGGCATGGAGTCAGGAAGACCTGAGTTCAAATCTGATTTTATTTATTTAGTTGTTTGTTTATTCACTTATTTATATATATTTATATAAATTTATTTATATAAATATATTTATGTTCTATAAATATATGTTTATTTATTTATTTTTACTGACTATATGACACCAGACAAGTCTGCCTTATTTCCCTTAACTATAAAAAAAATAGAGAATACGATAAATTCTAGCTGCCAAGGTTGCCATGAGGATCAAATGCAATAATATTTTAAAGCTCTGAACGCAGTGCTTAGCATTTTGTAGGTTGTTAATATTTGTTCCCTCCCTCATTCCCCAACTTCAAAGTCAGCCTTTTTAGCTACTCTGTAAACGCTGATTTGAATTTTTAATTCTGGGCTTTTTAACATTTATACTGAGGTTTTGAGATATGAAGGTTTCAGAGTAAGGAAATGGGAAAAAGTAATAATAAGGTCAGAATACTGTTTCTCTAGCTATTGAATCTAAATGTGATAAGGAAGATTTTGCCCTCTGAGGCAAATATGATTTTCTACTGAGTTAAAGCATGAACAGAGAACTATATATCACACCTTAAAAATAAGCCTTTCTTTATCTAGCTTCTCAAAACTGCAGTTTTTTAATTCAGTAAAATTCAGTAAAAAAAATCTACCATCAACCTTCTATATAGTCTCGTGAAAAGACAACCAGGGATATTATCTTTTTTTACATAACTAGGAAAAGAATGAGTATATTGTAAATACAGAGAATCAAGCTTCTACATACTAAAAAATTTGTGGAACTAGATTCTCCTAATTCTCTTTACCAACTAAATAGGGTTTAAAATTAAAATGAAGGCACACAAGGTCTTGTCTGGACAAGCCTTCCCAAGCTATTTCAGATCTACTTATATTGAAGTCATTTATGATTTCTCCACTAGACTTACATTTCTAAAAATACAAAGACAGCCCAAGAATAGCAACATTAATATCTTGAAATAGTACCTCTGTTTCAGTGTCACTTCCTTTCTATTCCTTTTGGTCTGGCAAAACTCAGCTCCATGCTTCCACCCAGTGGGGTTTCTTTGGTAAAAAATAAAAAAGGCAAGCATCATATGGAGTAAACGACCATAAACCAATGGCACTCAAATGTTTCTGGCTTCAGGATATCTCTATGTCCTGAAAATAAGTGAAGGGCTCTACAAAAGCCTTTTATGATAATAAATATTTATCAATTTTAAATTTATATATATTAATATTTACTATGTTAGAAATTAAAACATTTTACTATTATTACAATAATAGTTTTGATCTTATGGATCCCTAAAATGATCTTGGGATTTTCGCAGGTCACCAGACCACACTTTGACAAACACAAAAAACTAATTTTGCTTTACTCATAAATCCTTAGGTTAATCTTAAAATATATGAATTAATAAGACAGAGGCAGCAGAAAGTAATGGTTAGAAGGTGATTTGTGGAGTTAGGAATTCCTGAGGTCCAATTCTGCTTCTGACACACACATACACACACACACACATGTGTGCATGCACACGTGTACACACACACACGTGATTTATATGAACTCTTTCCTGATCCTCCCAGATGCTATCACCACACACAAAAAAATTTTTCTCTAACATAGTAGTATCATTTCCTAGTATCTAAATGATCTAAGGATATGAAAAAGAGTATTAACTACTATCTGTAAAAATGCCCCAAAAATTACAAATAAGGGAAATGAAAAATTAATAACTCTGAGGTTTTCCCTTATTACGTATCAGTTTGACACTGATGAAAATTAAAATGATAATTTTTGAATTATCCGGCGCTCTGCTGGTAGAGTTTCAAAGGGTTCAACCATACTGTAAACTAATTTATAACTAAGATGTACCTTTGACCTAGTGATTACACTGATAGGCATATTGCTATCAAAGATATTAAAGAAAGAGGGAAAGGACCAATATACATAAGAATATTTATATCAGCACTTTCTGTTCAAACAAAGACGGAATGGAAGCAAAGCATGTGCCATTCAATTCCATCAATTGGAAAATGAATATGCAATTAATGGAATATGAATGTAGCAGATTATTATTGGTAATAAGAAGTGATTAAAGGAATGATTAAGAGACTAGTTATAACTCCAGAAGATGGATGATGAAGTATGATTCTCAGCTCTTAGGCAGGAAGAAACTAGAGTTATAGAATGAGACAAACATTTCAAACACAATATGTATGCTCTTTTTTTCATAATTATACTGATATGTTATAAGGGTGAGCTATTGTTTCTCTTTTTTTGGAGGGGAGAGGGATGAATTAAGGAGGAAGCATTGGAAAGTATAAGTGATTCTATAAAGGAAGCAAATGCCAACAATGTTTCTTTACAAGCAGTAGAAGAAATTTCAGAAGGGCATACAAAGGAGGCCAAGTTGAGAATTGCCATGTTAAATTTGAATCACATTAAAAAAACAACTAAGAATTGTATAGTTGAAAAAATATACATAACCACAGTCCATAATTTCACATATAACCCTCCTATCTTCCTTTGAATTTTGAAATATTCATGTTTGTTAATGCTTTCAAAGTTCCCAATGAATGTAAGTTTTTGGAGTACAGGGAATGCTTTAATTCTGTCTTTATATCCCCTATTAAAATGCATAACAATGTAATTTCTATTTTTTGATTGGTAACTGTGTGACCATGAACAAACTAATTAAACTATCAGTATGCTAGACAAATCTCGAAGTTAGAGAGAGTTATTAAAGTCTATCAGTAGTTTGAGTTGCCACATCTGCCATTTCCTATAACAATGAAATTATAATTCTGAACCCAAAAAATGGCTGAGCATATTAGACTTCATCCTCTATTTCATAAAATGTGTTGCGATTCCAGTGTGAAACCCTGGCATACAAATGCGTGATTAACCTCTTCATAATAAATTGGTACAATATGACCTTTGACAGAGTTCATAATCTTTGCTATTAGAAAAGTTTAAATATTTATAGCAAGTACATTTTCTGATGCCTTACTGTTTCCATCTAATAACATGGGTGTAGGGAGGGGATATGAAAGGATCTATCAGTCCATCTAAGTTCTAAATTGGCAAACATGCTACATTCTGAATAACAATTTGGGTATTTGAACTGAAAATTGGAAAAAGTAGAGCCAGTGGTTTATTTTTTCACCTCTATTAAAATTCCCTTCTGATGCTACAATATGATGTGAAACTTATCTGGAATTTTCAAAGGCAGATCTCAAGTTCCCATGCATTTTATAAGCCATAAAGGATTTGAGGGTTTCTCTTGAGGTGAACAAATTGCCCGGCATCTGAGAGTTAGCCTGGCCAAGTTCAGAGAAGCTCATCCTAGAGCTGACCACAAAGTGATGAGTCTTTCAGCCCCATTAATGCCTAAGATTGAGAAAAGACCATCAGATTCAACAATCAAAGAGATCATTAGTAACTTTAAAGAGAACAGTTTCAGTTGAATGATGTGGCTGAAAGCCATATTGCAAATAGATGAAGAGAAAGTAAGAGAAAAGAAAAGAGAAGTTACAAGTGTAGAAAAGTTTTTCAAGAGCTTTTCAGAGAAAAGGAAGAGAGGAAATTGGATAACAGTTCAAGGGGATCATAGAATCTAATGAAGGTGTGTTTAAAGATAGGGGAGACTTTGGCATGTTTCAAGATAGTAGAGAAGGAAACAATTCAGAGAGAGATTGAAGATACAAGACAGAGGAGACAACTGAAGATTGGCTACTGGAAAAGAAGATAGGATGGAAATCAAGCATGCATATAAAAGGCCTGGCCTCAGCAATCTTTGCCAGAGATTGAAGGAAAGGAGAAGAGAGATGGAGATGATATCAAGATGAAATGAAGAAAATGGGGGGGGGGAAGAAGTTTCTATCAAATGACCTCAATTCTTTTTCAGTAAAGAAGCAAGATCCTCAGCTGAGAGGAAAAATAGGGAGGTGTGTGGGAATAGAGTAGAATTTAAGGATCCAAGAGAATGTTTGGAATAGCTTTTGTGGGGAATGAGTTTGAAAATCAATTAGGGAAAAATCAGAAGGAGGACCCAGTTGAGGTTAGATAGCACATATTTCTGAAGTAAACAGTGAGCACGATCAGGGAACATCCTCCAGTTTCATTCAGCAGCTTATTAGTGGGAGTGGAAAAGGTATGTGGTATTTAAAATGATATGTAGTTCATTGTGTAACATGACCACTAAGTAAATAGTGGTAAGAGTTGGCCCTGACCTTAGGAAGAGAAATGGGCTCGAGTTCCACTCTGATCTTGGACAAGTCACAAATGCTCTGGACCATTCTCTAAGATGTTTAGTTGTAGAGTGCTTACATTGCTATCTATATTATTCTGCAAAGTTTCATTACTCAGGAATTTCCTGGTCATAGATCTCATACCTAAAATAGTATAAGTTAAAGACACTCTTGAATTTAAAAATGAAATCACATTTGTACAGAACAAAGCCTTGCTTTTACAGTTTTAGCTGGAAGAGATAGGATAACAATCAAAACTGAAACCAGTGAACCTCTGAAGACATGAAAAGAAACACAGAAATGCAAACAGTCATGGACAGTGACTTAGTACAGACAAACAAGAGATGAAAATAGAAGGCAACAGGTATACAAACTGTCTCAGACACTTCTTAATCTTGTGATTATAGACAAACAATTTAATATTTTCATTTTTACATGGGGTTGACTGACTTATTTAACCTTACCTCATTTAAAGTGGTGAGATATATAATCAAACAATTTCAATCAGAGGTCTTAGGCTAAATTTGAAAATTTCTTTGAACTTCAATTTTGTTCATAATTGAGTCATAATCTAGGGATAATTTATAAATTATCAAATAAGTTGCCAAGCAATTTATTCAAGATGTTAAAAGTGAGCATGTAATAAATAAAATATGTGTTTTTTAAAGTGAGCATGCATTTCCAAAACACTCCAAAAAAAGAAAAACCACTGAAAATATGTTTGGGGATGAGGGATTGTGGAGGGAGGGAGAGAGAAGAGAAGGCTTTACCCTTTGCAGTTCTCCTTTCCTCCTATACCTCTGACCAGAAGAGAATCCTTCAAGGTTCAAGTGGTCCAGGGGATGTTGGATGTAACATTCTCCCATCAGCATCCCGAGTTAATGTGATACCATTAAGACCCAAGGACAGATGGGCTCAGATTATCTATGCTTAAAAAGCATGTTCCTCAATGCTCCTGTGAATGGGAGACAAGGACTTACAGCACCCAGAAACCAAAATTGCATCCCCCCGACTAGTTACCATTTATACTCTCTAAGTTTTAGTCCATTTTCCCCTGGACTCTTATTAGTGAGAGTGGAAAAGACATGGAAAATTTTAAATGTTCATTGTGTAACATGACCACTAAGTAGATAGTGGTTAGAGATGGTCCTGACCTAAGGAAGAGGTTGGTGTGAGTTCCACTCTTATCTTGGACAACGTTCTGGACAATTCTCTTAGATTTTTAGTGGAAGAGTTGTTACAATGCTATCTATATTGATATGGAGAGTTTCCTTACTCTTACTTGTGAGAAATTCACAGATTTATGGAAAAATCTTTGTAGCAATATTATGAATATACCACCTTAGTAAATCTATCAACTTTCTAAAATCTTTTTAGGCTGGTTATTTAAGTTGGCTCTCAACTGATCATCTTGGAGGGAAGCATACCAGTAAGGAATAAAATCAATGACTTGGGAGAAAAATCACCCTGATTCTTGAGGAGTGTCCCTAGATCCTAGAGGTATCTGGACTCTTTCTCTCTTTCTCTGGAAAAAGTTATAATAACTTGCGTTGCCTACCACACTGAATAGTCATTAGAAAAAATGTTGACAGACGTAAAGTACTCCCTAAACATTATTAATATTAGTATTGTGTGACAACACTTTGACTTACCTGCTCTTTCTTCCCCACCTATTCTACAAAAATGAAATGGCTCCATAGGGAAGCCAGAGGGAGATGACTGATGCCTAATATTCAATAGCTATGTTGCTGCTGTCATTAAGTCATTTCAGTAGTGCAAAATGTTTTGTGACCCCATTTGGGGTTTTCTTGGCAAAGATACAAAAGCATTTTGCCAGTTCCTTCTCCAATTCATTTTACATATAAGGAATTTGAAGCAAACAGGATTAAGTGACTGGTCTAGGTTCACATAGTTAGTGAGTATCTGAGGCCAAATTTGAATTTAGGAAGATGAGTATTCCTGATTCAAATCTGGTGCTTTCTCTACTACATCGCTTAATCATATCCAATAACTATAATTAATATCAAAATATGATGATATTTATCTTTCATTCTTAAAAATAGATCTCAACATCAGGGAATTGATGCCATGACAACCACATGAACTGAATTTGAGTGAAGGGGTGCTATGCTAAGTCACCAGCCTCACTTTCTCCTCCAAAGTCATCTGGGTCCAATGGTCAGATATGAATCAGGATGACTAGGTAGCACAGTGAATAGAGCACCAGCCCTGGAGTCAGGAGTACCTGAGTTCAAATCCGGCCTCAGACACTTAATAATTACCTAGCTGTGTGGTCTTGGGCAAGCCACTTAACCCCATTGCCTTGAAAAAACTTTAAAAAAAAAAGGATGACTGGAGATGCCCCTGGGTGGAAGGCAATCAGGGTTAAATGCCTTGTCCAAGATCACACAGCTAGTATGATTCATATGTCTGAGCCTGAATTTGAACTTCTGTCAGAAGAAGTGCTAATTGACACAAAACAATCAAAACTGAATGTTTAAAAGTTGTTTAAGAACAAAATTTTCCTCCAAGAAGAAATATGAGAAGAAATTCCCTCTCCTTATCCCAATATATTTGCTAAAGTAGAGAATTTACTAGTGTAGAATATTGTATGACAGCACATTATTTTTCAGTATAGCTAAAAGTATAATGTATATTTTGCTCTTCCTCTTTTATTTTTATTGTTTTTAAGAAATGGCTCTCAAGGGGCAGCTAGTGGCGCAGGCCCTGGAGTCAGGCAGACCTGAGTTCAAATTCACCCTCAGATATTTAGTACATACTTAGCTGTTAACCTTGGGAAAATTTTTTTTTGCCTTGCAAAAAGCAAGCAACCAGAAGAAAAAAATGACTCTCTGAGAGAAAAAAAGAGCAAAATACAGAAAAATTTAGGTAATGTAATAAAAACATTCAATAAAATCTATTTATAAACATAATTGATCAAATGTGATGAACTTTAGCATTCTCTTCTTTGAAAGATCAATTATCATTCCCATAACTTTGGTATTTTGAGTCTTGGTTATACCAGATCTCCAATACATTTCATTAGCTTAGTAAATCTGATCTAATCTCCATATCTCTGGTAGCCATGTCAACCAACTAACCAAAATTTGTACTTTTCTTATTGCATAAAATAAAACTAAAGAACACTGAGGTAGGGAACCAGCTTGTACCATGGAAGCTATGGCCAGAGCCAAAGATTTTCATCAACAAAGTTTGAGCTAAAAGCTGTCACTGAATTCCACAAGATGATCATGCAATAATATTTTGAACAAGAAGTAGAAAACTAGCATTCCCTTTTATTTTTTTTAGGTTTTTGCAAGGTAAATGGAGTTAAGTGGCTTGCCCAAGGCCACACAACTAGGTAATTATTAAGTGTCTGAGACCAGATTTGAATCCAGGTACTCCTGACTCCAGGGCTGGTGCTTTATCCTCTATGCCACCTAGCCGCCCCTGAGCATGGCCTTTTATAAAGAGAAGAATCAGGTTCCAGCACTGCTTTAAGTCATAGTTTATAAGGAAGATACACAATGAGACCCCTCCTCTAACAGGATACCATTCATTCATTAATTTTTACTACATCTTAACTTATATAGTTAATTTGTTTATGTTTCCATGTATTGGAATTCCATGTATAACATAAAAATATTTTCTGAAACTATGCCCAAAGGGCAATCAAACTGTACATAGCCTTTGCATAGCAAAATACTACTACTACTACTACTACTACTACTGGATCTATATCCTAAAGAGAGCATTAAAAGGGAGGAAAAGACCTACACGTACAAAAATATGAATGGCAGCTCTTTTTTTGTAGCAGTAAAGAATTGGAAATTGAGGGAATGCCCATGAGTTGGGAAATGGCTGAATAAGTTGCGATAGGTGAATGTGATGGAAAACTATTGCTCTGTAAGAAGTCAAAAGTGGTCGTAATTTAAAGAAGAATAAAAAGACTTGTATGAACTGATATTGAGTGAAGTAAGCAGATCCAGGAGAACATTGTACATATGTATAAAAAATGGCATCATTGTGAGATGGATCAACTATGATAAACAGCTTCTCTCAGTGGTCAAAGACAACCCTGAGAGACCTGTTATGAAAAATGACATCCACATACAGGAAAAAAACACTATGAAGTCTGAATGCAGAGCAAATTATATTATGTTCACTTTCTAAAATTTCTTTTATGATTTTTCTTTATTTCTCATGGTTTTTTTCCCAACTTGGTTCTAATTCCTCTTTCACAACATGACTAATATGGAAATTTGTTACAAGATTATACATGTACAATTTTTATCAGATTGTTCGCTGCCATGGGGGATGGGGGAGAGAAGAGAGAGTGGTAGAAAATAGGGAATTCATAAACTTGCAAATAGATGAATGTTGTAAACTGCTTTTGCACGTAATTTGAAAAAACTTTAAATAATTAAAAAAGCACTTCTTGATCATTTTCAGATTTTGCTATCTCAATTCAGGCTATCATTGCCACTTCTCCCTCACTAGAACTTTGAATGATATACTCTAGAACCCTGAATTTGAGAATATAAATTTTGTCCTTATCTTGCCTAGATATACCTTCACCATGCTTCCAATCCATGCCAACACCTGACATGTGCATCCTTACCTCCCCTTTCAAATCATCTTTCTCCATTAAAATTTAAATTCCATGGGGACTGAGCCTGTCTTGTTTGCGTTCATATAATCAAGACTTTACATAGGAGGTAGCATTTATCTTCCTATCTAACATATAATGTCAACATTAGAAGACATACATATATATGTATATGCAATGGGCCATTTTATTCAACTAATAAAAATTAGATTTATTTAAAGCCCCTCATCTAATTTATATATGGGAAAATTGAGGCCCAGAGGAGCTAAGTGACTTACCCAACGATACTCAATCAATAAGGAGTAAAGGAAGATTTGAACTCGGGTCCTCTAATTCCAAATTCAGTCTTCAGTCTTATTTTCAATATAATATCCTGCCTCATTTATTCCTGCTATATTGTTTAGAAAGGTCCTTAGATATTATCATGTCTAACTTCTTCACTGAGAAGAATGAAGTTCACAGGGGTTGAGGGCATGTGCACACACACACACACAGACACACAGACACACACACACAGACACACACACACAGACACACACACACACACACACACACACACACAGAACTAGTAAGTACTTGAGTTTGAACTCAGGTTTTCTTTCTTCAAGCCAGGCACTCTATCTGCCATAGAATAATTCTCTAATTGGTTAAGAGTGACATATTTTGATTGATTATGTCCTTGAGAAGATGTTTTTAACATAATGCTATTCAAGGTTCAGAAGTAATTTTAGCAATATAGATGATGGTTGGAGTTTAACAGAAATTAAAAATGGGGCCAGGATTTTCTCCAAAGGTCTTTTAATAATGATTACTTTGTTGACTGGAGAAATATTATAGATTTTGAATAAATTGACTTAACTGACCCAGACCATAGAGAAACTATAAACTTTTCTACTATGTTTCTCATTTTCTCCATCTATCCCCTTTTGGATCCAGCCAAGATTGAGGTGGTAGAAGGATTTGGAAAAAGATCTTTTGTTTAACTAATTTTACACAGTCATCCTAGATTATAAGCCAAGGGCAGGATTTATATAGGATTTGGATATATAGAGAGTTTAATGGAAATTTACAATTTCTTAGGACACATTATTCTATTAAGGGTATTGATGCTCAGATTGTAAAATACTACTGTGGCCACTTAAGTTCTAGGATTTACTTATGTGTTACCCTTTGGAGCTAATTGGTGTTTATGTTGGATCAGGGTAATGGTATTCTTGGATTCTCTTGCCTTTAAGAAAAATAGAACATTAAGAAACAGGAATCGGAATCCCATCCACAAAACAAAAACAAACTCATGACCTTGGCTCCCATGTTGAAGCCCTTTACTGCTTTAGCCAGACAAAAGCTACTAACTTGTGTGCTCAAATTATTATGTCCAACCAACAATTGGATCAAATCATTTTTTAAAAAAACTTGCTACATTTCATAGAGGTTCCAGTCCTTGGCTAGAAGCAAATGAATGACTTTGAAAGTGGTTTGAGCTGGCTATACTACCCACAAGTAGCTTAGTGAGTTGAATAGACAATATTTCCAGGTGGTCAGAGAAAATAAGGAGGTTTAAATCTGGAGAAGATTCTCAAGGCTGCAACTGTTGGAGAAGAAAATAAGCATCTAATTATTGTACAAAAGGGTCTTTTTTGAGTTATAGCCTTTGTAACATATCATTTGATGGATCACATTTAGAAAATCATATCTCTAGACTTTAATAACGCAAAGAATCTTTTGCTCCTTTCATGAATTGAAATCACTAGACTCAGAAAAATTACATTCCAGAAAACTCACAAAATAATTTCCATCTGTTAACTATCACTATTGTTATTTGGCTATTTTCTAATCACATCTGATTCTTTGTGACCCATTTGGGATTTTCTTGACAAAGATACTAAAGTGATTTGCATTTCCTTCTCCAGGTCATTTTATGAATAAGTAAACTAAGGTAAAGAGAGTTTAGTGACTTGTCTAGGATCATACATCTATTGAGTTTCTGAGGCCATATTTCAATCACTCTTTAAATACCATAGAGAATGGAAGAGAAGCTGTATGACTGGATACAGAACAATATAGAAATTTCCAAAAGAAAAGAGATTACCAAGGGAAGATATAGACCAATGAACCTGGCTTCAATTTCTAGTACAATTTCTATAATGAGGAAGCATGATAAATCAATCATTTGACAAGTATTTACTAAATATCCACTCTGTATAGGCATTATCCTTTGTTCTGGAAACACAGAAATGAAATAGTCCTTGCTTTCTTAGATCTTTCAAGGATTAGAGGCAAGAGGATAAACAAAATAAAGAGCTAAATTGTAGTAGGAAGATCTTAATATCCAAGGGTATCAGAAAAGGTTTCATGTAAAAGGTAGTGTTTAATGGAAACTCGGGATTCTAAGAGGCCAATATGAGGAAAGAGGGAGTCCTAGGCATGGGAATATCCTGAATAAGATCATTTTGACTGGATTATGGATTATGTGCTGTCCTAGAAGCATCACAAATTTACTATGTCAAACATCCAATTGTCTTCTACCCCAAACTATTCATTCTTACAGAATTAAAATAATATCAAAGCACCCAACATCCATTAGCTTTCCAAATTTATAATCTCAGTATTGTCCTTGATTGATACTTCCTCAACCCACATATCACATCAGTTGTCAAATTTTGCCATTTGCACTTCCATATCCCTTGCATCTGACCCCTCCTCTCTATTCACATAGTTATTACCTCTCAACATTTTTCATTTTGTTCATTAAAACAGGCTACTAATTTTTCTCTCACCACTCCTGTTCATTCTACTAAATGCTACTGAAGGGATTTTATTTCTTTATTTCTTTTTTTTAATTTATTTAAGGCAATGGGGTTAAGTGACTTGCCCAAGGTCACACTACTAGGCAATTATTAAGTGTCTGAGGTCGAATTTGAACTCAGGTCCTCCTGACTCCAGGACTGGTGCTCTATCCACTGTGCCATCTAGCTGCCCCAAGAGGGGGTTTTCTTTTTATATAAATATGACTATATCATTCCACTATTCAATAAATTCCAACAGCTTCTCTAGGAGAAAATATAAATTGTTATGTTTTAATTTTTTAAAACCCTTCACAAACTGATCTTAGCCTATTTTTCCAGTTTTACATGTTCTTCCCCACCCCTGCATTTTCTGATAAAAGCAAATTCCTTTTTTCAGTGTTTGCTGCTCATGTCATTTCATTTTCCATTTCAGTTTCTTACAGTGAATATAAGTCTAAGATATTCACCAGGTGACATCCAGTCTTTGCTTGAGTAGAATTCACTTCTCACTTCTTAAGGCATTCTATTCAACTATGGGACAGCTCGTTTTCCTTATATAAAGCTCATGCAATTTCCACTCATTAGCTCTGATTGATTTGATTGACCAATCATATGAAGCCTTTTTCTATTTCCTTTGGAAAATCAGGACGAAAATTGTTCTTTTTCCAGTCCTGTGGCACCTCTGTCATTCTCCCAATTTGCCAAAGATTGCCACCAATAACTCAGTAACCATAGTCATTAATTCTTCCCATAATCTTCCAAGCATGTCAATCATTAGAAGTAGGTGACTTGAAGTCATCAAGACCAGTTAAGAACTCTTTTATGTCTTCACTTATTTTGTATTTCAATTCCCTGTCAATTATTTCTAGTGTTCTACATTTTATAGACTAAGGGTAATTCTTAGGAAAGAGCAGGAACAAAATGGGACTTAAATAGAACTTGTCTCTGACATGTATCATTACCATATCACTTACCCTGATAAGCAGTGGTATGTACATGGAATGAGTTTTTTTTCATCATATACCTCAGTTGGTCTTAAGTCTCAGTGCTTCTGACTATATTGTTATAAGGTGATGTCACTCTTCTAAAGTTACTTTGTATTTGCTTTTATCTTTTGTGCATAACTTTTGTAAAAAAATGAATTTCCCCCTGAAGTCACTACTCTCTTTAGATGGTCTCTTTTATCTTCCTCCTCAGAATCAGTTATGTTTCTATCATCAGAGTTTTATTATTGAGAGCATCTCATCTCTCACCAAATGGAATTTTTGTTTCTAGGATCTGGCTTACCCTTCTTCTAAATTCTTAGGAATCTTGTCCCCAAATCTAGCATATGTAATGTCTAATTCCACCTCCTTATGTATCACAAATTCTAAAATGAAGTGGTTGCTTTCTGCAAAAGTCTTCTTTATACTTCTACATCCAGATTTGTATTGGACAGAATCAGGTAGCAAACAGTTGCCATTTCTGTGTTTTCTATATTTTGAAGAATAAAATAAAGATTTTTGTGTAATATTCTATTTAATAAGCCCAATTTTCACAGTTAAACTCTCCCATCAATTTCAAATCATCCCTCTGTCAGTTCTCTGAACTTTTCAATCATTTCTTCCTTCTGATAGAATCTAATATAATGCACACACCTTAAAAATTAATTATATTTCTCTCTTCATTGATTCTCAACCAAATTACCTCCATCATATGTCATCTCTGCCTAGTGAATTTCTTCACTAGAATTAGGTTACCAGGATAGTGGGTTTGCTGTATTTGAAGCTAGAAAAACTGATTTTTGAACTCATGTTTTAGAATGTACTACTTATATGACCCTGGACAAATCATTTGACCTCTTTAATTTAGTTTTTATTTTCTTCTTCTGATAAACTAGGCTAAGCTATCTCTAAAGCCTTTCCTGCTCTAATTCTGTGGTCTACTTCATCTTTTATTTAATCTCTATCTCTTGAATATAGTATATTTTTCAATTTCTATATTCGAGTTAAGAGTCATAATTTACCTCTCCATGGGCAGATTTTCACCAGCTTATTAATACTCTGTTAAGCTTCTGTTCATTTTGATTATCCCTTTCTTATATAGATTCCTAGAAACATTGAAGATTATAAGAACCGTCAAAGTGCTGTAGGGGAAATTGCAATTCAATGACCTGAGAGAGGCAGTAGGAGTATTATCTGCCTTTCTAAGGTTACCTGAAAAGACAGGGAGCAAGGAGAGACAGGAAAGGGAATCATAAAGACTTGTGGAAGCTGAGACACATGTGCAAGCATATTTTCTTTTCCCTCCAGAGATCTCTGTCTGGAAGTTTTTTGTTTTTTTTGTTTTTTTTTTTTTTGCTGGATTCAAGAAGGGAGAAAGAAAAGCCACCCACAGAACTCTGTCCTTTTCTTGCTATGTGGCAGGCAGTGAGGGAGAGGCATGCTGCTCTGGTGGCCATGATTAGGAGAAAACAGTAGAAATACTTTGTGAGTCTGTTCATGGACTTGACAGAAACTGGATAAACTACATTTGCAGTAGACTAAAAGATGAAGAAGAGGAAAGTGGAAATGGATATTATACCTAGACTAGAATGGTGTAATCTAGGTTAGGAGTTGCCACGTTAAAGCTGCTAACATTGTCTTGATGAGTTGAAGCAAAATTCAAAGTCAAATTCTGTTTTCTCAGAACCTTTTTTAAACATGCCCAATCTTTTTTCATTCTCAAACTGACTGAGAGGAGTGGAGAGGGTTCTGTGTATATTGGGATGGGAAGGGAACAGTAACAAGATGCAGTAACATGGAAATTTCTTATTGGAAATTTAGTTTTATTGTTTGATTATATATCTTATGCTACCTTATTGTGTTAATATGGTCAGTTGTGATGAATTGTTGAGCCTATGAGGTTAGGGGATTATGATTGTGGAGATAAAAATAGGTAATTGGCTTGACAATTTGGAAAGATATTTTTTGAAATTTTTGATCATATAATTAGACTATCTCTGAACCTCAGAGAGAGCTTAAGTACCCACTGAATAAGAGAGCAAGAGTTCTGAGATGTCAGTGGATAAGGCTAATCTTGGATAAGGTATCTAGAATACCATCTAATATCCAAAACAGTATACAATATCCCCTCATTTGATATTGCTTTTGTTAGAGTAACAGAATGACTAATAAGGGACCAGTCCTTAGAGCATTCACAATATGCGTGGATGACAATCCACATAGATTGCAGATAGAAGAGCTTTTCCTTCCATAATTCAGAGCATAAACAATTATTCAGAATGTTTTCTGATGGCTTACTTTTAATTGTCTGTTAATAATGATTATATTAGAACAGATAAAATGGCTTTAAATTCCCTTCCAGCTACAGAATGGGGAAGGAGAAGAAATGCCATGAGCCTATCAAGAGGGGGGGAGATGGTATATGGCTCATCTAGTTTATCATCTTTTAATGTTTATTCTTTCCTAATTTTAGGGAAATTAGTATCAGAAATGAAAGAGATCACACTCAAACCTTGGGAGTTTGAAAGGAAGGAAAATCACCAGAATCCATAGCAACATGGTTGACTTAACCCAACAGTGAACTGACCCAGCAACCAAGATGACATGTCTTACAAGCAAGGGAGCAACTCATCCTTTGGCAATGCCCCAGGATGAACCTTTGGAGCAAAGTGGAGTAAGAAATAAAGGGAGTAGTTGGCAGATGAATTAATGCAGAGGACCCAACCCACTGATAAGAGTTAGGAGATATAGACCAGAGACAACGAATTACACAAAGGGGTTCATCCTGGCCATACATTAGACTCTTTGATGAGAAAGTTTCTGCCCCTGATATCTGAATTTCTGGAATCAGACTTACCAAGCCTCCATACTGATTGGCAGCAGAGTGTAATGTACATATACAAAGGATTTAATGCTTGTTGGTCAATCCTCCCATTATAGTATTAAAGAGTGGGCATCAAATTGAAAATTCATTGATTAGAAAATGTCTGAAAAAATGTTGACATATATATGTGATGGAATTTTTGATGTTTTAAGAAGAGATCACATAAAGAATTCAGAGGAATATGGGAAGATACGATTGAATTTAGATATAATACAAAATGCAAAACCAGGAAAAACTACCCAGTAACTATAATAATACAAATGAAAATGTCACTAAAAGGAAATCAAATTCATAATGGAAAATTGTTCATTAATAGTCCTGGAGAACAGTTAATGAAAGTTACCCTTTTCTTCTATAGAGAAAAGCAAGAGACCAAGAGGGCAGAATGTAACATACATTGTCATATACCATTACATTATCATTTGATTTTCATGCACTATTTTCCTTTCAAAGGATGATTTAATTACTGGGTGGTGTATATGGGAATGGATACCTAGGCATGCCAGTGGTGATCTTGGGCAAGATACTTCACTACTCTGGGCATTAGTGTCCTTATCTGTAAAATGAATGGATTAGAGTAGACAGTCCCTAAGGTCTCTTCCAACTATATATCTTTTTCTATGGTTCCTTAGGTATTTCAAACTGTGATATTATGATTGTTTTTCTTGCCCAAATAGATGCTTTATAATTAGATGATCAGGAATTATGGTATAGTGGATAAAAAATACTGGTTTCAAACTGAAGAAGACCTGGAAAAACTTTTTTACCATCTTGGCACTCCAAACAATAATCTAAGTGTTAGACCGACATTGTTAGAGGGAGTTTCTTCATCCAGGTATTTATACAAGTGAAATCATTGGTTGAGTCTCTGTCTAATTTGAAAATGTAGGAATCTCCCAGTCCTGCTGCTCCCCTATTGCAAACCTTCAGCATTCCAACTCTAAATTTGTGATCCTCTGATCCTTTCTAAAATGGGAAAACAATAAATAAAACAAAAATGTGCATACATGCATATATTTTGATGTGCACATGGGGATTTTTTTTTTTTTGGAAAAAGAATAGAGGTTTGAAAGGGCACAGTCAAGTGAGCCAAAAAAAGAGTTGAGTAATGATAAGTTGTATTGGGAACAAATAACATTGTCTGAATGAGAGAGGTTAGTAAGGGGTTAATCTTTGGGGGATGGGAAATAGGAAATCAATAAATTACAATACAAACAGAGTGGCATATCAGCCATAAGAGAGGAAGATTGTTCATGAGATAGATAAACAGTGAACAATTTGTTCCAATTCTACATAAACTCTTCAGGAAAATAGGTGAAGATGGAACTCTGCCTAATTCTTTTTATGACACCAATGTGGTGCTGATACCTAAACCAGGAAGAGTTAAAACAGAGAAAGAAAATTATAGCCCTATTTCTCTAATGAATATAGATGCAAAAATCTTAAATAAAATCTTAGCAAAATAACTACATGTTATCACTAGGATAATACACTATGAGCAAGTGGGATTTATCCCAGGAATGCAAGGTTGGTTCAATAGTAGGAAAACTGTTAGTTTAATTAACTATATCAATAAAAAAACCTATCAGAAATCATATGATTATATCAATAGATGCTGAAAAAACCTTTGTCAAAAATTCAGCACCCATTCCTACTAAAAACACTAGAGAGTGTAGGAATAAATGGATTGTTCCTTAGAATGATAAGCAGTATCTATCTGAAACCATCAACAAGCATTATATTCAATGGGAATAAGCTAGAGACTTTCCCAGTAAGATCAGGGGTGAAACAAGGATGCCCATTATCACCACTATTCAATATTGTGTTAGAAATGTTAGCATCAGCAATTAGAGAAGAAAAAGAAATTAAAGGAATTAGAATTGGGAAGGAAGAGGCAAAACTCTCACTCTTTGCAGATGACATGATGGTCTACCTAGAGAATCCCAAGAAATCATCTAAAAAACTACTGGAAACAATTAGCAATTTTAGCAAAGTTGCAGGTTATAAAATAAACCCCCATAAATCCTCAACTTTCCTATATATGTCTAGCAAGAAACAGAAGGAAGATCTAGAAAGAGAAATCCCATTCAAAGTAACCTCAGACAGTGTAAAATACTTGGGAGTCTATTTGCCAAGACAGACTCAGAATCTTTTTGAAAACAATTATAAAACACTTCTCACACAAATTAAATCAGATTTAAATAACTGGGCAAATATAAACTGCTCATGGACAGGCCAAGCTAATAAAATAAAAATGACAATTCTACCTAAATTAAACTACTTGTTTAGTGCCCTACCAATCAAAATTCTAAAAAATCACTTTAATGAGTTAGAAAAAAATTATAAGTAAAGTCATATGGAGAAATAAAAAGTCGAGAATTTCCAGGGATTTAACCAAAAAAAAAGTGCAAAAGAAGGCCTACCAGATCTAACATATTATAAAGCATCAGTCATCAAAACTCTCTAGTATTGGCTAAGAAATAGAGTGGTAGATCAGTGGAATAGATTGGGTGTAATAGCAGGAAATGATTATAGTAATCTGCTGTTTGATAAACCCAGAGTCCAGCTATTGGAATAAAAATTCTCTTCAATAAAAAAAACTGTTAGGAAAATTAGAAGTTAGTATGGCAGAAACCTGGATTAGACCAACACCTTACACCTTATACCAAGATAAGATCAAAATGGATACAGGATTTAGACATAAAAGACAATATTATAAGCAAACTAAGAGATCAAGGAATAGTTTATCTGTCAGATCTGTGGAACAGGAAACAGTTTATGACCAAGAAAGAGATGGAGAACATCACTAAAAACAACTAGATATTTTTGATTACATTAAATTAAAAAGGTTTTGCACAGACAAAACCACTGCAACCAAGACCAAAGGAAATGTAGTAAATTGGAAAACAGCTTTTTTACAACCAGTATTTCTGACAAAGGACTCCTTTCTATAATATGTTGAGAACTGAGTCAAATTTCAGTCAAATAAGCCATTCACCAATTGACAGATGGTGAAAGGATGTGCAAAGGCAATTTACAGATGAGGAAATCAAAGTGATCCATAGTCATATGAAAAATTGTTCTAAATCATTACTTATTAGGAAAATGCAAATTAAAGCATCTCTGAGGTACCAGCTCACACCTCTCAGACTGGTCAATGTGACCAGAAAGGACAATGATCAATGTTGGAAGGGTTGTGGGAAATCTGGGACACTAATACATTGTTGGTGGAGCTGTGAACTTATCCAACCTTTCTAGAGAGTAATTTGGAATTACTCCCAAAGAGCAATAAAAATGTGCAAACCGTTTGATCCAGCCATACCACTACTGAATCTATACCCTGAAGAGATCATGAAAAAGGGTAACAACATTACTTGTATAAAACTATTCATAGCAGCTCTATTTGTAGCAGCAAAGAATTAGAAATTGAGTGATTGTCCATCATTTAGGGAATGACTGAACAAATTGTGGTCTATGTACATTATGGAACACTATTGTTCTATTAGAAACCAAGAGGGATGAGAATTCAGAGAACCCTAGAAGGATTTGCATGAATTGATGCTGAGCTCTGAGATGAGCAGAAACAGAAAAACACTGTATACCAATAACAGCAATATGAGGTTGGTTTTCAACCTTATTGGATTTGCTCATTTCATAAGCAGAACAATTAAGGACAGTTTGGGGGTACCTGAGATGGAAAATACCACGTATATCCAGAGAAAGAATTGTGGAGTTTGAACAAAGACCAAAGACTATTACCTTTAATTTAAAAAAATTGTCTAGTTGTATAATCTTGCTATCTCTTATACTTTATTTTTCTTTCTTAAGGATATGATTTCTCTCTCATCACATTCAATTTAGATCAATGTATAGTACAGAAACAATGTAAAGACTAGAAGACTGCCTTCTGTGGGGATGGGGGGGAGGGAGCAAGATTTGGGGAAAAATTGTAAAATTCAAAAATAAATAAATAAATAGATTCATTTAAAAAAAGGAATTAATTCTCTCCAAAATAACAATAATGGAATGGATTGCTTAGTAGTTGAATAGTTGTCCCCATGTCCAGACTCTTGAGATTTGTCAGCTCTATCATGAGGGAGTCCTGAAAATTGAAGGAAAAGACTATCACCAACAGTGAGATCTGGGAACACGGATCATCCAAAGAGTGGTGATATTTGCTGAACATAACTATCCATAGACTGAATAGCTAGAGGCTGCTTTTTGGCAAAGTGAAGTGGGATGATGACAAGCAGATTGGACTAAAGTACTTAAATAATACACTGAACAAGCAGCTTCAGAAAGATAAAACAAAGTCAGGGACAGCTGGGAAATGCTGCATCAGACAGATCAATCTGGTGTGCAGTAATTGGGAATGGGTAGCTCCTTTTGAACAAGGGTATTAGACAGATTGCAAATCTAAGAGGTGAAATTATCAACAACGGCCAGTTCTCCAACAGCAGATGTAGACAAAAATCAGTGCCCAGCTAGCCCCCACAAACAAGGATGATTATTTCCATGGTTATTTCCAATCCAGCCCTTCACAAGCTCTACAGAATGGTCCTTCTACAGTTTGACCCTCAGTTTCACTCACATGGAAATGAATAGTCATTTCAGAAGAAGAAGAATAGACTGTTTCCAAGAAAATGGAAGTTTGATCACCCTTTTTATATCCATTTAATCAAAGATCTGTACCCTAAAACTAGGAAAAGAAATAATAGTACTGACAGAGGCAATATGACACTAAAAGAAACATCTGGATTCTACCACATTTGGCTTAAGCTCCAAATGATGCAACTATTAAAATAAGAAGAAAAAAGCCTTTACATTTTCTAGACTAGATGATTTACTAATGTGGCAAAAAAAGCCAAATTTAGCTTCCAGCAGGTCCATCTTGTTATTACTGCATACAGATTTTTCAATTTCTTAATAGTCAACTAGGTCAATTATTCCCCAAAATGTAGGAAAAGGTTCTTAGCACAGATATAAAATGAAGATATAGATTTATCAATCTGGAAGCCAATTTCAGTATAGAAATGAGGCAGTGTTGCATAGTAATTATAAAGCTGGATTCAAAGCCAGGAAGACTACATTCAAGGCTGCTGTTGTTATATATTGGCTGTGTGACCCTGGATAAGTCACTAAACCTCAAATTGCCCTCGGTCAGTGGTGTCAAACTCAAATAAAAGCAGCACATATAATATTATAGCTAAAATTTATATAGTGCTATCCACCAAACACTTTGTATTTATTATCTTATTTGATCCTCACAATAATCCTGAGAGTTAGGCTCTTTTATCATCTAATTATTAAAAATTGAGAAAACTGAGGCAAACAGAGATTAAGTGACTTGCCCAGGTTCACACAATGAGCAAGTTTCCAAGGCTGAATTTGAACTTGGGTCTTCCCAACTACAGGTCCCACAACCTATCCACTGCACCATTTATCTACTAATTTTAAAAATATGAAATTCTCTATGTTTTATTAGACCTTCTTTATATCATTAAATATTCCCCAATTATATTTTAGTCTGATTCAGAACTGTTTGCTATGTGCTTTATCCACTACTCCACCTAGGTGCCCCTCTAGGCAATTATTTAGGACTTAAAGTAGCCCAGAAGATGCCAACCAACAATAAATGGTAGAGGGAATTCCACAAGCATCTCAATGAAACTCTAGATCTTATCTTCATTTTGATTCCTCCCTAGGTATGTATAACTATGTCAAATTTATGTGCATCTGTGCATCCAAATATTTGTGTGTGTATGTGGTATGTGTATGTATAGATAATAATGAACAAGGTGAGGGAGAATTGGGAAAAGGGGATGAGAGGGAAAAGAAAAGCTCGCTCAAGACACTTGAATAACTACTCCCTAATGTCCCAAAACAAGGCAGCTGGCAGTAGCTCACAGCTCCAAGGGGTTGCTATGCAACCACACTGAGGGCAAGAAGGAATTCCAGTTACCAACGAGGGTCACATAAATTCATGGTTTGGAATAAAATTAGTTATGTATTTATATAGGCATAAGCATTGGGTAAAATGATCAGATAGTAATGAACAGAAAGGATAAAACAGGTTTTTTTTTTTTAGATAGAAGAAAAAAAGCAAGAAAGGAAGTTTTGGTTGTTTTTTGTTAGGTTTTCCTCCCCTCTCTTTTCCCTCCCTAGTGAAAAATTGACATAGATCTATAGAGTTAATTAGGTTTTCTTATAATTTAATCATGTCAACTACTGTACTAGTTAGATAACATGAAGAAAAGGACAGTAGGTAGATGATCAGCAATTAAATTGGAGAACTGATCTATGCCCTAAAAAAAGATGTTCTCTCTTGGGTTGAATTCTATTTATTTATTTATTTTTTGACATAAGGAAGTGAAACTAGATCCTGTCTCCAAAGAAAATGACTTTAAATCATGACTGGAGATAATTTTGCCAAGACTGAAGCTGTGCTTCGCAGAAACCCAGCCTATGTGTTGGTATAGCCTGAGGCTCCAATACAACCACCATTGATTCTAGCCTGCACACACCCAGAGGTATTTCCTAAAGCCAAAAATAACAGAGGCAGATCGGAATGGAAAAATTATTTCTCCCAAATCCAAACATATCAAACTTTGGATGACCTTGTTCCTTTAAAAAGGCCAAGAATTCCCTAAGGCTGAAATAAAATCCATTTCATTTGGGGGAGATAGAGGTGAAGGATGAAGACAATTTTTGAAGCATAGTTGTCAAATGGCATGCCCTTCACTTATAATTTTCTCCTAATTGTGATGCTGGTAATCTTGGCTGGTCTTTCCTGATATATTGAATTCAGTACAGATGCACAAAGTGTTAATACATTTAGAACATCATGAGTGTTCATCCTTTGTAAAACTCGATTTTTTCAGAAATTCAACAATAGCTTATTCCCAAGAGGATGTAGGGAGATGTAACACATGCTGGTAACTGGGGAAGTCACTAGGGCTGAGGCACATTGTTTCCCTCAGGAAAGAGGGATGGGTTCCAAAGTGGATATAAAGAAGACAGATCAGGTTAGGAAACAGAGTTTCTCTGGAAGCCAGAAACCAAGAGATTCAGTTTAGAAGTAGAGTTAGGGTACATATTTCAAACCAGAAAAATGTACACTTGATCAAGAGAAAAATGACCAGGAATTATGTCAAAATATAGCAGAAAGAGTACAGCTTTAGAAAAAAGTAGACTTTGGCTCTGCTATTTATTAGCTTTGTGGCATTGGACAAGTCCAAGTTCATCATCGATGACATGAAACAGACTAGATTCAAGCATATGCTATGATTGGTTGTCTGATCTGATCCACTTTCCCAAATCTTTAAGTTTGAATGCATACAACATGGATTGTCCATCTCCATTATGCTCAAAGTTTTAGTATGGTCACAAGATCTGCCATCCCGAGAGAGTTGTAACCAGGCAAAGCAATTAGGACTTTGTCTATGGGTATTGAATTCTCTAACAGAGGGCTGAAGATAGCACCTAGTTAGCAGAGGAAAGGGAATAAGCATTTTAAAAGCACCTACTATTTGCCAAGGAACACATTAAATTGCAAATATTATCTCATTTATTTTATCATCTCATTAACTCACAGCAACCTTGTGAGGTAGGTGCTGTTGTTATCTCCATTTTAGCATTGGGGAAACTGAGGCAAAGAGAGATTAAGTGACTTGCCCCAGATCACACAACTAGTAAATATCTGAGGCTAAGTTCAAACTCAGGTTTTCCTAACTCTAGTACCATATACTATCTTCTTGTCAGACTCAGTGCCAATAAAAATAATAATAATTAAAACAGGACATGCTAGCTGATATTCCTAATATCCCAACATTGCTAAATCCTATGTAGGGTCTTTTGCAGCCTATCCCAGTCCTGTTCAGGAGACTTTTGGACAGTGGGTCTCTGTCCTCCCTCTACTTCAGGGCTGTTATATATGTTCTCACTACACTAGTTAATCATGGGCAGCCAAATTTCTAGCTTCAGTTGATGGACAAATTTTCTAACTACAGTCATGCCCCTCTTGACTCATCTTATTTATAAGGATGTGGACGCAGGCACTTCATTGACTATAAATATACTATAAGAGGCAACCACACTTATACTGATTAAATTACCATAATAGTTGCCATTTACATAGCACTCCTTATTTGCAAAAGTGCTTTACATTATCTTATCAGTCAATTCTTCCACAAAGAATTAATTTCATCAACCCCATTTTATGGATGAGGAAATTCAGACCTTTTCTCATACTGATGTTTTTAGATGCGTAAAATAAAGTTTTAGACTTAGAAAAAAAGAAAAACAATTCTATTAAAATACAATTGCCATATTTTTTATAAAAACAAATCCACAACTAATGTCTATCAGTAAGGGAATGGCTGAACAAGTTATTATTCATGAATGTTATGTATGTTTCTATAAGAAATGTTATGAATGTTTCTATGAGAAATCACGAGTGGTCAAACTTTAGAGAAGCATGGAAAGAATTACAAGAACTGATGCTGAGTAAAGGGATCAAAACAAAGAGAACATTAGCAACAGTATTGTGAGTTGACCATCTATGGTGACTACAGCTCCTCTCAGCAGTTCAGAGAGCTAGGACAACCCTGGGAGACCTGTTATGAACAATACCATGCACATTCAGATGAAAAAACAAAAAACAAAACAGAATCTAAATGAACACTATTTTCGCTTTTTTGAAATTACTCATTTTTTTCCTTCCTATGGTTTTTCTTTTGTTAAAGACAAATGCACAGTACAATGTTCACTAGAATATCCCCCACTAAGGGAGAGGGTAAGAAGTAAGGGTGGAAGAAAATTGTGTAATTTATAAATATGCAAATGGATCATATGTAATGGGGGAAAAATAAAATATCAACCAAAAAAAAGGTCACAGAGTTTAACAGAGACCCGGAGGAATCAATTGGGGAGACATTAACATTGATAGGGAAATTGAATCTATGGGATTCATAGAGTTCACTGAGAGGATGAATAGGATCATAGAGTAGAGGACCTAGGTCAGAGACTTAGAAGAAAGCTATGATTCAGGGGAAAAGGATTCGGCATAAGAAAAGTAGAAAGGATAAGACACACACAGAAGAAAAATCAGGCCCAACTTGTCAACAAACATCAATTGATAATTGATATTCATGGCATTATAATCTTTGTCTAACAATCGACAAGCTGATATACTACTGCAGAAAATGAATCAGTACGTGTGCATAGTTAGTCTCACTAAGAGAAAATTAGAAGACAGGAAAGGTTACAAGTAAATGAAAGGATGCCTCACAGATTCTCCATAGATAGGCAATTAAGGAATTAACAAAAGTGATATAGTAATACTCATATTTATGAAGCATTTAAAAGTTTGCCCAGTGTTTTTATAAATACTTAGCTCATCTGAACCTCATAGCAATCCTGTGAAGTAGTTGTAATAGGAATTCAGTGAAAGAAAAACCAGAATTTCATAGGATGCTTAGTTTTCTCAACATTAAACCTTTGTGATTAACACAAGCAAACAGATAAATACATAACATTTGGTCCCTTATTAGACCAATACCTAATAGGAAGGTTAGAGAAGTTCTATGAAGGACATGACAACATCTTTAAACTAAGCTAACATATACTTTGATATTTTGGTAACTCCAGAGAGGAAAATCTACCAGAAAATATGATTCAGAATCAAGAAACAAAAGAAAACAAAGTTTGTAGATGTTTGCATATTATGACTACTTCCCTTAAGAAGTGAATGAAAGGTTGCTAAATAAGATGAGTAGCAAACAATATCACATAAAATGAAATTTATTATATTTTAATAGATAGAAAATCAACTAATTATCAACATGGTCATTTCAGAATCAACTATGAGTCATTGAATCATCTCTAATCTCTTTAAGCAGGCTATGAAATCTCCCAAAATTATAATGGACAGAAGTAGACATTTTTTTTTATCAGCATTTTGTTAAGCATATAAAAAAGTCATGAAAATATCAAAAAAGTCACAGTCACAAAAAAGAGACAGGCCAGTGAAGATTACAGAATCACTAAATTGAAAAATACTTCAGAGGTCATGTATTCTACCCTGAATAGGAATTTCCCATACAACATCTCTCAGAAGTCATTCAATTTCTGTTTGAAGGCTACCAGTAATGGCAAGACATTATCTCCCAAGGATATCCATTTTTAGTCAACTGTAATCTACTATTGTATTTCCTTATATAAAACTGAATATCTCTCTCACCCACACATTGAAGTTAACTTTGAATCAACAAAGAGAAAAATCTGTTCCCTCTTCCACTTGAAAGTCCTCAAAATACTTGAGGTGGATGCATCTCCTCTCAGCAGTTCAGTGATCAAGGAAAACCCTAAGATACCTGTTTTGGAAAATGCTAACCACATCCAGAGAAAGAACTATAGAGTCTGAATGTAAAGCAAAGCATACTATATCCACTTTTTAAAACTTCTTTAATTTTTCTTTCTTTCTCATGGTTTTGCCCTTATCTCCAATTCTCACAACGTGATTAATCTGAAAATATGCTAAACTTGATTGTACCACCTATATAGGATTGTTCACTGCCATGTGGTGGGGGGGGAAGAGAAGGGAGAATGATAGAAAGATGGGGAACTCGAAAGCTAGCAATAGAATGAATGTTGAAAACTATCTTTGCATGGAACTGGGAAAAAAATAAACTAAATTAAAATAACACTTAAGTATGGTAATCATGTTTCACTTTTGTCCTCTCCGAGTTTTTTCCAGTGATCTTCTTATCTCCTATTTTCTGGTGCTCCTCCCTATCTGCTGGACATTTTCTATACTAGTGATGTCCTCTCTAAAGCATGGTGGCTGGGACAAAATTAAATGTGGAATAGAGTGATAATAATAATATTAAGACCTGAATTGCTTATTGTAGACTCCTTGTCATTTAGAACGTACTAATAATTCAAGGTCTGTTACTTGGTTCTATTATTTTTTATATTCACTTTGCTTGAGAAAGAAACAAACTGACTATAGAAACCACTAGATTTTGTTGTTGGTGTTGAAGTGTCATTATATACTTTTCTTCTGAGTACAATAGACTATTGCATTCCATTATTGGAGAATTTGTGTTCTACGAAGATATTCAAACCATAACAAGGACTTCGTTTTTAGTTGTCAAGGACAACATTCAAATTCATGTTATGCTGTGGATCCATTAGGAAAATGTACAGGATGATAAATAAGTTTACAGGATGGAAATAAGAGCACTGTCTGAGCTGTCTCTAACCTCATACTGCATTGAAGATGCAATATCCTAGAAACACAGTTATGTTTGCAGGTGCCAGACAGGCAATTTGGTGACCCATCGTGACCCATGGTCAATTATGGAAAGTTTTTTGACAGTCTTCACCAGAAAGTTGAAAAGGAATCCGGCTTCTTTTAAAGATGGGATGCCTGTTACAGATAGCAGCAATTAAAAGGTGTGGAAAAATGGAAAGTATGATATATTAATTAAAATGATCAAGGAATTGATGTATAATGAAATGCCATAGTTGTAGATGTGGATATGTATGTACCAAGAATAGTTCCTTAGTTAGTTAGAGTTCATATGAACGGTGTTTAAAGAATTAGAAACAACAGTGATAGAGCAGGTAGAAGTAGAAAAAGTCAACACCCCATGGTTCTTCACAGAATCTGAGACTCAGTCTAGTCTATCCTATACACATAAGGATGCCCGACTAAAACATAACCAACATGTGTTCCTCCAGATTCTGAGAACATCCCCTCCTTTGGAAAGCTCAATTTGTAGGGAGAATTTTTCTTCATATCGACTTCAAATTCCTATCTTTGCTACTTCCTCCCTGCATTGATCACCCATTCCTTTTTCACCAGTGATCACCCACCCTATTTCTACTCTTTGGGATCAAATGGAACAAATGTACTCATTCCTCATCATGACAGCCCTTCAAATATTTGAAAACAGCTTTCAAGTCTTCATCTCCACAGGCTAAACAATGCCAGATCCTTTAGTTTTCCTTAGATAACATCAAATCAAATCTCTTTACCAAACCTAGATTCCTTCTTCAGAATACTCAGAAACTTATCTTAACCTTCCTCTTCAGTAGTTAAAACCAAAAGAAAGACAATCTTCCTCTAACGAAATTCCACAAGAGAAGCTTGGAACAAGTCTATTGGAAGGTATACCAGCATACAGAAAGAGTCTTCTGAGGATGGTCCAGTGACCTGAGAGCAAAGGTCAGGATAGTTTGCTTCAAGAACAGCAATATCATATTTTGATCAATAATGCCATTATATTTTTGTGCTTCTGTGGATAAGACATGTGGATGCTGAGTATAAGGAACATTGTCAGTGTTAGTTCCAGGTGCCTAGGGGGACTGGGTAGGGCAGAAGAAAAAAATTTTAATATCAGCTATCATGGTTATGTATCAAATTGCAGAGGCACAAATCGTTTAAGGAAGTCCAGTACCTTCATAGTTCATTGAAAGGCACCAGGCCTTCATGAGTGCCTACCTACTGAATTTTCATTGGAATAAGATTATCATTTGTTTCAATGTATATTTTTGTCACTTTCCAAAAACGACCAGAAAGAGGATCAAAAAGGCCTTTTTAAGGAGAAACTCACAAATGGCTTATTATGAACATAGGGGTAGTTAGCAACCCTCAACACAAAGACATTATTAAAGGAATATTCCCAGGAATGTTAAGAAGCTAGTGTAGAGTGTGAGTTTTTAGAAACATTGTTATGCATGTTTTATTCCCTGCTCCAACTAATTTCTGCTTTCTGATGTTTTTAGGGAACTAGTATATACTATAATCCATCTCTTTCTCAGTGGTTTTGTACAAGTTATCCCCCATGGCTAGAATGAAAATTTATTTTCAAAACACAAATCAGGTACCACATGTGTGAGAGCTTTGCTGATTCCTTCCTCCTCTAGTTATTAGCATTCTCCCTCTCTCTTGAAATTATTTTATTTCATATATGTTTACTTATGTCATGTGTTTATGTGTCATATGTTTACTGTTACTCTAGTAAAATGTAAGTACACAAGTATTTTATGTCTCCAGTCCTGAGTATGCTGCTCTTTGCATGTTGTTGCTGTCCAATTGTTCAGTCATGTCTGACTTTTCATGACCCCTTGGATTATAGCACCACAATTCCAAAACTGTCCATAGGGTTTTCTTGGCAAAGATACTAGAGTGGCTTGCCATTTACTTTCTGCAGTATTTTAAGTTAAACAAAAGTTAAGTGACTTGGATCCCACAGTTAATACATGTCTAAGGTAAGACTTGAAACTCAGGTCTTCCTGACTCTTTCCACCAATCCAAGTATCTGCCCTTATATAATGAGTGCTTTTCTTCACTTGAACAAGATTGAATATTTTGACTAACTGGAATTTATGTCTATCAATACTCCAGGTACCTCCATTTGGCCTTCTTGATCCATCAAGTAAACATGGCTCCCATATCTCGCCTTCTTATCATGAAGCAATGAGCTAGCATTCCTCTTTATTGGGCAACTTGCCTCCACCAACTTTAATTATTTCCTGGTTCTTTTTTTATTTCATTTTCTGACCTTTCCATTCCATACTCCTCTCTTGTCCTATCTCATTTATCTGCTTCACTTAAATCTGTCATTCCACTCACCTTTATATGAAGCTGCCTTTTGGATCCCTTCCTCTCCCCAGGATTTGGATCCGCATTCCATCCCCAAGCATACTTATGGAGAAAGTCCCACAGGGGACTTCCCACAGTTGCCTACTTAGTATGCATTCAAATTTCACTGTCAAACAGCTTTGGCAATGGTGCTGATTAATCTTATTAAATCAAGTCTTTTATCTCTAAATCTTTTACCTCTCTTTTACTTTTATCAGTGGTTAAAAAAAACAAACTATGGGTATAATATCTATGCTAAATCATTTCAAAAACCTATTTAGTAAATTACATCATTCTAGTATGACCTTTCCACTACTATTTAAATAAAAAGCAACATGGAAAAATAGAAAATTTAATTGCAATGAAGAGGGAGCTTTTGTTTTCTAATAATTTATTAGATATTATTCAGACCTGGCTTCATACCAGTCTCAAGCACTTCGAATCAAAGCCTCATTTTGTGCATTATTAGACCAAATTCTAAGGGAATACTTTTCAAAAATGAAGGTTCACAATTAGATTGCTAGATGGTTACTTGGGAAATAGCTGCTATAGATAGATAGGATACATAGTCCCTTTCTGTCGCATATTCATAATCATTCCCCTAATAGATGTACACATTTATGTAAAGTGTGATCTTAAACAAAAAGTGAACAAATCTATTAAGCACTATTTTTTCTCTCAGAGTCCAAAGATGACCATTTGTCACATCACCATCATCATTTTGAGTTTCAATTTCAAAATTTGTTCTCCTTGTCCCATTCTCTCCAGAATAAGAAAGCTATAAAAGTTCAGAGAAATATTTATTGGACTCTTATGGGTTGCTAACAGCAACCAGATAACTGAAATGTTTGACTACTCATAATTCAGAGACTCCAAGTTCATTTATGAGCTTAAGAGTATTTGCAGGTCAAATGTCCAGCAACAGAGGAATTATTAAATAAACTCGGCATAATAATGCAATTAGTCCAATGTGAAATAACACAATTAAGATGGACAAGTATGAGAAAAATTTAGAGATCTGAGAAGATCTTAATGAAATAAAGCAAAATGAGAGCAAAAAGTAAAAGCATGGAGTACATATGAAGAAAGCAAATACAAATAAATTAACAAAGAATCATCATAGAGACCAGGAAGGAATTATTAAAAAGTGTTATGATACCTTAGGTGATGAAATAAAGTATTAAAATCTAGCCTCAGAAAACTGGAACCCAAAGAAGTTAGATGACTTACCCCTGGACACAAAAATGCAATTACTTAGTAATGTTGTTGCTTATTTGTATTGATGTTCAAAGATAAATTTCTTTCTTTTTTAATTTGGATCTGTGGTTTCATTCATTCCATTCTCAAAGGAGATTAGCACTTTCTCTAGATTTATGTCATTGCCTGGGACCATTAAGGGAATAAAGGGTGAGAGAAACCAATATGGCTCATGGACAGAACTTCTACTCAAGTCTTCCTCAGGTCTTCCTGGGTCTGAATCCAGAGTACTATCTACTCTCCATGGTGCCTCCTGCTAAAGCAATGAGCAAAAAACTATTTTTAAATAATTTCAAAGAGTAAAAGGAGGTTTCTTTAGATTACATTAAAAAGAGTCAATTGCTTCAAATGAAACTCTAACAACTCTGGAATAATATAGCCTAGTCCTAAATAAATCATCTTACTCCCATATCATTAATGATTGCTATTTCTAAACTAAACTAAGTATCAAAATTTTCCAAACTTGGGGTGATTAAGTGGCACAGTGCATAGAGCACCGGCCCTGGAGTCAGGAGTACCTGAGTTCAAATACAACCTCAGACACTTAATAATTACCTAGCTGTGTGGCCTTGGGCAAGTCACTTAACCCCATTGCCTTGCTAAAACCTGAAAAATAAAATGTTCCAAACTACTTTATATATGGGGGTGGGTAGAGGGGGCAGTGTTGATTAAAAAGGAATAGGGCAGAAAAAATTATCTCTAAAGCTGCTTTGATAGTTTTCTAAGATGGTAAACTGACCAAACCCCCAAGTCAAATCAGATGACTATTCAGAAATATTATTTTGGCACCCAGGCTTTGCATAAGAACTCAATTTTGCCAACTGAAATAGTATATTGGGCCAAGGACAAAAGAATAGTCTTTTGGAAATACTTTCCTGCTTCGATTATGTTCAAGGAACACAAAAGAATGAAAAAGAATATAAATTTAAAGAATGATGAATTTCAATAAAAATCCTTCATTAGAGTTGATTTAGCGACAGATATGCCTGAGTGTGAAGAGAGAATGTAGAATTTAATGGGATGAAACGAAACTCTTAAAGGAGTCATTTGACTTGCATTTGTGTCCTAAAGCTGTGTATAGAAGGGACAAATAATAATGAGATGGGAAATGGATATTATGAGGCTCATATGGAGGCACAGGGGACTTTAATTTTAATGGCAGAGGATTTTCTCTTTTTTATTGTCAAATGAGAACCACAGATACAGGTGACAATTTGGTGGATTTATACATCTTGTACTCAAATATTTTACAGTGCTGTTTGAAAATATCTAATATAATACTACTGTGTACTTATTACTGTGGCATAAATAGGTATTCCAGGATATATAAAGTGATAAATGGGAATGCTTACATTTCTAGACATCAACTAGAGACAATAAATAACATCCGTATTGTTCTTATACCAAAACACTTTTTTCAAACAAAGCTACTTGAACTTGAAGCTACAAAACTCTTTTCAAGTTAATAGATGGTCACATTGGAAATAACCCCTCACAGTCCATGTCTTGTTTCCTTTTTGAACCTTCAACCTAAGGGCCTTCTTCTCCTCCTCTGATTGGTGAATTCATCCTCAAACCTTCTTAGGAGGACATATTCATGTCAAACATGATTTCTCTCCAGATCTAGTTCAGACTATAATTGTCGGGATTCATTCTGGACCCCAGTAACCATCATACTGACAATGCCTCTTTCTCCTCTTATTGATGAACTCTTTCCTGAACCTCCATTTGAGGAAGCATCCACAGCATTCTTGCTCTCTTCGAACCCTCTGCTCTCTGGACTTCTCTGAACCTTGCCCTATAAGGATATTTTCCCTTTCCCCTTCCTACCTTTTCACTTCCCTTTTATGTATTATCTTTCCCTATTAGAAGAGGAAACTCCTTTAGGACAGGAACTGTTTTGCTTTTACTCTTGTTTTGGCATTCACTTAACAGTGGTAGTAGTAGTAGTAATAGTAGTAGTAGTAGTAGTAGTAGTAGTAGTAGTAGTAGTAGTAGTAGTAGTAGTAGTAGTAAACAACAAATTATTATCTAAATCTATCTGGATTATTTTCATCACAGAAGCACAGGCTTCCTGTAACTTGCAGTAAAATTGTTCCATTTTTGGAGATATATTTTCACACTGCAAAACTTATTAATCCTCAGAGTTCTGAAAACTTCCGAGAACTGTATGAAGTGAAATACAAATCCCCAAATTTCAGAAGTAGGAAGGGACATCCTTGGATATCTAATATAATCTATACCTGACTAAATTCTCCCACAATATCCCTATCATCCAGACTTTGCTTAAATAACTTCAGTGAAGAGTGAATCCATTATCAACCAAGGGACCTATTCTACTGACCAAAAGTTCTCACTTGGGTTAAACCTAAATTTTCTTGTTTCCACTCTCCATCATTATCACTAGGTTTTGTTTGTGATTTTTTTATTCTGGGTCAGACAAGGAAATAACATACATAGAATTTTCAGTATTTCAGTATATTTTTTTCTGAAGGCAATTGCATCATTCGTGAATTATTGGTCTAATTCTGGCTTTTAAGTATATTCTTTGTAGTTGGGTATTTTTACTATCCTGTTAGTACCTGGTTATATCTGCATCAGGAAAGCAGCCATATGCTCCTTTATATTTTATATGGTAAAATCAGTCACTGCAATCTTGGAATACCTATTTATGCCACAGTACTGAGTTTACAGAGGTATTATATTAGATATTTTCAAACAACACTCTATAAAATATTTGAACACAAGATGTATAAATGCAGCAAATTGTCACCTCTATCTGTGGCTTTCATTAGACAATAAAAAAGAGAAAATTCTCGGCCAATAAAATTAAAGTCCACACAGCAAGTTCTCTTAACTTTGGTGTTAAGCTGCCTTCCCTTCAAGGTAAATATCTAATCAAACTTGAATATGACAAGTTCTAGGGAGATTCGGTTCAAGAAGCAGGTATTTAAAGCAACCATAATTGGCTGCAATCCCCATTACTGGGGATTGGTGGGGGGTCTTAGTGAAACTTCTGTGTTTTTTTTAATTATTATTTTTGAGTCATTGATGGGGTTCATTCAATATTCTCTACCGCAAATCTAGTCCAGAACTAAAGGTTTGATTAGTTAAGGCTTCATTCCAGTCTGGTGTATTTAAAGTAACTACTTCTTTCTCTCCTTTCCTTCCCATTTCTCCCTTTCTCCTTACCTAACTCCCTCCCACACTTAGCTTATTCACAGCAGGAGTGTCTCCAGGCTTCCTACTGTTTTTGCTTCTTTCATATATTGCCATAGCACCTTGCAGAGCCAGTTTCTTTTCAGTTTTCTGGGTATAAGAACTGTTTAATTAAAAAAGAAGCCTTTAAGATTACCAATCTTGCTGATGATTAATATGCTAAAATTGTTAATACTGTCCCTTGCTCATCATTTTGACTAGAAAGAATAAGGAATAATGCCCTAGGACCCTAGCCCTTTAATTTTTTTTTTTTAGGTTTTTTTTGCAAGGCAAATGGGGTTAAATGGCTTGCCCAAGGCCACACAGCTAGGTAAGTGTCTGAGGCCGGCTTTGAACTCAGGTACTCCTGACTCCAGGGCTGGTGCTCTATCCACTGCACCACTTAGCTGCCCCCCCAATCCTTTAATTTTAACTGTTTAAATGGAACTGCATAGAGAGCCAGTGTCAAAGACAAGACCCAGGTCCCCATTCTGTTTCTCTTGTCGATGTGGTCCTGAACCTAGATCACTCTGTCTCTTTTAAGTGCCTTTCTTATTCCCCACAACAAAATGATGCTAGGAACATAGTAAATACTTAATATATACTTTTATTCTTCAAATTTGCTGAATCTTGTTTCCCAGTAATGCATCTGTCATTATAGCAGGATCTTTAATACCACTCAATCCCATTAAGCCAAAGAGGTGACTCATGTTGGAGAAACAACATGAGCAAATCACCAGTTCAATGGATGGAGCATTCAGATTGGATTCAGATGCCCCAGGTTCAAATCCTATCTTTGAGATTACCTGTGTGACTGCGAGCTAGATTTCCTGTACAATGAGAGACTGAACTAGATGGCCTCTGAGGGAACCAAAATCAATCTTTGTATTACCACTGGATCAATAAAGGCTTCCCAAACCTAGAATTTCACTCTAGCAAAGATGGCTGAGACATTCACATCATGAGTGATTCTCACTTTGTTGTTGATTTTCAGTTGTTCCAGTCATATCCTCATCATGACCTCATATGGGGTTTTCTTGGTAGAGATTCTAAAATGGTTTACCACTTCCTTCTCCAGCTCATTTTACAGATGAGGAAAGTGAGGCAAGGGATAAATAATTTGGTCAGGGTCATAGAGCTAGTGTCTGAGGCCAGATTTGTACTCACAAAGATGAGTCTTCTTGAATCTAGGCTCAGAAATCTATCATTGATCTATCAATCAATGAACAAGTACCCATATAAATAGTTACCCTAAAACAGATAACTAAAGTTTATCTTATTCATATGTACTTTTAATTCAGAAATCTTCCTTTTAGCATACTCAATTCAGGTATCAATGCTGTTATCTTTAATATGGTTACAATTCTTGCAATCAGTTTTTACCCTGGACCATATATATTCCCATGCTGTCCTTTCCTAGTTCCTGACATTATCCATAAACTCTGAAAGTCAAGGTTCTCATAGAGAAAGCCAAAATGAAGATGGAGTTTGGAAAAGGAAATGGCAAATCACTCCAGTATCTTTGCCAAGAAAACCCCAAAGGGGGTCATGAAGAGTCAAACGCTCCTGAAAAATGACTGAATAACATAAAGATGGGGCTGGGGACTAAACTTATGATTTCACTGTAATATTATATTCCCTGGTAATTAAACTCCCATTAGTATTGTAGGTCTGGACCTTCTTTTCAACTTTTGACATAACAGAATTGCCTGGACTAAAGTGTACATAAGGATCCCTTACTGGCTCTATGTCTTTGAAAAACCACATACTAATCTTATCAACATTCTATTGCATTTTTTATTTATTTTTAAATCATTTCCCAATTACATTTTAATCTGTTCAGGTTACTCTCAGGAGTACTGTTGACCATATGCCTGGGGTGAGTGCATTGGACCCCTCTGACATCACTGAGAGATTTAAATGATTTGCTCAAGCTCATATAATCAATATGAAAGGTCTTCCCAGCCACAGTGCTGTTTCTCTATTTACCATACCACAATTTCTCAGTGTTAAGGTACCTTCAAAACACTATAAAATATATTTTCTACACATAACTTACAGGCTTCAAACCTTATTTGAAAACAGTTCTGCTTTAAACCCACGAAAACCATTTCCTTCAGTAGAAAGTCAAGTCAACAATAGGGAGTCGACAAAATATTTTGAGCAGGGGAGCACTATAGATAAACCTAAGATATGATATAAAGAGAACAACAATATTTTAATTAAAATTTAGGAAATGGGCAATGAAGGAAGTGTAATAACAAAAAAGCATGATTTGTTGTGCAAAAAAATAGGATCTTTTTTTTGAAATCCATTTCCTGCAGCCTCAAATTTAAACATACTAATAGGCATAATAGTTGGTATTCTCATTGAAAACCTTTCAAAAACTCCTCCTCCATTCCAGTGTCCAGAAATGCCTTCATTGTGAATAATAGAATCATATATTCAGAGCTGAAAAGCATCTCAAAGGCTGTTTAATTTGCTCCCTTTATTTGAAAGATGAAGGCCAAGAGAGATTATGTAAGTCATATTGCTAAGAACAGAGCTGGGATTTGACCCCAGGTTCTCTGACTCCCCAGCAAGATTATTTTTCATTATATCATACCGCCTATGCTACTGGTCTCCTTCACCCCCTTCCATGATTTCACATATATTAATTACATAGAGTTGAGGAAGGAATTAATTCTACATAAAAATTATTACAGTGATGTGGGAAAACTAAAATGAAATTCTCTGTGTTGCTCAAGGAAATGAATAGTCTTGGTTAACTACATGTAAACTAGATATGACTTTCTGGATTAGATATTACTTTAAATTGAATCCAAAAGCAGAACAGTCATTCTGAACCAAATTAAACATATCAAGACATTATGGATAATTTATTTTTTTCTTTTTTCCTTTGACCACTATTCAAATCAATTTACTAGAAAAAAAATAGCTTGAAAAACTTTCCATATGATGATAATGGTGAAAATATTAATATTGAGTTCAATTAAATTTCTGAGAAAAAAGTTAAAATGAGAGAATTTTCAAAAGTCATTTGGGGAAGAAATTCACTTTTGATTAAATATCATGATTAAAGACTTCCAGGAGCCAAGATGGTAGAGTAAGCAGTAAATCCCAGAAACTCCCTCCCCCCCCCAAAACAACCATAAAATTGCACCCTAAAATAAATCCTGGAACAGCAAGACTAACAAAAAAAATGGAGTGAAACAAACTCTTAGCCCCAAAATGTTGAAACATCATCAAGAAAACTTGGTCTCAGATAAAAGATGAATACATTTCAGGACAAGAAGCTTCTAGCAAGCCCAGCAGCCAGTCCCATTATGACAAACCAGTGGGGGATTCTGAGCCCCTGTAAGGAGAACAGGCCAATGCCAATGCCAAGATCTCCCATGGGCCTCAGCTTATCCAGGGGAATGGGCAGACTCCAGCTCAGAGAGCTACCACTCCAACATGACAGACCACCAGGTAAGCTGCCAGACCCCCTATGACCTCCGGCAGGGTCATCTACCCCCCTATGCTAACCCCATAAAGCAGCACTGGATATGAGTTCCCCGTGGACCTCAGGGCAAACATCAGTGCAGCACCAAGTAAACAATAGGGTCTGCATCTCCTGGCATAAAAAGCATGAGACAATGTTCCTTCTACCCTGGGAGCAGAATGCATTTCAAAATAGAGAAGGAAAAGGTGAACAAAGATAAGCAAAAACGACAAAAAAGAATCTGACCATTGCAAGTTATTACAGTGACATGGAAGATCAAGATACATATTCAGAAGAGGACAACTATGTCAAAATATCTATGAGCAGCGCCCCAAAGTAAAATGAGAAGCGACCTCAAGCCCAGAAAGAACTCATGGGAGAGAAATATACCACAATTTCTCATATAAGAGAAGTAGGAGGAAAAATGGGAAAAGAAATGAGTAATGCAAGGGAATTATGAAGAAAAAAAGTGTCAACTGCTTAGAAAAAGAAAATGACTGTTTAAAAAGAACGATTGGCCAAATGGAAAAGGAAGTCCTAAAGTTAATGGAGAAAACCAACTCTTTAAGTTAGAATTGGGCAAGTAGAAGGTTTTCTATGAGAAATCAAGAGAATCAATCAAACAAATTCAAAAGAATAAAAAAAAATAGAAGAAAATATAAAATACCTCATGGAAAAAGCAATTGATGTGGAAGAGAGATAATATCCACTGGATTATCTCATAATCATAATCAAAAAGGAGGACCTGAACATGATCTTTCAAGACAGTATCAAAGAAAACAGCTCTAATATTCTGGAACTAGAAGGCAAAATAGTCATTGAAGGAATCCACTGAGCACTTCAGGAAAGAAATCTCAAAGTAAAAACTCCAAGGAACATTTAAGCCAAAATACAGCTCTATTAGGTCAAGGAAAAATTACTGCAAGTGGCTGGAAAGGAAAATTCAAATATCAGAGAACTGCCATCAGAATTACACAGGACTTTAGCAGCTGCAACATTGGAAGATATGAGCTTGATCTTCTGGAAAGCAAAGGAGCTAGCACTGTGGTGGCTGATAGAAGAGAAGTCAGACTTGGGGAGGCAGTACATCAAAATAAAATAATGCTGAGGGGGAAATGAGAGAAAGGAAAAATAGGAGGATTAATAAAATAGAAAAATTGTAATCATAATTGTGAATGTAAATGACATGAACTCTCCCCAAAATAGAAGCTACTGGATCAAAAAAATAGAATTCTAGAATATGTAGTTTACAGGAAACATAGTTTAAACAGAGAATCACACACCCAAAATAAAAGTAAGGAACTAGAGCTAACTTCAGCTGAAGTAAAAAAAAAAAAAAAAAAAAAAAAAGCAGGAGTAGCAATCCTGATCTCAGACAAAACAAAAGCTAAAGATACCTAATTAAAAGAAATAAGGGGGGCAGCTAGATGGCCCAGTGGAAAAGAGCATTGCTGTGGAGTCAGGAGTACCTGAGTTCAAATCTGGCCTCAGACACTTAATAATTACCTATCTGTGTGGCCTTGGGCAAGCCACTTAACCACATTTGACTTGCAAAAAAAAACCTAAAAGAAAAAAGAGATTAGGAAGGAAATGTTGCTAAAAGGTACCATTGATAATAAAATGGTATCAATACTAAACATATATCAAGTGGTATAGCATCCAAATTCTTAAAAAGAAGTTAAGTGAATTTCAAATTCATATCCAAATAAGAGTTAGAGAACATTTTGAAATATAAAAGAGATAATTTTGATTATATAAATTAAAAAATTTTTCACAAACAAAAAATATAACCAAGATTAGGGGAGCAGAAAGCTAAGAAACAATCTTTACAGCAACTGTTTCTGATAAAAGTCACATTTCTCAAATATATATAGAGAATTTTGTAAATCTATAAGAATACAAGCCATTCCCAACTGATAAATGGTTAAAGAGTTTAAACAAACAGTTTTAAGATGAAGAAAGCAAAGTAATCTATAGGCCTATGAAGAAGTATTCTAAATCACTTCCAATAAGGGGAAAAAAATTAAAACAACTCTGAGAGACCATCTCTCACCTATCAGATTGGTTAATATGACAAAAAAAATGATAAATGTTGGAGAAGACTGGGAAAACTGGGATACTATTATACATTCTTGGTAGAGTTGTGAGTACATCCAACTGTTCTAAAGAGCAATTTGGAATTATTCCCAAAGGGCAATCAAACTGTACAAAACTTTTGATCCAGTCAACATTACTAGACCTTTATCCAAAATAAATCAAAAAGAGTTAAGTATCCAAGTGATCAAATACATTTATAGCAGCCCTTTTCATGTTGGAAAAATGTTGAAAATTGAATGAATGCTCATAAATTGGGAAATGACTGAACAAGTTGTGGTATATGATAGTAATGGAATATTATTGTGCAATAAGAAATGATGAACAGGCAGATTTCAGAAAAAGCTGGAAAGACACACAAAGTGATACAAAGTGAAATGAGCAGAACCAGGAAAACATCGCATATATTATTAGCAACATTATGCAATGATCAGTTATGAATGACTCAACTCTTCTCAGAAGCACAATGAGGTAAGACACATAGAAAGGAAAATAGGGTACATATCCAGAAAAAAAGAATTTATGGACTCTAAATGTAGATCAAAGCATACTTTTTCCACTTACTTTATTCTTTTTCATGCTTTGATCTATTTCTTCTTTCACAACTGACATGATAAGTACTTGTATAACCTTTATCAAATTGCCTACTATTTTAGGAAGAGGGGGAGAGGAGGGAAAAAGGGAGAAAAACTTGGAATTCAAAATCTTGTAAAGATGAATGGTAAAATTGTCTTGACATGCAATTGGGAAAAAATAAAATACTATTAAAAATAAATACCATGATTAGAGAGAAAGAGAGAGAGAGAGAGAGAGACAGAGGTTAAGATGCAGAAATGTTGAATGAAAACTCACCATTTGCTTTCTTCTAACTCCAAGGCTTAAAAATGAACTCAAAGAGACTAAATATGTTTTTTTAAAAAAAACTATCAACTATCACCTTCTAAAAAAAGCTTGTTTCCTTAAACTCTTGTTTTCCATAAAATTTACACACATACACACACACACACACACACACACACACACACTCACAGAAAATTGTCATTTGTGCCAGTTAAAGACCCAACATAAACTCCAGAAGCAATATGACATATAGCGGGAAAAGAAGCAACTTTAATAAATAAATAAATAAATAAATAAATAATAAATTAATAAATAAATTAATAAATAAATAAATAAGAAGCAACTTAAAACCAGAGTTTCATAGAATCAGTCAATCAATAAACTTTAATGAAGCACCTGCAATGTGCCAGATACTGTGGTAAATGCTAGAGTTAAAATTTCATTAGAAGGTTAGAAAACAAAATGCCACATGAACTATAAGGAGGAAGGTCAAGACTAGAAGTAAGAATCAAGGTAAGCTTTTTTGGCGCCATTTAACCTGGTAATTAAAGGATATATATAGGAATTAAACTGATGAAGATGGAATATAGGACATTCAAAGCAAGGGAACAACTTGATCCAAAAAATGGCTGTGAGTGATTGTAAAGTGTAGAGGGGAAGCAGAAGGAAATCTAATTTTATTCAATCATCTGAGTATCCAGAAGGGAGGAGTGTGAGATAAATTTGGAAAAGTATAAAGCATACTTTCTGAAAACCAGAAATCAAGGGTTCATCAGTAGTAGTAGTAGTAGTAGTAGTAATAGCAGTAGTGATGGTAGTAGTGAGGTAGTAGCAGTGATAACAGTGGTAATAGTATTGGTGGTTGTAGTGGAAGAGGTGGTAGAAGTATTTTTAGGGGTAGAAATGTGATAGTGGTAGTAGTGGTGGAAGTAGCAGTGGTAGTAGTAGTGGTGGTAGAGGTGACAGTAGTAGTGGAGCAGCAGCAGCTAATATTATATAATGTTTATTATTTACCAGTTACAGGCTTAAGTATTTTATAAATATTTTCTCATTTCATGCTCACAATCAACCTAAGTGGTAGGGGCCATTGATATCTTCATTTTTAAATGAGGAAACCAAGGAAAATAGAGGTTAGGTAACTTGCCCAAGATCACATAGCTAGGAAATATCTGAGGCCAGATTTGAATTCCTGTCTTCCCAACTCCAACAATAACCCTTTATCTATTGCCCCATCTTACTGCCAGGATGCAATGGTAAACTGAAGGTTTTGAAGAAAATGGTGACTAAGCCAGATCCATGTCTAATAAAAAAAAATTCATGAAAGTAGAATAAAGGTTGGTTTGAAGTAGGAAGAGAGCAGACATGAAAAGTCTTGTTAGAAGGCTAATTGAATAGTTTAAATAAACGGTAATGAAGATAGGTGTTAGAATGGTGCAAATAGCCTAGAGGGACAGATGAAAGAACCATTACAGAGATAGAGCCAACAGAATATGGCAATACATTGATATGAGAGAGGAGAGGGAATGAAAAAGACACAACAGTTGGGAAAAAGCACACTGGAGACCTTGGATGAACAGTGCTGTCACATTTAAAAGTATTAAAATCAAAAGGAGGGACTGCTTTAGGGGAAAAGATAATGAGTTCAGTCAGGTACATTTTTAATTTGTGGTGCCAGAAGGACATGAATGGAAATGACCTGGATGCAATTGGAGATGTGGGTCTCCAAAGCAGGAGATAGATCGAGACTAATGGTACAGATTTAGGAGGTGTGATAACTTGTGTATTTATAATTCCAATTTCCAGTGGGAATTATTGGCAAGAGTAAAGGATTCAGAAGAAAAAATTTATTTTAGGAAAGCAAGCATTCAACTTGATTCTAAATGATTCAGGAAGGAGATTTTGACTTAAAACCTGGGCTGGAATGGCAGAAGCTCTGATTGTTGGACTTACTTGAGCAGGGAGGTTTCCATCAGCCATAGAGACAGGAAGTTCCCCAATAGTGGGTCAGGATGCACTAGGTCAGAGCCCATCTGTATGCACTGGGGAAAACCAATTTTAAATCCAACAAGCAATCATACTGAAAATAAATGTTATTTTTATATAGATAAACATATGGTTTTTCAAAACATGCTGGGTTTTGCATACATTAAAACACTCTTGGATCAAAACATGTTTACACATCATGATGATAAGCAAGCAGTTGCTGGAACCATTGGCAAGGTTAGATAATATTTAAATATATGACAGGAGTCAACTGTAAAGAGATATTAATTGGAGCCATGGGAATAATTGTGATTGCTGAGGGAAAGAGAAAAGATGGAAGAGAAGATCCTTAGGGAATAACCAAATTAAGTATCCAACTGCTCCCAAATCTTCCCATGCCCTAGTGCAAAGAGAGAGGAAAAAAAGGAAAGGAGGAAAGGTAGGAAGGGGAGAGGAGAAGAGGATGGGACAAAAGGGAAAACATCTTGTCTCTCATAGCCCTATTTCTTCCCTTTTAATCTTGATTGATCTCACCGACTCATGCTAAATTTTGTGGCCCTATCTATCCCTTCAATTCTGAATCTCTGTGCTACCCTTACTTTGCTCCATAATTGCTTACCTGTTGTGGATATGGTACTTGAGAGGAGGGCAATGGTAGCTCCCACCCACAACCTCCATTTCCTCTTCTCCCTGGTCCCAATACTTTCCTTTGTTTTGACTCACTTTTCTGCATAAACATCTAATTTCTTCGGAATCTTCAGGTCCTGATTGCTTCTGTAGCCTCAGATTTACTGTGCTATCTTGATTGCTATCACGTATATACACCTCTGCCCTATTTAAATACACATCTGTCCTATTCTTTTGATGGTGCCTCTCCTTTTTCCTGGTTGCCTCCCAGGCTCTCCCATTTCTGGCTCCCATTCCTATACAACCTCCCATTGTACTGGTGTAAACAAGTAAAACAGATGCAGCCAGCATTGTAGGACTTGGGAATTTATTTTCCTGGACTATCATGAATTCAGAGTGGTATACAATTTATAAATGAGCTCAAAGGAGTTCTAAAATTGTCTAGGTTAATTTTAATTATCATTGTTTTCATTATCCTCACTCTCTTGGTCATTTAGCTTGAGTGGTTTTAAATGATATTTATCAGTCTTAAATAGTTAAGTAATTTAGAAATTTTATTTAGGGTATATCATCAAAAACTGTGGTACAGAGATGGGTTGCTCATTTGCTCAAACAATTTGAATGGCAGTAATTATAAAGAAAAGTCATATCTGTGTGGCTAACAAAAAAGCTTGACTAACTCATTTGTCATTTTTAGTATAATGAAACTAAAAGGGAGCTTCAAGGTTAACTACTCCAGCCTCTACCATATTTCTTCATATACTCCTTAGAGCTCTAGGGCTCTTCCCTTGTGTCTTCCTTATGCATATATAGAGATCCATTCCAGGATAATATAGAGATATTAAGTACATTCACTCATTTATTGCTTGTATATGGCATCCTCAGAAAAGGAACGTGGCAAACCACTCCAGTACCTTTACCAAGAAAATCCCAAATGAGGTCACGAAAAGTTGAAAAATGACTAAACAGCAGCAATATATAGGTTCCAACAGGCAGCATGGACTATTAGCACAATCTCATTCTAATTTCAACTCTGAATATAGAGCATTACATTTATTATACCATATCCCTCTTCCTTGTCTGACAAGATATTACTCCTTCCCCAAAGATGTTCAATTATTCACAGCCTCCTACCTTTGTTGTTTAGCTTCATTATTCTACCTTTAATAAGGACCAATCTATCCCTTAATCCAGGTGTCAGGCAGAAGGTAACTTCTTTTAGTTGCTCTCTATCCTTGTGCTCATATCTAAGTCTGACTGGATTTTTAAGTTCATGAATCTGGAATCAGAAAGGACCTAGGAGCTCATTTAATTCCACCACCTTATTTTGCAGAGGAGAAAATAAATCCAAAGAGGTTGCAATTTTTTCAAGGTCACAGTAGATTTGAACCTAGGTCAGGAACTCTATAGCTTCAGAGTTACTGACTTTCCCCTGTACTAAATTGTTTCAAGATCTTCCTCTCTGAGTTTCATTTCAAGAGATCTTTGTTATCATCTTCCAAGATTTAATAGGAAGTATTATTTTCCTCAAAATAATATCTAGGTAGATCAAAATTATCTTCCAAAGTCACAGACATAGTTTGTGGTAAAGAATCTAGCACTCGTGACTTCTAGCTCAGTTTCTCACACTGATTCTTTTCTCTGGATGCTCACCTTCGTCATGTGGAAATACTCTGGTGATTCCAGTTGTTTCATCAGCAAGTTGAGAAGAGACATGACATAGTCCCTCAAAAGACTATTTTTTTCACATCCAGCATAAGTGGAAGAGAAAAATATTTTGAGGCATCTTGTGTACGGTTGTGAAATTCTAGAATTAATTGGTAAGGTGTAACTATAAAAAATGTATAATCTGAAATCACACTAATTTTAATTTTTTATTTATAATATGATTAATAGAATGTTGTTTGTAATCATCTAAGAGAGAGAGATTTCAGAATGAATTCTCAAGTTTTAGATCATAAATATCTAATCCAAGAGTACTGGAGAACAAGACACTGAACCTGAAAGAAAGCTCATAAATGTAGACTGGGTCCTTAAGTGTCCACTTGTTCGAAAGATTCTTAGATTTCCTGTGGTACTTTCAACACTGTTGAGTTTCCCATTGTCCATCAGATAGTAGAAATAATTAGCTTAAAACAAATGTTTTCACTAAGATGGTATAGAAAACAGCAGTTGAAAACATTTTCCCCACAAAAAAATGCATTCAGGGTACTGGAAAGGGTGAGAGAATACAATGATAAGGAAGCATATGTGTTAATTGTTGCAAGATCATTCCCCTGATCTCATAGTTGGGGGTTGTTTTTGGTCCATATTTATAATTTTGTTGTTTTGGAGGAATTTGGGGTCATAAAATTGCCTCTACCATTGTCAGTCACAAGCTGACCTATAACTTATAGAGACTTATCTGTGGCATTGAGAATATATGTGTCTTGGGGCGGCTAGGTGGCATAGTGGATAAAGCACTGGCCCTGGAGTCAGCAGTACCTGGGTTCAAATACGGTCTCAGACACTTAATAATTACCTAGCCATGTGGCCTTGGGCAAGCCACTTAACCCCCTTTGCCTTGCATAAATAAATAAATACGAGAATATATGTACCTTAACCAGGGTTAAAGAACCATCATGTCAAAAAAGTGACTCTTAATACAAGTTTTTCTCAGCACAAGCCAAGGACTCCATAGACAATACCTCTCCACTTCCCAAAATTTCCTAAATCAGCTAGGTTATATTTATTTCAAAGAATAGAAAATTCCTTTGATAAATTTTACTATAACGTCTACCGATGGTATTGAAAGTCAACTATGTTGTTTTTAAGATTTCTCATCTAATATTTAACATGAAAATAATTAATTAAATGGGAAATAAATTTATGAGAAACTAAATATTTTTCAAATAACTGAAAGCTAAGTGATTCTGATCTAAAAAACTTTTTAAAGGTTAAATAACATTCAATGAGAACAGAATCACAGAATCACCACATGGGAGGTATATTCTCATCTACACAGGAAATTTATCAGAAAGCTCAAAAAAAAAATCTGTGGTATTCAAAACAGGGATGAAAAAGAACAGATCACAGGTGTTCAGCATGAAAATAAAGCCTGGATTTCTCAACTGATGAGCATGAAAATTTAAAGGAACATGGAAATTTCTTATTACAAAATGCCCAAGAATATTCTAGGTCCACTTATATGCTTTCAATAGGAATCATATTTTTGAAGGGGGGGAGTGAAGTTTACAAAATAAAGATTGAAATCTTACCAATTAAAAAATTAAAATGTGACTGATTTCCTGGCAAAGTAGGCAGCAGGTGATAGGGATATCATGTGAGTTCAACTAAACAGATGAAATACCAATAAATCTGAAAAAAAAGGAGTATTTGAGCAAAACTTGCCAAATGTTATACCATCTGCCTTGATGTATATATATTTTATAAATATTATATACTATATGAATATAAATTATAAATATATAAAATATATACATATATAATATATTTATACATATTTATGAAGAAAATATTTAATACTTATTCCATTGAAGTTAGATTATTATTAATGTATTCAATTGATTGGACGAACATTTAGAAATGCCTATAATATATCAACCATTTTGGTAGGCTTGGAGAATCTAAAGACAAAAACTAGAGTTCAATCTCTCAAATAGCTTATGTGCTTTTAGAGGGAAAAAAGCATCCACATAGAAAATTATATATAATATTTGTAAGAAGCAATTTCTAGAGGGAAGTCAATAGCAGCTGCATAGGAGGGATAGGTTTCCTGTAAAAGGTCGTGATTAAACTGAGTTTTGAAGGAAGCCAGGGAATCATTCTAAGAAATGAATGTGAGGAATTAATGTACTCCTAGCATAGGAACAGTGATTGGAAGGAACAGAAATAGATAGATTAGGAAATGGGGGGAGGAGACAGTTCTGTTCAGAGATGCTAAGTTTGAGTTGTCAATATGATACCCAGTTGAAGATGTCTTGCAAGAATATGGTAATATAAAACTTAAGGAGAGAGACTGAGGGGCAGCTAAGTGATGCAATGCATAGAGCATTGGCCCTGGAGTCAAGAGGACCTGAGTTCAAATCCAGCCTCAGAAACTTAATAATTACCTAACTGTGTGACCTTGGGCAAGTCACAACCCCATTATCTTGCAAAGAACAAACAAAAAAAAAGAGAGGAGAGAGACTGAGATTGGCTATCCAGATGTGAGAGTCATCTGAATTAAAGTAATAATTGAACCCATGGGGGTTGAGCTCTCTAAGAATGAAAAGTTTATAGAGCAAAGGGAATAGCACCCACTTACAGCTTCCTGTAAGCACACCCTCACAAAAAGGCTAAATGCAGTGAGACACATAGAAAGAGAACTGAGAGAACAAAATGTCAGAAAAATTCAAGGGGAAAGGGGGTTGATTTAAAAATTATTTTGCACTATGATTTAAAACTTTACTCAATTTGAAATATGTCTCATATTATTATAAACAGCATACTATTAATCATCGTATAAATAAAAACATTAAAGTTCAAGTAATTTAAGATTGCTTTATAATTATATCTTACTGTTTAATTCTAGAATTTCACAACAGTACATGATGCCCAAAATATTTTTCTCTTTAATTCCTAAAAAATAGGAAAAATATTGTGACATATACTCATTTTTCCTCTCTCCTCTCCAAGAAATTAAAAATATTGTTTTGTCACAAATTTTATTGGGTTCAGATTTAAGATTAAATAATTTCCTTAATAGTATGTATTATTTAATTTCTTTTTTGAGATTGACATTCTGTGGGATGTATTATCACCATGATTTTATTCTGGGTTTCATCTCCAAGCATTTCAGGAAAGGTCGCACAGAATATTCTACAACCTGTATAGGGTATTCAAGTCGGACTAGTATCTCTGGTGTCAGGGCTTACCAAGTCCCAAGTCTCACCTGTGACTCCCAGAAGCTGCAGTAGGCACAGTTGCTACAACTCAGTAAAACTATCTTAGCAGGCTAGCTAAAACAGGTTGAGACAATCCTCAAATCCATTGGAGAGTAAGAGGGATGTCTATACCAAGCATGTAACGGTTTCCAGGTGGAATGGGCAGATGAGAACAATTTGTTCCATGGGCAATGAAGGCAACTGAAGCAGGCTCTGTGGGTTCTGAGCTTGGTTAGACATTGAAAAGACCAAGATATTCCGCTGCGTCCCAGGTCATTGCCAGTTTTTGTCTTTTTGTCTCCCTACCAGATTTTAATGACTGGATGAATCACAACTCTAATTCATACACCAGTCAAAACATTACCCATTATCCACTGTTTTACCTCATTATTGTGATGTCATTGGTCTTCTATGAAAACAAAGGACAAAAAAATAGCAATCTCATTGGTTAGATAGATAAGAGTTAAGATATTATGGGTTTATAATATTGCTTATGTAACCAAATGAAATTCCTCTGTTAGTTGGTTTTGCTTAATTCTTTTTTCTTTCTGGAAGGGAAGTTTTACTGTCATTGAGGTTAATTTATAAAAACATAATAGAACACTAAAATATGTCTACTATGATGAGACTGAATGAATCTATAAGAGTATACCAAAGAGGATGCACACAAAGCTTCCTTGGAAACTTTGGGGACTCCAAGGACATTGATTGGGTATTTATGGATACTAGCCATGGCCCAATGCTGAAAGAATGTGATATTTTAGAATGAGGTAGCAAAAGCAGAGTAGTTCCTTAGTCTTCACCAATCCCTTTTCTCCTGCCCCCCATGATATCACCAAGGCAGCAGAGTGCTAAGTCTTTTAAAAGAAGCCTATGACTGAGAAACAGAGCTTCTGTGTAAAGAGATGGAGTAATGGTTTCTCCATGGTCCTAACCCCAGCTGGGGTTTTTTCCATTTTTGTGTTTTTTGTGTTTTCATATCTGAAGAAGAAACCTGGTGACTTCAAAAGGGTAACTATTTTTCATATGAAGCAGCACCATTTGGGGTTGATTTTGGGGTGGCAGTAGTGATGGCAAGAGATTTTATCATCTCAGAGAGAATAGTCATATTATGCTGGGCTGCTCAGTTGAGGTGAAAGTTCAGTTGTCTGACTGACAGCATTGCAAAAATGTTTTATGCTCTGACCATGCTTAAATATTAAACTCCCATCCATCTGCAACCAATCATCACAAATCATATTTCTGAGTTCTATTAATTCTGATAATTCCGTTAATGCTTGATGCGGTTGTTCCATGTTTAATATTTATTTCTGTGGGGGAATAAATTCTTTCCCCATACCTGATTCAAATTATAAATTTGATCCTTCTTCTCTCTCTCTCTCTCTCTCTCTCTCTCTCTCTCTCTCTCTCTCTCTCTCTCTCTCTCTCTCTCTCCCCCTGGAATGAGTAATCATTTCTTTCATAATTGACATCACTGTGAGAACTAGGAATTTGTTAATAAGTCAATGATGGTGGGATTGGGAAAACCAAGTCCCTTAATTTGAGTTTAAGCTTTTCTAGAAGTAAACAATTCTCCATGATACATCAGCCTCCTCACCCTGGAAGATCCCTCCAATTCTTACAGCCCTTTTCTCTGACTGGTCAGTTCTTCCCAGAAACCCCATTTTTAAGTACAATTCCAGGCCATCAGTGTTTACTCTTTCATTCTTCTCTGATCTCTGCTCAAGACTCTTCAGATTTCTTTTCTACCTCCCCCCACCCAACACACACATCAGTTATCAACTTCCTTTTACATGTTGGCTTCTCCCATTAGATGGTAAGCTCCTTGAGAGCAAGGAGTGCCTATAGTTCTACTTCTCTTTCTACTCCCTACGTAATATAATACCTGCCACATTGCAAATACTCAATAAATTCTTGTTGACTTGTTGACATTAGTTGGGTACTGGACAAGAAAAGATATAGGGACTCCAGCTTCTATAGACTTGGCCAAGAACTCTTTTAATACTAAAACTTGATGCATGTACAAATGCACATACTTATATCATGCATAAACCTCACTTTCCCTCCATCTACCATAATAAATATTTTCTCACTTGTCTAAGTCAAGATAGTCCAAGGGAATTTAAAGAAATTCAGAAATAGTAACTCAAGAATATCATGCAGTATGGACTTGGAGACCAGAAAAGTCAACTTCAAATCCTGTCTTATCTGTGTGACTTGGAATAAGTTACTTAACCTCTCCATTTTTGTATCTATAGACAATGAGGTTAGAGTCAATGGCCACTGTGATCCCTTCAAAACTCTAAATCTGTGATTCTGTGATCTTTGTGAAACAGAGACTTCTGACACATCTAAAAAGAAACATTGTATAATACGCTCTACTTTTGTATTAAAAAATTTTCCACTAGCTTCATATTTTGATAAGATTATTTCATATTCCGTCATGATACAGAACTGTTAGTCCCAATGTTTGAACAAATTGAAAACAGCTGATTCTGATGACCGGCTGAGCCACTACAGAGTGTCCAGCTTGGCTTGCAGCCTCTTAACTGCAGTTACATCATCATGGTGGTATAGTGATACCTGTGGAACAGTTCCCATTACTATTATAATTGGCATGGGTACATGGCTGACCCCTCCAAGTTCACTTGCAGCTGGCAGCTGCTTCTTTTTCCCCCAGTCAGCTGCTCTAGCCAACACCTGATTTATTTATACTGAAAAGGGAATTCTCCTTTTGTTGAGTCTTATGTCCTGCCATTGCCTCTAATGACCATTTCTTCTTCAGGCAAGTGATATCCTCATTACTAAGTTCCACTCCAAACATCCTTTGGCTCCTATTGTGATCTTAGATGGATTTCAGAGAACTGGGTTTGGAATACTAATTGAAAGTCAATCTATCATGCAGTAGAAAAAGGGCTACAGAGCTAGATTTGGAAAGGACTTTGGAAGTCTTGAGTCCAACCACCTTTCTTTTGCATTAAGGAAGATAAAACAAAGAGGCTGATCTTGGATGAAGTTATAATACCCCAAGGGATAAAGTACCATGCTCCAAGTAAGACAAAGTTTCTTGCCACCAAAGCCTTGATTGACACTATAATCAGAAATGGAAATGGTTTTATCAGTGAAAATACCATGAAGAACAATATATGATCTTCTATTTTGCCACTGTACCCTAAGGACCATGGGATTTGTCCTTGCAGCTGGAATTTCATATACATATATATATATATATATATGTATGTATAAATGATAAAATGATATATGTCTTATATATGGTCTCCTATATATGATATGGTCTCCAAAGGTTGTGGGTTAAAATCTGGGTCTGACACTCCCTACCTATTCAGGAGTGTGTAGGAAACATTTAACAACTACTTCTCTGAGGGAGAACTGAACACAAGACACACTTTCAGCTAAATTTGTATCAGTGCCAGTTTTACCATTACTTTTTTAAAGCCTGAACAATCAATAAATCCTCAAATTGTAGCACTTGTAGATTTCTGAGATATAAATGCTCACATAGAAAATTTGACAGGTTTTTCTAATGCTAGTTCAAGCTAGCTCTAGCATACTACTCTATTTGACCTTGGACTAGTCATTTAACCTCCCTTGGCCTCAGTCTCCTCATCTGTAAAATGAGAGAATTGGATTAGATAGTCAGCTCTTGATCTATGATCCAGATCATTCACTTCAATGGTCCCTAGTTGGCTTAACTTCCAAACTAGAGGGTTGGACGAAATCTTCTCTGAAGTCCTATAATCCCAAGTTTATGATCTCCTTTCCCCTTATATACCATAACATTCTGATATTTGGGAATATCAAAATGTAGCACTAACTTAAAAATATTATAAGATCAAAATCCTCTCATTTCATTCAAAATCATATCTTTTATAAAATCCTACTTACTGAATGTCAACTCTATTTTAGCTCATCATTCTGCTAGACTTTTCCAATTTCCTGTGTTTACAGGAAATAAGCTCTTCAAAAGTGTTATGGTCTAGTACAATCTTTTCCCCTCATCTGTTATCATGTGGATTTCATGGCTAACATTAGGCAATTTTCTGCATAGAACCAAAATTTAAAAACGACTAGACATAGCCCCCATTTGTCAAATGTTCTATAACATCATCTGTTCTCTATTTCATTTTTATGTTTAGCTTCAAAGGAGGAGTGGGTCTTCAGATTCAAAGTGCTATTAGAATTTATTTAATTTTATGCTATCTCTTATGTATACCTCAAATGTATTCATGCTCCAAATCCATACTTCAGAAGTAAAGGAGGAATTGGAAGTGAAATTAACTGTACATATTGGATTTGGAAAACTGACCAAGGTTACCTGATCAATTTTCTGTTTTGAAAGTATAAAACTCAGACTGAGTGAAAATAAATGTGAAGAGTGCTTTGAATCCTTAAATTATTTTCTTTCAGAGAGGAAATATTGAAAACTTCCATTCTTAGCATTCTTAGCAACATAATGCCTCAGGCTCCCTCTGCTGGCTGTATTTTAATGTAGCATTATTTATATTGCCATTCTTATTGCTTCAAAGGAATTAAGATGAAAAACTTATTTTTTAGCGTAATAGCTTTATCTGCAATGGGGATGCTAAATGAAATAAACTATTTCAAGTTGGCAAAATATAAACATCATGATCTTGGACTACCACTGAAAGAGTGGCATATTTTACAAGAATAAGAACGCATCAGATTACATCTAGAAATTAAGATTTACACAGCATTTTCTAAATATTATCTGATTTCATTTTCACAATAACTGTGGAAAACAAGGACCATTTTAATCCCCATTCTACAGCTGGAAAAGAGGTGAGGGAGACAAAGATTATGTGATTTACCCAAGGTCATACAACTATGAGGCTAGATTTGAACACAGGTCTTTCTGATTTAGTCTATTCTTTCTATTACTGTACCACCAAGAATGTTATATTCAATTAAGGGCAGGAAGTTTATGGAAGGACACTGATAAGTTAGAAAATTTCCTGAGAAGAGCAGCTAGGATTGTGAAGGATCTTGAGTCCAATTGAGGAAATAGTTAAAGGAATCAGGGATGATTATTCTTTTTTTCTCCTCTGTTCATGCTTTATATATATATATACATGTATATATATATATTTCCATTACATATGAAAACAATTATTATAACATTCCTTTCTTAAAAATTTTGTTATAAATTCTTTCTCACCCTCTTTCCCTTCCCCCTTCATTGATAAAGAAAAGCAATTTAATATAGATTATACATATGCCATCATACAAAACATATTTTCATGTTTGCCTTATTGTAAAAGAAAGTACAGATCCCCCAACAAGAAAAATATAGTAAAAAAAAAAAAGTATGCTTCCATCTGCAATCAGATTCCAGCAGTTCTTTATCTGGTACGAATAGCATTTTTCATAAATTCTTTGGAATTGTCTCAACTCATTGTAGTGCTGAAAAATAGTTATCTTTCACAATTGATCATTGTTATATTACTACTCTTGCCTACAATGTTTTCCTTTTTTTGTTCACATAACTTTACATTAGTTCATATGCTTCCCCAGGTTTTTCTGAAACCATCTTGCTCATCATTTCTTATAACACAATTGTATTCTAACACAATCATCTATCACAGCCTGTTCAGCCATTTCCCAATTGCTGGGTATACCCTCCACCTCCAATTCTTAGTCATTTCAAAAAGCTGCTATAAATATTTTTGTACATGTGAGTCCTTTTCTGTGTTTTTATTTTTGCTCTTGTTCATGTTCTGTTTGGAGGGGGGGGTGCATCCTCTGATGAGATCACAGAGCAATCAAATTAGAAAAAGGAATATCACAACAAATTAAAAGTTGTGATCAAAACAATTCTTTAATGGTTCTGCCATTGTGTATATATAAAAACAATTAAAGCTTTACTTAATCTGCTGAGAAAATCACTTAACCAATTTGCTACTTTGGCTCTTTTTCTATAGAATGGGCATGGTACCAGTTGAACTATCTGACTCAACAGGTTGTTGCCAATATCTAATGAAATAATTCATTTAAATTACTCTGAAACCTTCAATTACTGTGCAAATGTGTTTTGTTTTTACAACCACTAAATTCAACTACTAAAAGGTGTGTTATTAGTCCAAGACTAATTCTACTTGTCACATCAATCAACAGAAATGTTTAAAAAAGCTTTTCTGTGAAGATGTATATTGTGTGAGAAGTACTGAGAAAAAACCTTGTATAATTTGGTGAATTATTTTTTAAACCTATCTGAAAATTATATCTTATAATTAAACGGTCACATGTTCCACTATAATTTAGTCCATAAATATTTATAAAAGATCTGAAAGATAGTCATGTCATGCAATTAATACGGTCATGGAAAAATCTTCTCTACCTTGTAGAGCAAATGGAAAATGTTCTTTTCATAGCAACACTTTTTCATTGTTCCTGTCATTGACATTATTAGTCATTTTAAGTGCATATAATTGAATGTTTAAGTTAAGGAGAGCACTTTTACAAGATCAGCACTAAAAGAAAATTAGGACATCACTGCTGCAATCAACCAGCTGCAGTGTCTTGTTTTCTGGCTCTCATTGTTAGTACTGTGATTTCAGAGAGTACAAATGTGTTTTCTCATGTCATTTTAGAAACAAACAAAAAGAATTATGACCCTAAGGCCCATTTTCTTTTGTGGGAGGAAAAAAAAGATATATCCTAGAAAACATATGCTGAGCACAGAACAGGCTATACATTCATGTTGAGGAGGATGTAATACAGTATATGTTATATTGGGAGTTACATACTAAGGTAGTTTTGGGGGATTCATTCATTTGCAAATTTGTGTGTTCTACATTTTTCTACCACTCTCTCTCTCTTTCTGCCCCCTTCCCCATAGCGGTGGACAGTCCAGTACTTTAGTTTTTCTGATCTTTAAAAGAGAGATTGAATTAGATAATCTCCAAGATTCTTTCTTGCCCATCCCCAATATCCTACAGTTAATAATGAAAAGTTTTCTAGAAAATCTTTTGTGAAAACATGCTAAAATGTTGACCAAAAATATCCAACACTATCTGTCCTGTCATTGAAATTCATAATCTAAGAAAACTTCCTAGATAGCTTTTGAAAGCTGCCCAAAGAGGTTAAATTACTTGAGTTATACAATCAACAAATGTCAGAGGGGAAAACTTGAAACCAATGCTTAGCACAGAGTCTAGCTCACAGTAGAAGAATTATAAATATTTATTGATTATAACTGACTTTAAAGTCAGCTCCCTTTTCATAATAACTAACTACTACTAATCCTTTGCTATCAAAGAGGACCACACTGATCAACCAAGTGATCGACAACACAAATTGCTCAATTATGTTTATTACAGTGAGGCATTTGCTGTAGGGATCCTTCTTACTTGTCTTTACCAGAACTGTTTCACCCCATGGGTCTGATTGATAGGAAACATGATTATGGGAGATGGTCTGGCTGCTGGGGGATGGGATGATGACTAAAATTGCCAAAATATAATAGGTATTTAATAAATGATTGTTGTATTGAATTTAGTTTTGGTTGGACTTGAAAAAAGTCTTTATTGGAGTATTCTAGCAATAGCATTTATTGAAATTGTTTTGTGACAAACACGATGCTAGATGCTAGATATACCAAAAATAATAGTTAAAGCAGTCTTGCCCTAGAGGAGCTTACAATCTACTGGGGAAAGCAACATATATGCAAATAAATAAAGACTCATAAGGGAAATAGTTTTCCCCCCCAATCAGTTTTTTTCCCCCTATGGTTATTGTAGTGATTTTTCTGAGGTCACATAGTAAGTGTAACAGAGGCCAGATGAAATCATATGAAGACGAGTCTTTCTGACTTTAGGCCCAGCATTCGATGCCTTGCTCCCCTCAACTGGTACCCCAACAGCTTAATGAGAATTCAATTTGCGTTCCTTTTATTTAAAGGTACATGAAGGGTGCCTCCCTAAGGAGAACATGCAGACTCGTCTTGCTACTGGGGCTCCCTCAGAGATGACAACACCGAGAGTCAGAGGGTTGGACTCTATTTTCCCTTCATAGTCTATATAAACTGAACAGCTGACTTACATGCAAATTTCTATTTTTGGGGTGCTCTCCTTGTCTTTTCATCACATCCAAGTCCTTTTCTCCATTCACTTAACTACCACCTTAGTTCAGGCCCTCCTCACCTCTCTACTTCTCTTTGTCCTTCTCAGTTGTCTCCCCATTCCATTACATCTTCCAAATAACTGTCATAAGTAATTTTCCTTAAGTGTGGATTTGACTTTGACACTCCCTTTCTCAAAAAACCCCCATGGCTCCCTATTGCCTATATGATAAAATGTGAACTTCATAGCCTGACCCCTTCTTATCTTTCACACTTCGTTATACAGGATTGTACTTCCCATACAGTATACTTTAGGCAAACTGGTCTTTATTCTCATCCTCATGCATAATACTCCCTCTCTCATTTCCATGACTAGTGGTCTCCTATACCTGAAATGTACTTACTCCTCACTTTTGAATCATAGAATCTCTAACTAGTTCAAGACACATCTCAAATACCACATTCTCACCTATTTCTTTTCTAACCCCCCCAAGTACTGGTGATCTCCCTCATACAACTACTTTATGTTTAACTTATTTTCATATATTAATTATACATAAATATATTATATAAAAATGCTTATATTTTTATAATATAGTTTATGCTCATATTTACTTCTATATGACTTACACAGACTTATAAAGACTTCTCTGACTTTTCCATCATGTCCCAGAAAATTCATTATTGGGAAAACACTATCATCTTGCAAGATTCCATCAGTCTTACTTCTTTTCTTCATCACCACCCTCTCTCACCTATTTTCTTCCTTTCTTCCAAACCAGGAACTGGAAAAAATCATGTTAATTATAGCACACACTCACACACACACACACACACACACACACACACACACAATCACAAATCTTTTTAAATTTATGTATGACACTTAAAACAAACATTCCTCTATACTCTCCCTTCAAAACCCCAAACACTGTAATTTGTCCATTCCTGAGCTAAGGTTTCTACCCTTAGGGTTTCTCATTCAACCATTCCCAGGCTCTGGACAGTGTTATTTTAGCATGGCATGAAAAAAATGAAAAGGAAATTATCTTATTAAATCTTCTCCTGATCCTATAGCTGGCGTGGGGTAGAGAGAATGTAATCAAGAAGTAGAAATTTCTTAGAGCTCTTTAAAAAAAAGATTTAGAGAAAGGTATCCTCCCATTACAACAAAATAGGAAAACATGTTCCTTGAGCTTAAGGAAAAAACCTGAGAATCCGGGAAAATCAGATGCTGGTGTTGATTTTTACTTTGTTTGGTGGTGAGTGGAGAAGAGGAAAGACAAGCAAAACCAAAAGGCATGGCTCAGTCTCTCCATCACCATTCTTCTCTCTATCCTCCAGGGTGGTTTAATGGAAAGGGAGGAAGGAGGATATTGGAACAGATGCTCAGATATTGCTAAAGAATTTGATTCTCTTGCTCCAGTCCAGTGGTGTGCATTTGCTGCTCCATTTCTGGTGGGTCCTGCTCTTTTGTCACCGCCGGAAAACTGTTGAAGTCCAAAATGGAGATAGAATTTTGAACACTAAAATCTCTGTTTAAGGAGGGAGTCATCTTCACCAGCAGAATGTTAACTTGTGAACAGGAATCTGTAACTATTTGGCTTGTATCACCAGGGCTTGGCTTCAAGTAAGTACTTAATAAATAATTAAAGGTTAATTCACTTTTCAGAATGTAGCCAAGAAGTGGGGAGGGGGAAGATTATTCCTTCCCTTCTCTCCGAAGTATTTTTACATGAGAAGCAAATGGCAAGTCACACTTTATTGTACAATTGACCTGAGGGATCAGGGTCTGAGAGCAGACTTTTCCCAGGCTTCGGTGATTACCCAAGTCCAAAAGTATGGGGGCCTGGTCTTCTAGAAAGAGATTTCCTCAACAGCATGCTTCTTGGAGAATGACGATCAACTGCAGAAATCATCTTGAAGCTAACAGACCAAGACCAAGTCTTTCGGGCAGGACTATACCCTAATGAAAGGGTTATTTTCTATAGTCATTTAGGCTATACCACTCGAGTGATACAGCAGATAGATGCTTGAACTTAGACATCCAGAAAAGTCTAGTTCAAATCCAGCCTCACATTCTTATTATCTATATGACCTTGGGAAGTCATTTAACTTTTGGATGTCTCAGCTTCATCCTCTATAAAACAGGAAAGCTAATAATAACACTTCAAACAATTGCTGTGAAAAATGAAATGAGCTAGGGGGCAGCTAGGTGGTGCAGCAGATAGAGCACTGACCCTGGAGTCAGGAGTACCTGAGTTCAAATCCGGTCTCAGATACTTAATAATTACCTAGCTGTGTGGCCTTGGGCAAGCCACTTAACTCCATTGCCTTACAAAAAAAAAAACTAAAAAAAATGAAATGAGCTAATATCTGTGAAGCAATTAGCTCACTATTTGGCATGTAGTAAGACATATGATAAATGCTCAGTTCAATAAGTCCATAGAAAGGGACTTCTTGATGCATTTCCATCTGTTCATGGGCTGCCCTGTGTCCTTAATTGTTTCTGGTGTCACAGCAAAATTTTCCTCATTCCCAAAATCCACATTGAATATGGGTCCCTGTAGGAATTGTAGACTATTACACACTTTAGAGGATCATGACACAACTTGCATTTAAACTTTATTTGGAGTTTAATAAAGAGAGTAAATGACTGTCTTGAGAACAAAGCTCCAGGATTGTATTATCTTCCATGAGCCCATAGTTTTTGGAATGCTCTCAACTAAACAATATATAAAATACACATAAAATTAAATATATAATAACATCATGGGGTGTGGAGTGAGGATATGAATAAATCCAGGGAGGAGGAAAGGTCTATTGGAACAGAAATCATTTGGGCTAGACCTTGAAGAAAGATGGGGATTCTAAGAAGCCAAGATAAAAAGGAACAAATTACAGGAAGAGTCTTGGTCTTAGTTACAGATAACTTATACATATTATAATAGAACCATCTGCTTTTATGTGGATTTTGTAGACAAGGACAAATTAGGCTCTAAATGCAAATAGCTAAACAATTTTCACCCTATGCCCCCACCTCAATCTTTATTTGCTGTTAATTCAATTTTTAAATAATTTTTTTTTCAATTAGCAAGCATTTATATTTTCTTCATTCCAACCTCCCTTCAACCTTCCAGAGAGGGGGGAAAATAAGACCAAATCCCTTGTAAAAATAGGTAGTTAGTAAACTTTTATTGAGGGCTAACTATGTGCCAATCATTTAGAACAAATTCCTACATTGACCACGGCCAAAAATATGTGTCCCATTCTGTGATTTTAGTCTTTACCTCTCTGGCAAGAGATGCGTGGCATTTTTCAATATCAAACCTCTGGAATGGGGGTTTAACCTATGTTTCTCCAGTATATGATTTTTCTCTAGACCATTTACTTTCATCTTCGAAAGGATTGCTCCCTGAAAAGTACCACCTGAGTTGGGGAATAACATAGATAAAATTTCTTTCCTGATACTCCTTAGAACAACACACGATGTCACCCTTTCTTTATCTCTGATTGTCAAAAGAAAGAAAACTTGCTACCAGGAGTCTTTGTGTGGCAGTATAGAATAGGCAATTTGTAAAACAGGACCGGCCTGCAGTCTCAGTAGAAAGGTCATTTACTCTCTTTTTCAAACTCTGGAAAGGACATGTTCAGGTCAGACAAGTCTTTCATAATTTGTCTAGCCTTTGGACAAAGAAAACATCTCTATCTGAGAGAAAGAATAAATGTCGCCCCTTCCTAGAAGAGAATGTTGTATTTTCCCCATATTCCAATTAATCATTTTCTTGTAAAAGATTCATTAAAGTCATAATGCAAAATTCTTTTGCTCCAAGAACTACATCTCTGAATCCTTGACCTCTATGTGACCTCTGTCCCCATTTGCCCCAATATCCCTAGTTGTCGCAATTTTTAGTTTCTATGGATGTGTATCTCTGCATGTATGTTTAAGGCTTTAACTATTTGGAAATTCCTATTGCAATAAATGTCATGTTGAGAATTAATGATAATCTCCTTGAACAAAAATCAAATTCTTTTCTGAAAGCAGATTTCCTGTTTGGAGGATCTGAGAGAGGTGTTACTCTCTATGGAATGAAGAGTTTCCAGAAGCATACTACAAGGGTCCAAGTCAGTTTTTGGAAACGAATGCTATAATTCTTTTGCCTCCTGGTTCTAGTTTAGTTAAAATAAACTTTAAAAATCTCAGGAGCTGATATTTAAGGTGTCCTGTATTTTTTCTGCCTTGCCTTAATTCTGAATTAATTGAGCGAAAAATTGATCATGTTTTGAATTTAGGGAAGCATTTATCATAGCTTAATTGGGAAATTCAGTCTAATGAGACAATGTCTCACATCTTGCAACTGTCATTGCTCAACAAATCTATTTCAAAAAGTGCCTATAGAATGACAGACCATGGTTTCCTTGCATTTCAGACCTGAAAATGGAGGGATAACCATGAGGAAGGAGAGGAGATTCACACTTTCTTCTTTACTCAAGCCTCCCTTCCCTACGAAGATCAAGACCATCCAATCTCCTAAGTGTCCTTAGCCACTAAGTTATACAAGGATAAGAAATGTCTTATTCAAACTTACATCTCAATGCTTAGTAAGGAGTTTTATATACACTAGATACTTTATGAATATCTCTTCTTCTGACTGTTTTTGTTTGCCTTCTACTTTCTCTAAAAGTAGCCATTTGAAGCATTAGATGATTGGAATGTTGTAAAGGAAAATATAGAAAAAATCCATTTGATGATAATGGAAGTGATGGTGGTGCTGGTGGTGGTGGTGGTAAAACACCAATCCTGGAGTCAGGAGGCCCTAAGTTCAAATTTGGCCTCAGGCAGTTACTACCTATAGAATTCTGGACTAGTCACTTAACCCTTTTTGCCTCAGTTTCCTCAGTGTAAGATGAGCTGGAAAAGAAAATGGTAAACCACTCTGGTATCTTTGCCAAGAAAACCCTAAATGGAGTCACACAGCAACAACATTATGGTTGTTTTTGTTTGGGTTCTACTTTCTACTTGTTCTAAAAGCAGACTTCTGAAGCATCAGGAAATTAGAATGTTTTAAAGAAAAATAAAATAACATCCATTTGATGATAATGGAGATTAAGATGCCAAAACTCCTGACAGAATCAATCATGTTAAAACAGCAATTCTGAATGACTTTCTTCATAAACTATTCTGTATAAATTACAAGTATATTAAAAATAGAGCCATAACTAAGGGCATACACCAGGGAAAAACTGTGCCAGGGCAAACAGCATCAAAGCTGTACTCAAAACATCAATTTAAAAATAAACTTAGTTGATTATAAATGGCAAGGGATTAGAGGAGAGACCAAATGCCTCAGGATACGAAGTCTCATGTAGGAAGAGACCCAGAGACAAGAACTTCACTTTGGGGGGGGGGGGGAGGATAGACTCTCAATAGCATAGACTCTCAAAAGACCATAAATTCATTAACATTAGGGGAGAGAATAGTATAGAGATGGGCTCTAGCCTTGGAAAAGATTTAGGAAGAAAAATTGGAAAAAAAGTGTCTTCTACTAAGATTTGTGTGTTTAAATATTAGTACCACAACAAAATATTCATTATCTCCCCTTCACCTCCATTAAATCTTCTAATGAACTACCTATTTCTTTCAGACACCATTATCATCTAAGTCACCAGGTTCTTAATCTGGCTGGAATCGCTAATTCCTCATTCACCTTACACATTCACTTGTCATTTCTACTTTCACAACATTTCTTGTATCCATCCCTTTTTCTCCATTCACATAGCTACCACCCTTATAGAGGCACTCATATCACCTTTTGCTGTAGCATTTAATAGCTTTTAAATTGCTCTCCCTGCCTCCTCACTGCAATCCATTCTTCTTTCAATTGTCAAAAATAATTTTCCTGAAGCTCTAGTCTGACCGTGTCATCTCACTCCCCTTCTGCAATCAATAAACTTCAATGGTTCCTTATTATTTCTAGGAATAAATAGAAAGTCCTCTATTTGGTACTTAAAATCCTTCAAAATTTGACCCCTTCTAACCTTTCTTCTTATTATTATAATTGACTGCCTTCAATTCACCCCATGATCCGAACACATTGGCCCATTTGCTTTCCCTCACACATTATACTTCTACTTCCCACCTCTGTATATTTGCTCTGGATAACCTCCATGCCTAGAAGGTTTTTCCTCTTTGATTTCACCTCCTAGCTTTCCTGGCTTCCTCAACTTAAATCTCCATCTTCTTCAACAATCCTTGTTTCCCACAACCCCCTGGCTTCTAGGCTTTTCTTTCTGAGATTACCCTTCATTGTATACTTGTATTTACAGAGAAATTTGCACATCCTCTTCCCATGAAAATGTCAGCATTTTGAGAGTGGAAATTGTGATTTTGACTTTATTTTCGTATCCCAGCACTTCGGACAGTGCCTGTTGACGAGGTGCGTGACTAGTTGCTATAAAACTCATAGAAGAAAACTCAAGACAAAGAAGTCATTGCAAAGTTCAAATGCCAGTAACCTCAATCTTGAATATTTCTTTTAAGCATCACAACATTTTTCTGATGCTATTTCTTTCAGGATTCCCACTTATTCTTTGGAATAGGGGAGGCAATTAAAAAATAACATCCTTTTTAAGGTAACTTTCAAACATCATTTACCAATGAGAGTAAACCTGGTTTCGCAGAATCCACCCTTCCTCACTCCAATAATTTTAAAAATGATTCAAAGGGAATTTAGAGTGGCAAAAAACTTAAAAGTTGGGATAAAACTGTCATCCAGTCTAAGGCAACTTGGAAGGATTTTAGGAAAAAATTTGAACATCTAGGTGGTCAGGTCAGATACTCCTCAGTTAACAAACAACAAGCCCTAAGGGAGTCTCACCTTTGGGAACTCTGAGAGTGTGAGAGTTGAACAGCTAATGGGGAAGATTGGGGTAGGATGAGGGGGATTTCTACTGGCACTGAAGATGGGGGCCAGGCTCATGGTTTGTATGATGTCCCCAGGCTGTAGCCAAGGGGAAACAGGAGGGACTGCAAGCCATGAATCAAAGGAGTAGTGATCACACCTGGCCTTGGATTATAGAACACTGAAAAAAAAAACAACAAATCAGATAAAGCAACGTGAAAAACCTGAATTCTGAGATATTGCTCCTTATACCTCAAGAGCAAAGCCTGACCCTAACATAAAGTTAATAATCAAAAAATAGACTGTTAAAAATGAGTAAGCAGCAAAGAAAGAATGCGACTATAGATAAATATTATGGCGTTAGAGAAGAGTTCAAACTCAGAAGACAATGAAATCAAAATGGTTATATGTAAAGTTTCAAAGAACAATGTAAAATGGTCGCAAGTCCGAGAGTTGGTAATGGAGGAACCTAAAAAAGAGTTTGAAAATCAAATAAGAGAGGTTGAGCAAAAATTAGGGAAAAAGTAAGAAATTGAAGGGATTGCCCAGCATCTGGTCAATGGCTTAATAAGTTGTGGTATATGAATATAAAAAAATGATGCGCAAGCAGATTTCCAGAAAACCTGGAAAGATTTTCATGACCTGATATAAAGTGAAGAAAGCAGATCTGGGAGAACATTGTACACAGTAATAACAACATTATCTGATGATCAACTATGGCAGACTTAGATCTTCTCAGTAATACAGTGGTCAAAGATAATTACAAAAGACTCTGATAAAAACTTCAAACCACATTCAGAGAACTATGAAGTCTGAATGCAGTTCAAAGTATACTATTTTCCCTTTGTGGTTTTTCTTTCTTGTAGTTTTTCCCTTTTTTTGATTTTTTCTTTCACAATGTGACTAATGTAGAAATATGTTAACATGAGTATACATACTAAATATATATATATATATATATATATATACATATACATATATAACCTATAGCAAATTGCTTGCTGTATTGGGGAGGGGGAGGCAGGGAGAGGGAGGGAGAAAAATTTGGAACTCAAAAGCCTATAAAACTGAACATTAAAACTATATTTACATGTAACTGGGGAAAAAATAAAATACTATTAAGTGTAAAAAATAAAACCAAAACCAAACAAAAATTGACTATATGTAAGGGAATAAAAAACCTTATAGTTAAAGGCAAAAAAGTAGAAATATTAAATGCAATCTATTTAGATCATAATACAATAAAGATTATATTTGGTGGGGCAGCTAGGTGTCACAATGGATAGAACACCAGACCTGGAAACAGGAGGACCTGAGTTCAAATATAACCTCAGACACTTAATAATTACCTAGTTGTGTGACTTCCATTGCCTTGCAAAAACTAAAAAAGAAAAAAATAAAGATTACATTTAATAAAAGACCATAGGAACATATATTAAAAATTAATTGGAGACTAAATAACATTCCCTTAAAATATAAGTGGATTAAAGAACAAATAACAGGAAAAATATTTTTATCAAAGATAAAGATGAGAGTGGGACAACATGACAAAATTATGTGGCAAAAGCATTCATAAAGGGAAAATTTATATCTCTAAATGTTTACATCAATAAAAATATGTTATATAATTGTAATGCAAAACTACTGTGCTATAAGAAATGATCAGCAGGTTGATTTAAAAAAAACATGGAAAGACATAAATGAAATAATGTAGAATGAAATAAGCAGAACCAAGAGAACATTTTATATAGTAATAGCAAAATTATTTAAAGAGTAACTGTGATTGAGGAAGCTATTCTGAGTAAAATAAATATTTAAATCAGCTACAACAGACAAAAAGGAAGATGCTATCTACCTCCAGAGAAAAAACTGATATATGAAAATATCTGTGAGGTTGAGTGGGAGGGAGGAAGACACCTCAGAATTCAAAACATAACAAACAAACAAATAAATAAATAACAAAATGGTAGGATTTGGAGGTAAAGAAAATGAATTCAGTTTTGGTCAGGATGAGTTTAAGATGCCTATGGGACATTCAGTGGTAAATATCTAATCGTTGGAGACTGGAGCTCAGCAGAGATATTAGGACTAGATAAATACATCTGAGAATTATCCACATAGAGCCAGTTGAATTCACAGGAATTGCTGACATCAGCAAGTGAAATAGTTTAGAAGGAAGAAAGAGGGCCCAGAACAAAGCCCTATGGGACACTCATATTTATGATCTGTCATTTAGATGGAGATGCAGCAAAGAAAAAATGAGAAGGATCAGTCAATTAGGTAGGAAGATAGCCAGGAGAATGTGATGAAAACCTAGAGAGAAAAGAGTATCAAAAACAAGAGAATTAGGAGCAGCTAAATAGTGCAGTTGATGGAGCACCAGCCCTGGAGTCAGGAGGAGTTCAAATGTGCCCTCAGACACTTAATAATTGCCTAGTTGTGGGACCTTGGGCAAGTCACTTAACCCCATTGCCTTAAATAAATAAAATTTTTAAATTTTTAAAAAAAGAATAAAAGAATTGTTTACTGCATCAGAGTCTAGTGAAAAGTCAAGAAAGATGAAGATTGAGAAAAGATCATTATAGCTAATGATTAAGATATTGTTAGTAACTTTGGAGAGAGCTGTTTTGGTTGAAAGATGAAAGGAAAATTGTAGAGAGTTAAGAAGAGAATGATAGGAAAGAAAGGTCCAGGGCTAGACAGTAGGCATACAAATATGAAAAATGAAGCAATTCTTACTCCTAAGAGATTACATTTTAATGGGATATACATTATGTACAAATCACCGTTAGCCAGCCAATAAGCACTTAATAAGTGTCTACTATATGATAGCAATACAAAGAATAAAAAAAATTCAACTGCAAAGGCCTTACATTCTAATATTAATGCAACAGGTCAGGTTATATCTGGCATTCTCTTGATATTGGAAATGCTGATATTAAATCTTGACCTTGGATTCCTAAGAAACATTCGGTTATCCTGTCATCAGTTTGTCTGACTGCAACAATTTGTCTGGTTGACCTTTCCTCTTGTGTAATTCCTCATTTTTTATGTGTTGTGGCTTATTCATGCTCAACTTTGTGCAATATGACCCTCTATTGACAGAGAACTCTTCAGACACAGTGCTTTGAAAACTGCAGTGTCATGCACTCAAGGTCATATAATCACACCAGTAGAATAATGCTATTAAGTAAGTATCCATCATCAAATTATGGTATATGAAGTGAATTTATTGTTATTAAACCATGCAGAATAATGAAATAATGAATTCAGAGTAATATGGAAGGACTTGTATGAACTGATGCAGAGTAAAGTGAACAGAACCAAAGGAACAATTTGCATGATGATCACAATAATATTGTGAGGGGAAAAAAAAGCTTTGAAAGATCTGAGAACTCTAATCAAAGCTTCAATCAACCAATCATGGACATAAAATATCGATAGTGAAATGCTTCCTACCTCTTGGCAGAGGTGTGCTCCATCAGAGATACAAAATGAGAAACGCATTCTCGGATGTGGCATTGTTTGTTGTGTTTATTGAATCATGAAATTCATTCTTTCGGTACCACCATTGATCAATTCATTATACAAAGGTCTTTTGATGAAATTCAATTAGTAAGTTTACTTCTTGCTTGATGCCAACACTTATTCTTACAAATTAATCAGAATCAATAGGCCAACAAGTATTCTTTGTGTGAGACACTGAAATAGATACTGGTGGTATAAATATAAAGAATAAAATGGTCATGGTTTTGGTCACCGCCATTTCTTTTTTCTTTTTTATATAAACTGAAATCAATATTGAAAAGATGACCAGTCAAGGCAACAATATTTTAAGTACTGGCTACTTTTGGCAGGCAGCCCAGAACTGAAAGATTACTCGTCTCTCTTCTTCTTCTTCTTCTTCTTCCTCCCCTTGCTGAGCACAAAGAATACAAGGCATCGATCACTCCATGGTTCTGCTGACAATTAGGGACTTGGAGTGAAATCTGTTTAGTGGATAGAGGGAAGGAGCAGGTTCCAACAGTTTGCTCTCATCTACACATCTGTCCATTCTCAGCAGTCTTAATGATCTTCTTACTTCCCCAGTTTCCAGTGTCTTTAAACTGCCAAATAATTACTGGGATTTCAGGGCAATAATAAAAGTGCCCAAAGCAGACTATACCATTTTGATACTTCCCCACCCTCCCAGGACCAAATCTCCTTTATTACTCGGTAAATTAGAGAAATTCTCTCTCAAGACTTTACTCACTCCAGTTCATACTCTAATCATCTGTCAAATTTGCTCTTTTTAAAATGGAAGTTGGACTGAGTCATCTCTTGATTCAAAAAATGGCTGTGGCTTCCTAGCACCTCATGGACTATGTATAAAATCTTCTGTTTAGCTCTTAATTAAACAGGTAAGAGATAGTCCCTTTCCTACTAGTATGATTGGATATAAGGATCACTATGATCCAGCAATACTAGCCTTGCTGTTTGTTCCTCGTCTGGAGCAGGGAAGACCCAAGTTGAAATGTGGCCACTGTCATCTATTAGTTGTTTTACTCTAGGCAAGTCACTGAACCTCGGTTTCCTTCAGTTTCCTCAACAGTAGAATGGGGATAATTAATAGTATCTACGTTCCAAGACTGTTGTTAGAGTCAAATGAAATATTATTTATCAAGTGCTTGGCTCACTGTCTAATACATAATAGAGGAAAAAATATTTCACTGCTATCTCCAAGCATCCTGTCTCCCATGCCTAGAATACTCAGTCTTCTTGCCTTTGCCTCTTGGTTTCCCTGATTTCTTTCAAGTCCCAATTAGTCTTACTGTCCACAGCGATATTATCCAAATTCTCCTTCCTCTATTGATCATTCTCAATTTCTCTCATCTATATCTTGTTTGTATGCATGCTGTCTCCCATTAGATTATGAGCTCTTTGACAGCATGGACTATTTTTGCCTTTCCCTGTATATCCATCACTTAGAGTGTCCAATATATACTAGGCAATTAATAAATCCTTCGGCTTATTGCTGAAGGATGCATTCACTCACAACAGAGGACACCATGCATCCCCTTCCCTGTCCCGGAGAAATGGGTTTGTCTGTTGATCTTGTTTTGTTTGTCTGTTTTAGTTCTGAGTTCAGGGAGTGAAGTCCCCAGTGTGTGAACCTGTATCATGGAGATTTTTGAGGCCAATAGCCCAGAATGGGTGTTGTAGGTAGCCCATCAGAGAAGCCCTGAGAAGCAGAGTCCTGACATGTAAGATAGTTTCAAAGGGAGTGATGGGGATAGCCCTTGGGCTTGAACTTAATGGAGTGATACTATATAAGAACTGAGTATAATCTATGTGGTTAACTCCACTCCCTTTATCAGAACCAATATTATGTAAAGGAGATTATGCTTCCAAGTTGTTGGAGGAAATGCTTGAACAATTATTCTGGCTAATCTTTGTCTTAAATATTTCCACATAAAAGTTAATGTTATGGAAGTGGTTAAATGGAATTGGGGTGTTAATCATTGTGCTCCTAAAACTGGAGGAACACAATCACTAGGATCTCTAGTGAATGACAGAAAGGAGAGATATCCCTCTCCCCCTCAATCCTCTGAGGAACCCTGGGGGGAAGTGTGGAATATAATGGGCCTGGCCCACAGATTGTATGGCCAGAGCAAACCCACATTTCCTATGTATGTTATGTTTGTATACATATAAATGGCAATGGGGGAGGGGATGGGGGCTAAAGTCCCTTGGCTATCCCACATGATCATTTGTAGAAGATTCCTCATTGGTGAAGAATGTTTTATTGTTCTTTGCTTCCAAGACTCCCTGAACAGGACCTGCAACTTCATGTTTCCCCTCTCTATATTGAAGGCCAGAAGACCTAGGATCTTGGTCCTCCTAAGCTCTCATTAAGCTTCTCATACCAAAAGAGAGCATCAAATAATCATTCTTTATCAATGAAGGGTTTTCTACAAGGCACTTGAATCCTGGGTTATGATATATGCCCACATACTATGGGCAATATAGGTATGTCTTCATATGTGTATATGTGTGTATATATATGTATATACAAATGCCCATGAGCATATATTAATAAATATATTAATTATATTGAGAAACATATTATTATATTATAATATATTAATAAATATTTAAATTATATAAAAGAGTAATTAATAATAAAATAATCAATAAATTAAATTGTAAACTCATTGATGTCAGGGATTGTCTTCTGCCTCTATATTCATTGTGTTTAGGATAGCACATGTAGGTTAATAATGTTTATTGATTTATTAATTGATTAATAGATCTTTGATGAATATATTCAAATACATTGACATTTATATGGATTAAGATATATATTGATATAATATAATAAATGTATGCAAACATTTTTCTGTAATATCTACTTATATGTGTATATACATATTTATGCACACAAATATATTTTAAATAGGTAAATAACAATATCTGTTTTCTTTAAGATTTTGCCAGTAGAATTTCTAAAGACCTGATAACCAATGAGGAAGGCAGTCAAAATTAGAGGTTTGTTCCTTGCTCCACCACCAATGTGCTCCTTAACCCTGAAAAAGTATTTAGTTTCACATTTTCTTTTGTAAACTTTTTGTAAACTTTCCTTTTGTAAACTTAAAATTTCCCTTCAATGGATGTTAGAAGAAATCATAGTAAAATTGTTGTTTGTTTTTCAGTCATGATTTTTGTAAGGATGAAATAACAGAATAAGCATATAACGTACTTTGTAAATCTAGAAATGCTTTTCCGATGTAACATGGCTTTGTTAACATTAGTTACAAACTGTTAAAGAGTTAAAGACAGCAGTTTCAATCCATCATCAAGCACCTACCTTGTTGTCAGATATTACCTAAGTACTGGAGATCCAAAGTAAAAATAACAAAACAAAAAAAACAAAAACAGATCAGCCCCTGACCTGAGAAAGCTTACATTCTATCAGGGAGACACCGTCTACATAGATTAGTTTATATAACATATCCCAAAAATTTTAATGTAGTTCAAAGTTTTATGAGCTTCTAACTGTGCTAAGACTTCTGGAAAATCCTATATAAATGATTGGAAGAGGACCTGATTTTACTGGTGCAGTGATTGCCCAATGAAAAAATTCTTTAAACATATTGTAACAACTCTATAACTTAAAATCTTGGAGAGTTTTTGGCTAAGGGAAGAGAGCAGATCTTAGAAGTTTATTTAAATTTAATTTATTTTATTCTGACCTTAAGAAATAGAACACTTCCATAAGAGATTAGAAAAAAAATGATTGCTTATGAAATGTCAAATGTATTATGTACAACCTGCTACTTCTTTTAAAAATATGATAACTATCATGTAAATATTTTTCCTTCCCCCCCCTCCCTAGAAATGACTCCTATTAGGCACAAATATGTAGATGTGCAAAATCATTTTATACATACTTCTATTTACCAGTTCTTTCTCTGGAAGCACTGTTGGAAGCTTATAAAACTTTAAACTACACTAACTTAGGTATTTATAATCATCAAAATGACTTAGTCTATGCTCTTGGAAGTAAAATGACTTGCCCAGTTTGACAGAAGTAGTTTGTGAAAACACAGAGGCACATTTCTTTACCTCATCTTTGATGAGAGGGAGTAGAACTAAATAATCTCTATGATAACTACTATTTTTAAGTCTATGCCTATGATTCTATGATATCTATCTTCAATATTTGAAGACTATTGAAGAGGAGTTTGATTTTTTTCTTTTTTAACTCCAGAGGGCCGGACCCAACACATGGCAGAAGACTGAATATAAGAATAGCGGGATTCAAATCTGCCCCAAGAAACTCACTTCTTGAGTGACTATGGGCAAATCACTTACTTCTGTCTGACTCTGTTTCTTCATTTGTAAAATGAGGATAATACGCCTCCTTCCTAATGTAGTTATGAGGATTAATGTGATTTGCAAACCTTTAATGCTAGCTATAATTTTTTTATTGTTATTATTATGAAAGATTGGATTGATTGACAATTAATGGGCTCTAGGGAGGTAGTGGGTTCCCTCTCATTAGAGGTTTTCATTCAATGAATGGATGATCATTTGTTAAAAGATATTGTATAGGAGAGTTCCTTAGAGTTTGGATAAGATAGCCCATGAATTCCTTTCCAAAAAGAGATACTAATGACTCTAACCTATTCTCTGTTTAACCAATAATCTAGATTTGGGGAAATGATATAAGGCTACCATTTGAATATATGTGAATATATTACATTGTGTTAGTATTTCATACTCATTTCTTCTTGCTATAGGAACCTAATTAGTCAGAATGTTCATATTTTAAGATGATTGATTTGAATTTTACCATCCAAAGTCATCAGGGAAGATCACAGGTAAATTTGAGTAAGGAGAAACCAACATATAAAAATCTTGCTATCCTTCACAAGCTGGTGTAAAATGATGAATTACCCCCAAAATTGGTTGCTGTTTTTGAATTATTTTCTGTCAAGTCTGACTTTTCCTGACCCTATTTAGAGTTTCTTGGCAAAGACAAAAGAGTGATGTGCTATTTTCTCAGAAATTCAGTGTTGGAAAAAAATGTAACCATCAGATTTGCATAAAGCATCTGGAAGCAGACCACCTCAGTTCATGACCCATGTTTGACATTTCCTGTCCTCGTCATTTTGGATAAATCAGTTAACCTTTGTGGGCCTCGGTTTTCTCAACTGTAAAATGGGGGGGGGGGAGTGGAATAAATGGCCTGTGAGCTCCCTTCCAACTATAGCTCTCTGATCCTTTGATTGCCTACTTTTTGGAACCACACTACAACTTTACAAATCCGTTTTGTTTGTTTTAAAAAATAACATTTTAATGGTGGTGACAAGAGGGAGAGGGTGAAGTAGATGATAAATGGTCAATTCATCAGCTTGACTACATTGAAAACTTTTTTACTCATTTTACTTATGGCTCCCTCCCCATTCACATTACCTCCGTCTTCATCATATTTGGCCCTTTGCCTAATGAAGTGTCTAAGACTATACAGTATTGCAGATGTAATCTCTGTAGAGCAATCCAGTGAGAGATCTTAGTCATTTCACGATGTGCTGTCTTCACGGGCAGAGCCAAATGTTGGCCTTTTGGGCTATTGTGTTAGATTTCAGCATGATTTACCATCCATTCCTCTAAGACTTTCCGGGCGTTAGTTTTACCTCTTAACTCATAGTTCTCTCTTTTTAAAAAAATCTTTTTTTTTGCTCCGTGTTTCAATTGTACAATCTCTCAATTTTTATGCCTTCCAATCATACTGTGAAATTTATTAATTCACATTTAATTTCCTAACATCACTTTCCACTAACATATTTTTAACTTGCTCTGTGATTGGGGTCACAGCCTAGTCAAATTTGCAGGGATTCGGAAAATAAAACTTTATACTGAGTCCAACAGTGTAATACCTATTCCCATTAAGGAAATTCATCAGAATTTCTTGACATAAATCTGCTGTTTTGCCCAATGATTCTCTCATCCTCATTACTGCATATTTGTATAAATTGACTACATATTCTTGTGTGCTTGTGGAGTATATTCCATTTGTAAGTTCAGATTTAGTTGACCTTTTTTTGTAGTTCTTTTGCCCAATATTTATTTGCTTCTTTTTTTATTTTTATAGCACTGTGCTTTTTTTTTTCTTAAACTTTTGAAATTATTAAATGTCTTAATCATTAGGAATGTGCATGTGTGTGTTTGTGCATGTGTGTAGTTTGGAATTTTTAAAGAACTACCATAAATAGACCTTAATATTACTCATTGAGGATATGATTTATATTTTAGTTGTCTTTTAGAAATCAGATTTCATGATTGAAGTATTGAGTAATAATATAACAAAATGTAAACATTTTTTCAAAAATAATTGATTTATACATTTGTGATTGAATTTAGGCATTTTTGAAAATGAAATGCTTTATCTCAATTCTAAGGTATCTCATTTCTTCCAAGCCACTGTTATTTAGAAATCCTAGACTTTATATCAGAGGACAAAATTTAAATGTCTTGGTTGTCTCTTGGTACATGTGTGACCCTATACTTTTGAGACTCAGTTTCAGAATATATAAAATGTGGACAACATATGTCACAGATTTATTAGAATCACATGAGATAATGTGTGTGAAATAATATATGCTTGTGAGCTATTATTATTTCTTCCTCAATTTGACTCCCTTGATTCTGGGAATTTGAGGAAAGAATCCAAAAAAGTTCATGATCACATTTGCTTTAGGACTCTCCTGGAGTCATAAAGTGAATTGGAATTTTTTGGTGATGCCCCAAAGGAATGAGATGAGCCACTTAAGGTGTACGAATGCAGTGAGCTCTCTGGGAGAAACACAACTCCTGCCTTCATTCCCAAACCTCCTTCTCACATCACCATCATAAACATCTGAGATCTGTGATCAAAAACTACCCTCTTCTATCCCTACCTCTTTAATGCCACCTCCCTACTATAGATCTCTATAGCTCTCATTGGCGTAAGTGAGCAGGTTGTTAAATTTTCAGTGAGCATTTATACCTTGAAAATAAGCAAACACTACATAGAAGGGCTCAGTTTATTTTTTTGTTGATTGTCTCAACTTTAGAAAGTGATTGAGAAAACTGTAATGTAGATTAAATTCTAAAATATCCTGCAGACATTGCCTGTGAGTTGGTTGTTAAACACTAATTCAGACTTTTGCTATTTGGTCTGTTTAACTTAATTTTTGGACTGGACATGTGATTTTCTCCAGGTAGTAAGAACAATAATTAATTCATTTTGAATCTCACAAGAACCCAGGGAGGGAGGTACTATTATCACCACCACTTAACAGATAAAGAAATTGAGATAAACAGAAGTCAAGGATCATACAATTTAAGTGGTCTGTGGTTGAATTTGAATTCATGTCTTTCTAATTCCAGCCCTAGTTCTCTATCCACTAATAGCACAGGTCCTAAGGGGGAAATTTCTCTACCAATACAGATCAGTCTTTGCAAATTATTGTCTCAGAAGTTAAGTGACTTGTCCAATCTAGCTTATCTAACCTTATACAAACATTCCTTTATAAAAGACAATATTGTATAGGGTCCTATTGTAAAGAAGCACCAAAAAAGGACTAATTTCACATGTCAAACTATTTTTTAAATATCCACTTATTCTTTACAATGTCACATTACAAAAATAGTTCTGTCAGATTATGACTTTTTTGTTGCACATTATCTTTTAATTCTTAAATGTTTGTTTCAGAAAAAAGGAAACAAAATTCTACATATTTAGACTCCAGGATTGTGAATATAAAGCTGGAAAGGGCCCTCTCATTTTACAGAAAAGCAAAGTTAAGCCCAGAGAATATAACTTATCCAAGAGATACTTAGTGCGAAAATAAAGGATTCCTATCTAGATTATAAATCACATAAATTCATATCTGATTATAAATCCAGAGTTCTTTCCCACTGCGACATTCTATTTCTAGACTACTCCATTCTTTCCCTCCATGTCTGGGCTTATTCTTGAAATGTCCAATGTGCTGTTGAAATTCTTAAAAACTAGCTAATGAAAATAATCTCTCTTCAGATCATACATAGTATTTATTTGCAGCCTTTGAATAAACTTATGTACTATATCATTCTCTATTGATTAAGACATGTGTCAGGTTTCCCCAATAGATTGGAAGGGAGTAAGTCTAACATGATCTTTTTATTTGCTTTTGCCTTGCACACAGTGGGTTGAATGTAGTAAATTAATAAATACTCAACAGTATACTTCAAACATGCATCTCAGACCTGGCTAAGGTTTACAGACTACAGAAAAAAATGAAGGTAGAGCATCCAAGAAAGAAAATGCAAGAGACATACTTCTTTATCTGTGTACACTTGTATCCCCTCCAGACAAATGAAAGGTCCAGGAGGGCAGGGATTATTACATTTGTCCTTGTTCTCCCAACACTAATCAGTGGAGGAATAGAAAATTGAATTTGGAGCCAAAGACAAGAGCTCCAGACTTGCCTCTGACACTTATTATATCCTAGGTAATTTTCTTGGATCATAAATTGCAGACAAGGTTATGAGCCATATTTTTAAAGGTTTCCTCACAAGGAGTTCCCTTTTCCAGGGAAATCTAGATTTTTGGAATGCTCCCCAGTTTGGCTCCCCCTCACCAGTTTTAGTTTGCTGTGGGTAGAGCACAGACCTGGAACCAAATGCCTCTTCCTGAGTTCAGATCTCAGACATTTACTAGTCGAGTGACCTTGAAGAAGTCACTTCAACCTGTTTACCTGTTACTTCATCTGGAGAAGCAAGGGACAAACCGCTCCAGTATCTTAGCCAAGAAAACCCCAAATGGAGTCAAAAATTATAGTATTAGATGAACCAATGAGAATAAGTGAAGATGCTACTGTTCTCCCTTGGTTGTGGTAATTGTCAGACTTGTGACTTTTGGTGAACTCAAGATGGCAGGATGGCAAAATTGGAGTCAGCGGTAGTTTTGTTAAATAGCAGATGAAAAGTAGCCTTTGTTGCATTAAGAAGATAGATTTGAGTATTTATGTGTCCTGGAATTGAAATTTTTAGCTGCCCCACAATACTACATATGAATAGTTTCCTGAGGCTGATCTGAAGACTGCAAAAGATTGGAACCAAAGCTCCTGTACCAAAGATGAGAAATGCTCAGGTGGCCTAAAAAGCTTATCTCTTTACTTCAGGTACATGACTGATTAGTTTTCCCCTACTACTACTAAACTTCTCCATGTACAGAGATTTTAGATTGGCTAGTTTTTTGAGCTAATGTCATCTTAAGTTAATCAAAGTTTATTTCTAAAATGGGCACTAAATGATTTCAATGTTTTTATGCTTTAATTAGTGATCTGTTAATTTAGAGTTTTTAAAGAACACCTGAGTTTATAATAATTCAGCAGAAACTGGTTAGGAGGCTCTTTAGAATTTTGGTAAAAGATTCAGCTAACCTAGGAAGAATGGAAAAAGTCATTCGCTTAAAATTCATTGACTTTTTTTCTCCCCTACTCTACGTGAGATGTGAAAATCATTTTAGCATCACAAATTAATCATGTACACAAATATACAAAACCTAACTTACAGAAATACATTTAACAAAAATAAATATTGAAGTTAGTAGTTGATGTGCAGCTTTTAGCATCTCAAAAATATATTAGCACTATGGATGGTTACTTTAGAATAAGTTTTGGAGAATACTAAATATAGAGTAAAATAATTTTCAATTTAATTTCAATTATAAACTAATCTTTTTTAAAAAGAAACCATCTTCTAAAGAATGCAATAATGTAAATCTTTGCAGACCAAGCGTCAAATTTTCTCTGGAGTATTGTGGCAGTGAAATGAACAGTATCCTAGCAACCCCTAAAAAAAAACAAGCTATCTAAAAGTGCCTGGGGAAAGGTTGCAGGGGCCTGTAGAAGGGGATACACAGTTCAAGGAAGGGAAGGAAGAGAAAGAGTGTTTTGTTCTAGAAGAATTTGATGGGTATGATTAAGTTTTCTCAAGAGCAGGATTTATCACCTGTAAGTTATTAACTAGAACCATCATGAATAAAAAACTAAAAGATGATAATAATAGTGACTGTGCCTGATTTCTTTTTTAAGACTTTAATGATCACTTATAATACTTATTACATTCTAAGTTCTATTTACCCTACTTATAAATTTTGTCATTCAAGTCAGTTTTTGTCCAATTTAGCTCCTGCCTATTTAATAATGGGAAAAAAGGAAAATAAAAATTAAGATTACTGTTTGAACTTTTTTTTTTGTGAAATGCTGAAACTATTTCAAATGCTTCTATGAATGCTGGCAAGTATATAAATCCAACATTTTTATAGCTGGATCCAGCCTAATACAGTATCCACATTAGTAAACATTACTCTAGTCAGGGAAAACAACCCTTCTGTAATTTGCAAGTTCTGGATGAAAGCTTTCAATAGAAGGGGGGGGGCAGGAGAGAGGGGAAATTGATATAAATACTGCTAATGATGATTTCTTTGCATATAGCATTTAATTAAAACAGATACTATTAAAAAACACTTTTAAAACAACAGTTTTTAATACCAGAAAGAATTATAACTGCCTAAATATTTTATTAGGAGTTAAATACCCCAAAGCTGTTTTTTTTTAAATAAAACAACTTAGTTTTGCCTATTAAAGTTCTCATTTAGACAAAAATATAGCTTAAGCAATTCATCTAAATGGAATGTTTTAATTTAATAGATCAATCTTCTTTAAGAAGTAACCACTAAACAATTAAAAACCCATTTATTTATAGCATTTAAAAATGTTTTCTGCAAAAAATAAAAACACCTCCAATATGCTTGAATTGGCCTGTTGTTCCAATAAGCACAGAATTAGGAATAGCAAAGAAGTACGTTAGCTGATTCAAAAGAATCCAGGCAATATAAAATACATTTTAATATACATCAAAGTAAGTGTTTATGTTTTCTCTTGTATTTTCTTTAGAAGATACTCCATTTGTAAGTTCAGATTTGGTTGGCCTTTTTTAGTTCTTTTGCTCAATATTTTATACGCTTCCATTTTCTTTTTTTTGTAGAGCTGTTGTGCTTCTTCTCTTTCTTTCTTTCTTTTCTCAAACGCCTAAAATTACAAATATATTAATCATTAGTATCATGTTTATGAACAGTTTGGAATTTTAAAAGAATTACCATAAAAAGACCTTAACATTTCTCACTGAGGATATGATTTCTATCTTAGTTGACTTTTAGGAATCGGATTTCATGATCAAAATACTGAAAAATAATATAGTAAAATATAAACTTGAAACCAAAAGATTAAGGTTAAAAGTCTCAGGTATCTCTTTGTACTGGTATGACCCTGTGTTGAGTCTCATTTCAGTAAATGAAAAATCTGGATAATGCCTGCCCAGCATATTCCAGAGTTGGGGGAATTACATGAGATAGTAGATGTGAAATAATATATTTGTGAACTATTATCATTATTTCTTTATTAGGCTCTCTGTATTACAATCCTGAAAGAACAGACTGTCTAAGATTCTACTGGCAAGAACCTTCAAGCTCACTTAATATAATACAGAACATCCTCCAGTGACTGGAATGATTCTAAACAGCCCTGATGGGACCCTGGGTTCCTGAAGACTGAGCCAATGAAACACAAACTACAAATCATTTGGAGACTACATGTCTGTTGTCTAAGAAATCAGCCTAAACCTAGCACTAAGATGCTTAAAATGTGATGAATTTTGTGCTTACAGAAGCCCTCAAAGGCTATATTTATGAAGTTGCAAAGAGATTGCAACCTGCATGAGCAGCAGGGATCACCCACACTGAAACTCTGAAATAAGTTGTTACTTGAAGACTTATGAAAAGTGAAAATTTGGCTTTTAAATCTTTCTTAATGTTAATCTTGTTTATTTTGATTTTCTGAAATAATGAATCTTAAAAATAATGAGACAATGCCCTCTCCTCAGGTTATACTGGCTTGCCCAGAACTCATCCCAGTAGCTGACTGCTAACTTTGCTTGGATGAGATGTGGCTTATCAATTCCCTATTCCCTTGGGTGAACTGGAGGAAAACAAGGATAACCCAGGCCTTCCCTTCTGCCTTTCCTCTACACCTTGTAGAATTCTGGCACTGTCACCAGACTTAGCCCTGGAGACCTTGCTATATACCCTAACCACCACCTTAATACTTGTGGACCTTTTCCTTCCTCCTGTGGCTGGACTTTCTCTCCTATATTCTCTTCCTCATTTAAGGTGAAAACTCCTGGACAGCCCTTACTGTCTCACTTTCTCTACTAGCATCTCCAGGCTTAGCACTTAGTACATAGCAAGTATTTTCCATAAACATTTTAAATTCCTTCTTGCTAATAAATACCCAATGTATTTATGAAGGTGACTTAATAATTTCATGATCAGACAAAGAAACAAAATCCTTTCAATATATTTATGTTTAATTGTAATGGCATCCTATACAAAAAGAAAATTCATTTAAAAAATCATATTATCCCAAGATTTTAAAATATAATGGATCACAGTATATTTTTTTAGCAGTCTTAATGCTAATAGTTCTCTTCTTAGAGGAAACAAATCTATTTCTATTTCCACAATATATGGTAAGATATGATAAACACACAGGGTTAACTATTATGCAAAATAAAATCTCACACGGATGAGACTTACTTTGTCCTAGTTTGTAAATAAACCTAGCAAAGTAGATACACAGAGACACATTTTATAGCCGTGGACTGCCCACAAAGTCAAAAGAAACATAATATGCTTGCCTTCAATTTGGAACCTTCATCGAAACTTTTAATAGTCCAGATTTTATCACTGATGATGCTAGTAACTTTCACTTTATCACTCTGAAATGCTGAATTCCAAGCAAATAGGTCAACATATAATTAATAGGAAAGATTCTTGTTCCAGATAAGTGAAATGAAAAAGGAATATAAAAGTATTTATAGTGGAAAAATTCATTTACTTCATCTGGTGTCCTATTTCAGAATATGATTAATATCATGTGGTTAGAGAAAAAAAAGCTTAATATAACCAATTATGCAAGTTTCATTAGCTCCACAGAGAAATACTATTTCACCAATCAAACATCAGTTTATAGACTATTAAGAAAAGTAGTCATTTTGTCAAATACAAATTTTTAAACATATAAATTATCATTCCTCATTGGCATGTAATAAAGTTTAAAAGGCTTATAATGTTACTAAATCAAAACAAAATTAAATTATAGAATGTTATTAAATGAAGAGATGTTAAAGAACATTTTTTTCCATAACTTCATTTGAGATGAAGAAAGCAAGGCTTAGAGAGATTAAACTGCAGAGCAAATTATCATTGGTAATATCATTCACTATTATATTTGGCATTGTCTTAAAGGAGGCTGTAATACTTTTTTGAGGTAGTATGACACTAGGACTCTGAAGTATTCAAAACAAGGACATTGTTTTGGCTTTAACAAGATCATCCTTTTTGTGCTTGTATTTTTTACTGACTAACAATTTTAGTTTATGCCTCCTCTTGCTAAATTAGAAATAAATTTTTTAAATGGCCATAACTAGAATAAATAATTATTTTAAAAACTTCAACTTATAATAGTACCTCAATGTAAAGCAAAAATGACTGTAGGAAAGATTGTTTTTTCTTGGTAGTTAAACTGAATTTGGTTTCTCATTAGTTCTAAGAGTTGACCCCTAAGGTTCTCTAGATTAATGGATTAGATTTAGAGCTCAAAGGATCTTACAAGTTACGAGACTTTATTTCCTTAATTTATTAAAAGGCAAATAATTTAATGCATTGTAAATAGTTGTAGATAAATAACATCTTGAATGAAATGCCAAGTTCATAATGTAACTATGAAAATTTTTAACTACACATTATGATACATAATTTTAAGGGAAAAAATATTCATATATTTAATTTTTTTTACCTGTTTCTTAGCAGCACGTTTAGCTTGTACCCGTTCATACTCTTCTTTTGCCTTTTGGCTTGATGTTTTTTTCTTACTTCGTTTTGGAGTGGCAATTGGACTATAAAAGATCAAATAATAAAAAAAATTAGGAAAGTCAAAAATCACAGATATTCATTAAATAGCAATAGCTCAAATGTCACTAACAAAAGTTACAATTATAAAATATTACTCACAAATACATTTTATGACTCTCAAGGACAAAAATAACTAAATCTAGCTAGTAACAAACTGGTAGGCAGATAGAGTCCCACTCTATATTAAAACTAGGGACAGTTCTAAAAGTTTGACATCATACAGTAAGCTGGTACAGTAGATATATAGCACCAGCCCTGGAGTCAGGAGAACCTGAGTTCAAATCAGGCTTCAGTGATCTTGGGCAATCTCTCAACCCCATTGCTTTGCAACCCGCCCCCTCCAAGGAAGTATTTTACTACTTAATAGGTAGTAAATTTCTACCCAGGTGTTACCATGAAGAAATGCTACAGGCCGAAAACAAATTCAAGAAGGGTTTAAATATGTCAGACCATAGATCAAAGGAGTGTTATTAAGAATGCCTTTTTAAGATATAATAGGAGAATTGATATAATAGAAGACAATATTTGTGCCAGTGTTAGAAGAATATTGCCAGAGAGAAAAATCACATGATCTTGTAGGACTGAGGCTATCCAATAACCCTTCCATCTTACCGGAATTCCATGACTACACAACTTTCAGGGATCCCTTCCTTCTTTGGATTCCTCTACTACTTGTAATTTGTATCAAACCATTTAGATCTTGCTGAGTGCAGCTTGGACCCTATCATGTGTCCTAGTCTTGTCTCCTTAACTAGACTGAGTTTCTAGAGGTCTGAATGATGCCAGTTCTTTCTTCTTCATGCCAAGTGAAGTCCTGGGCACGGGTAAGAACTGTTAACAGAAGTTTACAAAACCCCTCCCTCCTCAATAATGTCTTTTTTTTAAAACTTACTCACTCTAATTTTGTTTTGTTAAGCAAAGGTAAAGATCAGACCAGCCCTTTCTCCAAATGATCATCAATTCTGAATTGGGACCAGTCTATCTTTTGTCTTTGCTAAAATTCCTCTGTCTCAGAGGCATGTAGTTCAATCAGAAACCAAAGAATTTCCCCACATTTCCAACAAGGAACAGTCTTTGCTTGACAACATCCAAGAAAGTTTAATCTACTTCCTTTGTTTTGTTTGTTTGGTTTTTTTTTTTAGGTTTTTGCAAGGCAAATGGGGTTAAGTGGCTTGCCCAAGGCCACACAGCTAGGTAATTATTAAATGTCTGAGACAGGATTTGAACCCAGGTACTCCTGACTCCAGGGCCTGTGCTTTATCCACTGCGCCACCTAGCTGCCCTTTAATCTACTTTCTAAAGAATTTTTTTCTATTTCTGAATAGCTCAAGTTTTTCTTTAAAAAAAAAACACAAATCTTCCTCTTTGCACTTTCTACCATTGTACCTTTTTCTGCCTTCTAAGGCTAAACAGGAAAAGTGTAATTTACCTCCCCATCCTAGTCCTTTAACTGCTAGAAGGCAACTTTTATTCTTAAAACTTGAGTCTTTTCTTCCTCAGGATAATAAACATACTTCCTTCACCTGATTCTTGGCATGAACCGACACCCTTCATCATCCTTTTTACACCACAGCTCAGGGTCTTTCCCAAAATGTTTTGTTCAGAACTGCCCACCATTCTCCAGGTGTGGCATCACTAAGGCAGACAACAGCAGAACCTCACTTTTGGATGTGAAGCCTGGAATCACCGTCTCTCGTCCTATCACACAAGTGACTCATTTTGATTTTTCAGTCTATCATTGAGTCGCAAAGGTCTATACTTAACAAATGGCTGTTCCCTTCATTTGAAATTCTTTTTCTTTCTCCCCTCTTAGTTACTGAAATTTTTTTTTCTAGTTTTTGCAAGGCAATGGGATTAAGTGACTTGCCCAAGGTCACAGAACTTGATAAGTGTCTGAGGTTGGATCTGGTCCTCCTGACTTCAGGGCCAGTGCTCCATCCATTGCGACACTTAGCTGCCCTACTTGCTGAAATTCTGAGCAACCTCCAAGTTCCAATTCAAACACTGCCACCTCAATGATACTTCTTTAGCTAGCTAGAAATGACTTCTATTTCTATGATCAGGTCACATTTTTACCTTTTTTATTCAACATATCATGCTTAATTTTTAAATTTTAGTTAATCCCACTTGTGGTACCTTCCAAAGAATGTTTTTCTCACTTATTTCACATTTCCCCATGCCTTAGCACTGTTCATCAGAGAGTGGCTTTATAGTTATAGTTATATAAATATAGAGAGAGTTGTAGTATGCATTACTATTTTTTTAAATAGCAATTATGGGTATATGAGGAAAATGAAAAAATCTTAAAACTGAGGTTGTATAGATCTAGACTATTCTTTTCACTTATATCATGAAATTCAGAGTCACATAACTATAAGCTGTAAGGAACCTTAGAGATTTAGACGTATTTTGTCATTTTACATATAAAGAATCTGAGTTTCAGAACAGTTTAAGACTTTCCCAGATCATAAGCTTACATCATAGGAAGACCTGAACCTAAGTAGTTTTTAATCCCAGTCCAGTACTTTTTCCTCTAAGCCATTCTATCTCCTATTCATTTAAATATGCTAAAACTACGCTTTCATTTAATTACATGAAATTTTAACTCCCAGTTAAAAAAGTAAAATTCCTTATATCTCGCTATCGAAATATGGGTTTAATTTCCAGTATTTAAACAAGAGAAAGAGAGAAAACATACTTCACTGTTGAGCTACATTCTTCTTCTGGCAAATGTTGTTTTTCTTTTGTATGTCGTCTCCTGAGCATTTCTTCTTTAGCTAAATACAGATGTTTTAAATGCTCTGGATATCGTTCTGTAAACTGAGATTCTTGTGAAATTTGTGCCTTTTTTTCTTTCCTTAGCAATTTCTTGTATTCTTGTTGAATTTTTTGCTTTCTCTGAAATGCAAATCCTTGTCCTACATTGAAAAAAATAAGACCATCAAGTTAATGTAAATAAGGGGAAAATAGATGTTAGTTATCTATGACTAATATTTAAATCAAATAAAAAATGATTAATTAAGCATAACTTTCATAACTAGTCATCACAATATACAAGTTTTATATAGTATTAACTTTAGAAAGGCATAATAAAAAACAATAGCAAGATGTCATGCTCTTTAAGCTATTTGTCTTATCTGTTAGACAAAAAAGAAATTAGCTTAGCATTTTTCTGAGTATATCTGCATCTAGGGAACTGAACGAAGGAAATGAGACAAGTTTAATATTTACATTATTTTACTATATTAGGGAATCAAAAAAAAAATCCTCTTTGCATGCACAGACCTCAACTGAGTCCTAGGATATTAAGATGATAAGACTTTGAAGCTAAGAGAATTAATAGAACAGTCAGATCAACTCCTTCATTTTAAAGAAAAAACTGTGGCTGTGAGAGATTAAGTGACCTTTCCAAGTTCACTCAGAAGCAAGGATTTGGTGGGTTGACACTAAATGCAATGATCTGTCCACTAGCAATAACTACCTTCATTTATAAATGATTCAAATGTGGAAGAAAAAATCATCAAATTGAATCTCCTCCAAAGGTATTTTTTTTGAAATTAATTATTCCAGCTACATGTAAGGATAATTTTCAATAATCATTTTTTTTGGTAAGATTTTTCCCCCCCTTTCTCAAAGGCTCTCTCTCCTCAAAAGCTTTAGCAAATATTTGAAAATGGCTTCAGATCTGATGCATGAACCTAACAAGAATTGATGATGTTCCCAAAGATAACCATGTGAGACAGAAAGGGTTCATCTGGACCATATTTCTTCAGTTTTTTAAAATATAAAAAAAGTGCTCCCCCCCCCCCAATTCTAGGAAGCAGGATCTACAGAGAAGGTTCCACGTTGAGAAGCAAGAGACAGCAGGAAGGAGTGAGAAAATGAAGATGCCTGGATTTCAAGGTAGAGAATCTGGTTCTGAATACCAACTCTTCTACTCCCAGTTAACTTGTGTTTTAAGTTTCCTCACGTGAAAAGTATATTTATAAGTGTAAAATGATTCTGGTGTTTCCCACTTTAGCATCTCCATTTAATTCCACAAAACCTAGCTGAATGCCTACTTCAAAATGTAAATAGAAAATTACTTCATATCAATGGGCTTAGGAAGACCCAGGATGCAAAAGTGTTCATGCTTAAAACTGCTCTCTTTTTTCAACTTGTCACCCAGTCTAAATGTTTCATTTCCTCCATAAAAGCCCATTTCAGGCAGTTAAATGCTGAAGTAGGTAGAGTGTTGGTTTTGAGGTCAGGACCTGAATTCAAATACAGCCTCAGACATTTACTAGCTGTGTGACCTTGGGCAAGTCACTTAACCCTGGTTGTCTTGCATCCTGACCTATCTCCAGTCGTCCTGATTCCTATCTGAGGAGAAAGTGAGGCTGGTGACTTAGCACAGTACAGCCTTACTCTAATCTAATTCATGGGCTTGTCAGGGTATCATCTCCCTGGTGTCAGGGTCTTCTTTAAAAAGGATAAACATCATCATCATCATTATTGTTAAAATCATCATCATTACCATCACCATCATTATTACTATTGTCACAATTCCATTTTACAACTAAGAAAACTAGACAGAGGTTAGTCACTTGTCTGGGGTCACAAAACTCCTAAATATCAGAAACTAGATTTGAACTTGGGTCCTCCTGAATCCAGACCCTGTGCTCCAGTTCTTGCACCACTTAGCAGCCCCTGTAGAATCTAAAAGGTGATTTCCATGGCTAGTTCTGGAGGGTAACGTTGACTTTGCTGGAATGACTTCAGGAGAGCTGAAATGGGCATATAGTACTTTGTACATCCTCACTTCCAAGCTATTTTTCTTAAAATGAATACTTGTCATGTGCTTGTCCTGGCATCACTTCCCTGATGTTGTGGCTTCGAAAATGAAGGACAAACTTTATTATTATTAAATAACAACACTTCTAGGTAATATTAAGGCCTTTAGATATAGTTTGGGAAAAGAAAACTCATTCTCAAACTTCCTCTATACCACTGTCTCTTTTATTTTTACAGCTTTTTTGCAAGGCAGTGGTGTTAAGTGGCTTGCCCAAGGCCACACAACTAAGTAATTATTAAGTGTCTGAGACCGGATTTGAATTCAGGTACTGGGTATTCCTGATTGCAGGGCTGGTGCTCTATCTACTGCAACACCTAGCTGGCCCTTTTTAGTAAAAATATACATACATACATACATACATACATACATATATATGTAGTTCTATTATCACTCTCTCTGATATGTATGAATGTATATCAGGGAGAGTGATAATAGAACTCTCTCTCTGTGTATATATATTAAGATTTTGCAAGGCAATGGGGTTAAGTGGCTTGCCCAAGGCCACACAGCTAGGTAATGATTAAGTGTGTGAGACTAGATTCGAACTCAGATACTGGGTACTCCTGATTGCAGGGCTGGTGCTCTATCTATTGCAACACCTAGCTGCCCCTTTTTAATAAAAATATACATACATACATACATATATATATATGTATGTATGTAGTTCTATTACACTCTCCCTGATATGTATAATGCATACAGCAAGGAGAGTGATAATAGAACTCTCTCTCTCTCTCTCTGTATATATATATTAGGATTTTGCAAGGCAATGGGGTTAAGTGGCTTACCCAAGGCCACATGGGTAGGTCAAAGTATCTGAGACTGGATTTGAACTCAGGTACTGGGTACTCCTGATTGCAGGGCTGGTGCTCTATCTATTGCAACACCTAGCTGCCCCTTTTTAGTAAAACTATACATACATATATACATATATATGTACATATATGTAGTTCTATTATCATTCTCCCTGATATATATATATATATATATAATGTATACAGCAGGGAGAGTGATAATAGAACTCTCTCTCTCTCTTTGTGTATATATAGATATAGATTTTATATATAGTAGGATTTTGCAAGGCAATGGGGTGAAGTGGCTTGCCCAAGGCCACACAGCTAGGTCATGATTAAGTGTCTGAGGCCGGATTTGAACCCAGGTCCTCCTGACTCCAGGGCCGGTGCTCCATCCACCGGCCACCTAGCCACCCCCTATACCAGTAATGTCAAACAAATAAAAAGGGCCTAGAACACTAAATATTAACATGCTCTATTGTGTTTTCACTTATTTTGTTAAATATTTCCCAACAGTAAATACCACAATTTCACACGTTAATTTTATCAGCATCCTATTACCAACAGCAGACTGGCACGGTGCCAATGCCCCCTCGCTGGGAAAGGCAGGACAGGAGGGCTGTTTATAAACAAGTAAATAAGGTGCCGCAGGCCTTGTGTCCCTCCCTCCAGGCGCAGTTCTGACAGGGGTCGGGGTTCAGGGAAGGATCGACGCCTATATAAGCATTGATTAAGCACCAGCTGTGCACCCCGAGGGGCGGGGGGGGGGCCGAGCTCGGGCCTGAGGTCACTTTCCCTGGGCCCGTCGCCCAACCCTGTTTGCCTCAGTTTCCCCCTCCGTAAAAGGACCTGAAGGAGGACACGGTCCATGATTCCGGTGTGTTTGTCAAGAACGCCCCGCGGGGCCGGAGTCGGGCGTCCCTGGGCTCAGGGCCGGCCGGGCCCTTCGTGACGCCCCGCCGCGCGGCCCTGGCCGAGCCACTCGGCCCCGCGCCTTCCACAACATAAGGAAATGAAGTAAAAAAAAGCCCAATGGGGTGAGGAGCCGGCCAGGACGGGGCGCGGGCCGCCGGCCCCGGGGTCGCTCACCCTCGCGGACGCTGCCGGAGAACGCTCGCCGCGAGCTCGGCCGCCATGGCCGCCGCTTGCTGGGCCCGGCCGTTCCCGCCCGCTCCGCCGCCGGCGCCATGCTCCCGCGCTTCCGGCCGCCGCGGCGTCGCGGACCGAGCGCGTCATCAGGCGGCGTCGCGGGCCGAGCGCGTCATCAGGCGGCGGCAGTCCGGCCCCCGGGCGGCTCGGCGCGCCACTCGTTAGGTCTAGCGAGCCCCGCGGCCGCTCGGGCGCCGCCTGCAGCCCGGAAGAGAGAGGGGGCGTCATGGCGGCCGCCGGCCCGCTCCCGCCGTGCGGCGACCTGGCCGCGGTGCGCGGCAAGCTGCGGGGGCTGCTGCGCTTCCTCCGCCGAGCCGTGCCCATCGCCCGCGCCCACACGGTGGACTTTTACACGGCCGGCCTGTGGGAGCGCTTCGTGGAGGCCTCCCCGGCCCGCGTGATGCGAGCGCTGCGCGCGCAGGGGCTCCCGGCGGGGGAGCGCCCCCCGGAGGCGGCCGCAGGAAGCTCAGGTGAGCGGCGCTGCCTAGCGGAGGGGCGGAGGTGTGGCGTCACGGGAAGCCGGCTGCGCCGCCGCAAGGTGGGTCGGGAAATGATTCTCTGGAGGGCAGCCCCGCCCCGCAGAGGCAGACCAGAGTCGGGGACCCCCAGGCACACCCGCGGGACCTCGGGCCAGTCACTCACCCCATGGCCTTGCAAAGACATACATGGATGAATGAATGAATGGGCATGTCACCTCTCCCCATGGCCTTGCAAAGAGATACATGGATGAATGAATGAATGAATGAATGGGCAAGGCACCTCTCCCCATGGCCTTGCAAAGAGATACATGGATGAATGAATGGGCATGTCACCTCTCCCCATGGCCTTGCAAAGAGATACATGGATGAATGAATGAATGAATGAATGGGCAAGGCACCTCTCCCCATGGCCTTGCAAAGACATACATGGATGAATGAATGAATGAATGAATGGGCAAGGCACCTCTCCCCATGGCCTTGCAAAGAGATACATGGATGAATGAATGAATGGGCATGTCACCTCTCCCCATGGCCTTGCAAAGAGATACATGGATGAATGAATGAATGGGCATGTCACCTCTCCCCATGGCCTTGCAAAGAGATACATGGATGAATGAATGAATGGGCATGTCACCTCTCCCCATGGCCTTGCAAAGAGATACATGGATGAATGAATGAATGAATGAATGGGCAAGGCACCTCTCCCCATGGCCTTGCAAAGAGATACATGGATGAATGAATGAATGAATGGGCATGTCACCTCTCCCCATGGCCTTGCAAAGAGATACATGGATGAATGAATGAATGAATAAATGAATAAGTAAATGGGCAAGTCACCTCACCCTATGGCCTTGCAAAGAGATTAATGAATGAATAAGTAAATGGGCAAGTCACCTTACCCCATGGCCTTGCAAAAAGATACATGAATGAATGAATGAATGAATAAATGGGCAAATCATCTCACCCCATGGCCTTGCAAAGAGATACATGGATGAATGAATGAATGAATAAATGAATAAGTAAATGGGCAAGTCACCTCACCCTATGGCCTTGCAAAGAGATTAATGAATGAATAAGTAAATGGGCAAGTCACCTTACCCCATGGCCTTGCAAAAAGATACATGAATGAATGAATGAATGAATAAATGGGCAAATCATCTCACCCCATGGCCTTGCAAAGAGATAAATGAATGAATGAATGAATGGGCAAGTCATCTCACCCCATGGCCTTGCAAAGAGATACATGAATGAATGAATGAATGAATGGGCAAGTCATCTCACACCATGGCCTTGCAAAGAGATAAATGAATGAATGAATGAATAAATGGGCAAGTCACCTCTCCCCATGGCCTTGCAAAGAGATACATGAATGAATGAATGAATGAATGATAATGAATAAATGGGCAAGTCACCTCACCCTATGGCCTTGCAAAGAGATGAATGAATGAATGAATGAATGAATAAGTAAATGGGCAAGTCACCTTACCCCATGGCCTTGCAAAGAGATACATGAATGAATGAATGGGCATGTCACCTCCCCATGGCCTTGCAAAGAGATACATGGATGAATGAATGAATGGGCATGTCACCTCTCCCCATGGCCTTGCAAAGAGATACATGGATGAATGAATGAATAAATGGGCAAGTCACCTCACCCCATGGCCTTGCAAAGAGATAAATGAATGAATGAATGAATGGGCAAGTCATCTCACCCCATGGCCTTGCAAAGAGATAAATAAATGAATGAATGGGCAAGTCACCTCACCCCATGGCCTTGCAAAGCGATAAATAAATGAATGAATGAATGAATGGGCAAGTCACCTCACCCCATGGCCTTGCAAAGAAATAAATGAATGAATGAACAAATGAATAAATAAGTAAATGGGCAAGCCACTTAACCCCATGGCCTTGCAAGGAAATGAATGAATGAATGAATAAATAAATAAATAAATAAATGGACAAGTCACTTAACCCCATGGTTAAAGAAATGAATGAAAAAATTAAAAAAAATAAATTGATTGATTTAATGCTCACCAAGTTCTTGGCAGTGGACTCTGGAATCAGATGACTTAAATTTCAATCCTAGAGCACATAGGAGGACCTAAGTCACAGACACTTAATAATATTTCCCTAGCTGTGTGACCTTGGGCAAATCACTTAACCCCATGGCCTTACAAATGAATGAATGAATGAATGAATATTTTGATTTATTATATTGATTATTATTGTATTGATTTAATGCTCACAAAGTTAATCAGATGACTTAAATTTCAATCCCAGATCACATTACTTAGTAGGCATAACTCTGGCTAAGTCATTTAAACTCCTGGACCTGGGCTTCCTCATCTGTGAAATGAAGGAATAGAGGCATATGTCTCCAGTGGTGGATGTATGCTCAATCTAAACAAAATAATGGAAAGTAATTCCCCACCCTCAGGTAGTCAGTCGCCAGTTATTAAGAGTTGGAAATGCAAAGAGAGGCACAAGACAGTCTCTGTCGTCAAGGAGCTTACAGTCTAACGAGGAGACCACATGCAAGCCAATATGGACAAAGCAAGTCATCCACAGGATAAACAGGAAATAATTTACAGAGGGGAGACCCTGGGAATAAGAGGGTCCATCCATTTTCCTGTAGACAAAAGGTAGGATTTTAAATTAAGTAAAAATAAATTAAATTAAAAAATTTTTAAATGAAGGTAGTATTTTAGTTGGGAACTTGCAATCTACTGAGAGAACACATTTTACTGTGAAAGCATAGATTTCAAAGCTGAAAGAAATCTATGGAAATCAACTGGCCCAATTCTTTCATTTTACAGATAGGGAAACTGAGGCCCACAGAAGTTAAGTGGTTTGTCTGATGTCACCTTCTTGGTAAGAATTGACCCTCAGATCAAAGAATCATCTAGTGTCTGGGCTGCTAGATAGAGCTGGATAGAGCATCAGCCCTGGAGTCAGGAGTTCCTGAGTTCAAATATTCAAATCTGGTTTCAGATACTAATAATTACTTAGCTGTGTGGCCTTGGGGAAGCCACTTAACCCCATTTGCCTTGCAAAAACTAAAAAAAAAAAGTCACCTAGGCTCATAGTTTACAGCCACAGAATTGTAACTAGCAATGCCTTTATATTTTCATTTAAATCCAAATATTTTGGGGGCTAGGTCAGGTGTGGTGTACAGGAGTTTCATAGGAAATATAAGACTACTGGGAAGAAGCAGGTCCTCCCTTCTCTCTCTTTCCTCTGCCCCATTCCCTGGTCCTCTTACCTTGTTCCCAACCCCTGATCTCTTCCAGTGCACTGGACACTTTAAAGTATTGAAGCCATGGACCTGACTTTCCATGTCAGTGCCCTTGTTAAAAACTCCATCTACTCTATCCAAATTATTTTTCTACCCAAGATTTTTCAGAGTCAAGAACTTTTTTAATGTCAAGACATTTCATGAACCTAGAAATGACTTATACGTATTGATTGAAAAATGCATAATGATGGAAACTTGGGAAGCAAATGACATTTAAAATGAATTTATAGTTTATTCATCAGAGTAGCATCTCTCTCTCTCTCTCTCTCTCTCTCTATATATATATATATATATATATATATATTTGACTTAAATATTCATAATACAATGCAGTGTATCTAATTTATGATACACACATATGACATACTACTTGATTGGGAAATACAGAACCAAAAACCAGTCCATAGTGTATATGTGGACCATTAGATTCATTATAATCCAATCTTTGGTCCCTCAGATTGAGAACCACTTATCTAGCTCAATCCCTCCCCCATTTTGTTTTGAGAGAATCTAGGATATTTGAAAATTAACTTTCTCTCTCAAGGAAAGAGTAGAGGGTTACAGATTTTACAGATTTAGAGCTAGAAGGTACCTTAGAGTTTATATACTCTATTTAAAAAAAAAAGAAACTGAGGCCCAGAGATGTTAAGTGAGCTGCCAAAAATCAAATAGATAGTAAATAGCTAAGTTGCTGTTTATACTCAAATCCTCTATTTATACCTTACAATTTAAACTCCATGGTAGAGCTTCACCCATGGATGTGGAGGGTTTGGGAGAAGACATGTTGCCCTGGAACTTTGCCTATGAGCTAATGCTGATCTAACCTGACTTGTCTTTATTATTATAAATCATTGTTGAGTCTTCACTTTGTGCAGAGGACCAACAGGGAGACCTCTGAATAAATTGTGGATAACATGGTTGTTTTGCTCAAGGGACATAGCTATGAGAAGACAAATAAAACAAAAGAAAAAAGAAAAAGCTTCAATGAAAATGATAAGATGGTGATCCCCAAAAGTACAGAAAATCAGATTTCTACACTGGTTTTCTAGGACTTTGGACAGGCTGAGACTATGATTCTACATCTACAGCTAGGAAGGACTTTCAAGAGCATCTTGTCCAGAGTCCTTAGTCTCTTTTTGTGTCTTGGATCCCTTGGACAGCCTGGTGAAGCCTAAGGACCTCTTCTCGCAATATTGTTTTTCAATGCACAGGATTACAAAAGAAACTTATAGATTGACATACAGTGAACAAATTTTTTTTTTCTTAAAGTCCACACATTCCAAGTTAAGAACTCCTAATGTAGAGTAAGTAACTTGCCCAAGGTCTTACAGGTGACAAATGTCAGAGGCAAGTTTGGAATTGAGGTCTTCTGTCATTAGTGCCAGAGTAATAGGATGAATTCTGTTTTCTAGGTTATCTGTTGAATAAGTATTCTTTGTTTTTATTTTTAATATTTTTTAGGTTTTTGCAAGGCAAACGAGGTTAAGTGGCTTGCCCAAGTCCACACAGCTAGGTAATTATGAAGTGTCTGAGACCGGATTTGAACCCAGGTCCTCCTGACTCCAGGGCCGGTGCTTTATCCACTATGCCACCTAGCCGCCCCTGAATAAGTGTTCTTTGAAAGAATGTGGTGGGGGCAATTCCAAGAGAAAACAGAATAAAAAGAGAGTACAAAACTAGAGTAGCTAGGTATTGCCTTAGTGCCTGGAGTTCCCAAGTTCAAAAACAGTCTCACATTCATCCTAGCTGTGTGACCTTGGGCAAGTCCTTTAACCTTGGTGCTCTCTGTTTCCTCATTTCTAAAATGAGTTGGAGAGGAAGGCCAAACTATTTCATTTTCTTTTCCAAGAATGCTCCAAATGGGGTCACAAAGCCAGACACAACTGAACAATAATAACAAAAAGAAGCTAGAAATCCCATCTAGTATCTGGAGTTGGAAGGGAAGAAGCATGGGTAGGGAAGAAGCACCACTGAATTATCTAGAATGAGATAAAAGATAGAAGACTCTTCCCATGGGAGAAAGCTCGACATGAACATAAGCAAAGAAGCTTCCTGTGTTTCAAGGAACGATGATGTGTTTCTCAAGATTCCGTCAGGAGAGAGGGCATCCATCATTTGCCAGAAGAAGAAGAGATGACTAGAATAGGCTCCTGTCTCTTTGCTGAATAAAACTATGACCACATGTGAGAATCACATCAGAAATAGAGCTATCAGTTGTCTTCCTGGAGTCTGTGGCTCTGGTGTGATTGAGAATCTCCTGGATCCCAGGAAACCTGATAACCACTCTCCCCTTCTAGTGGTTAATATGGTGATGATGGATACCACCAAAAGGAATACAGAATGCATTTGTAGGAACTCTGAATCCCTGGGCAAGCAACTGAAGACGGTAAAGAAACAAGTGGTATTATCATCAGGGACTTGACAAATATCAAGAAACATGGACATACAGAAAAAAAAATGAGGGGAAAAGGGGGATAGTATTTGAAACTGAATCTCTGTTAGGCACAACATTTTGTTTTAAGTGTTTCTTAAACTTAACATAGTGGTCTCAACACTACCCTGCTTGTCTGTTTTCTCTTATGAATTCATTTCTGCTTTCTTCTTTTCATTTTAAAACTTATTTGATTGATGCTCCCCCCCCATCTTTCTTTTATTTTTTTAATCACTATCATTCTCCTCTTTTCCTTAAAACAGTCCTCCCTCTGTTGTAGGTATACTTAAGGAAAACAAATGCATGTATTAGTCATGGAAAATGTCTTTCATTCTGTCCCCCCCAGTCCATCTTCTTTCTGGCTATAAGTAGGAAAGCATTCATTATTTTCAGTTTTCTGGAAATGACTGTTACAAGGATCAAAAATGTTTTCTTTCAAAATATTAACTGTATGAATTGTTCTCCTGAATCTGTTCACTTCATTCTTCTCCCTCCCTTCTTTCCCTGGTTTCTTTGCATCTGTCTGTCATTTTTTTCCTCATAGCACGAATATTGCATTATATTTATATTTCTTTCAACTTTTTCCCTAATAAATGGGCATCCTCTTTTAGTTCTTTGCTAAAAACAAATAAAAAAACCCAACAAAAACAGCAAAAATGCTGTGATTAATTTTTTTGTACACATATCTTTGATTTCTTTGTGGCATAGGCTTAGGAATGGTACTACTGGATCAAAGGGAATTCTAGTGACTTTTTTTTAGTATAATTCATGAAATGATTAAAAAAAACCCATTATCAACTTACTTTGTCCCATTCAGTATACTGACACTGATGTTACCGATACATAAGCAAGATAGTCCTACTTTCAATGAGCTGGTAGTCTAACTGAGGGAGACAAGAAATAAAACGATTTAGTTTTAGAATGGATGAAAAATCCTGGAAATAGCAAGAATCAAAACAGTGGGGCAGATGATAAAACTCAGAGCCTGTGGTCTATTTGGCAGATTGGGTGCCAGTGCCTAGGTACTGGTAGGCAATGCAGCAAAATAAGGTAAGGCCCTGAAGATCTAAGGAAGGAGTGGCAGGACAGATAATGAGACCTGGAGGTTTTCCATCTTACCAAAAAGATTGTAATTGGTGGTTCTCTGATCAAATAAAAAAGATTTTATATAAATAAAATCAATACACCTAGTGTGACAAAGATAGCTGTTTATTTGGAACAAAACAGTCTGCATTATAAACTCCTAAGTCAAGTTTTTGTAGCCAAATTACAGAAGGATTATACAAGTTTGTAAAGAAATGTATAAGACTGGGGTCGCTAGGTGCCGCAGGGGCGGCTAGGTGGTGTAGTGGATAAAGCACCAGCCCTGGAGTCAGGAGTACCCGGGTTCAAATCCGGTCTCAGACACTTAATAAATCCCTAGCTGTGTGGCCTTGGGCAAGACACTTAACCCCGTTTGCCTTGAAAAACCAAAAAAACAAAAAAAAAGCCCCTAAAAAAAATGTATAAGACCAAGAACCATTCTCAAGTGGCAGAAGGTTATGAACAAATATTTATCAAGTGAAAATTTATAGTCATTTATATTTATAGTCATAGAAGAACTTTCTGTAAATCACCAATAACAAGAGAAATGCAAGTGAGAACAACTTATAACTCTTGAGTTTCTCTTCACAACCAGCTAGTTAGCAAAGATGATACAAGTATATTAAAATAGCTGGTGGATCTGTGAATTTGTCCAACCAAGTTAGAAAACAATTTAGAATGCAACCAAAAAAAAAAAAAAAGACTAGAACCATACTCTTCTTTTTTTTAAACATTTTAACATTTTGTTTTCCAATTATATACAATAGTGATATATACCCATCATTTTTTGCAAGGCTCTGAATTTTACAATCCCCCCCCCAAGAAGGCTGTCTGATAGTCTCTACATTGTTTCCATGCTTATACATTGGTGTAAAATGAATGTGTTATGAGAGTAAACATAACCCCCCCCCAGAAGATGAGAAACCTAAAAAATAGAGAGAAAGAAAAAAAATTGTACTTCAGTCTGTGTTCAGATTTCATTGGCTCTGTCTCTGGGGTGAGTTGCTTTCTTTATCATAAGTCCACCAGAGAAGTTGCTGCAGTATTTTTTTCACAGTTGCTATTACTAGCTGTATTTCCCTTCACTCTATTTCTCCCCACTCTTATTTATTCTATTCAATTCTATTCTATTCTATTCTATTCTATTCTATTCTATTCTATTCTATTCTATTCTATTCTATTCTATTCTATTCTATTCTATTCTATTCTATTCTATTCTATTCTATTCTCTCTCTCTCTCTCTCTCTCTCTCTCTCTCTCTCTCTCTCTCTCTCTCTCTCCCTCCTTTTATCCTAGCCCTGTCCAAAAGTGTGTTGCATCTGAGTACCCTCTCACTCAATCTTCCCTCTCTTCTATCACCTATTCCTCCCTTCCCTCCTCCCATTCCCCCTCATCCCATCCCTTTCCTCCCCTTCTTCTTCAGGGAAAGACAGATTTCCTCTCCCTATTAAGTGTGTATGTCATTTCCTCCCTAAGCCATTTCTGATGAGAATGAAGGCTCACTCATTCCCGCTTGCCTTCTCCCTTTTCCACTCCATTGAAAAAACCTTTTCTTGACTCTTATGTGAAATTTCTTAGCTTCTTCTTCTTCATCTCCTTTCTCTTCCTCCCAGTATTTTCTTTTATCACCCATTGATTCATCTTTTTACTATATTATGCCATTATATTCTGCTCCTTCCTATGTCCTGTCTATATATGCTCCTTCTAACAGCTCTTATAAATGAGAAAGTTCATATGAGTTATCAATATCTTCTTCCCATGAAGGAATACAAACAGTTCTACATCATTAAGTTCCTCATAGTTGGTCCTTCTCTTCCACTCCCTCTATGGTTCACCAGCGTCCTGTACTTGGAGATCAAACTTTCTGAAGAACCATACTCTTTGACCAGCTGTTTCCTCTAGTAGGAATATAACCCAAGGAGACTAAAGCCAGAAAGGAAAGTCCTATCATCTATCTGTCTATCTAAATATAAATATATAAATATTGAAAGAACTCCATTTTGGTCACATCAAAATTGAAACAGATTGTACAACTAGAGCAGTTGGTTAACTCAAAAACTCAATTGTGGTATGGGAATGTAAAGAACCATTATTATGCTCTAAGAAATGATGATTATGGAGAATTAAGAGGACCTTGAGAAAATCTGAACGTCTATAGGGTGAAGTCAACAGAACCAGGAAAGTATTGCACTTGGTGACTGAAATAAAATGACATTGAACTCTATAGAACTGTATTATGCCGGCTTTGTCCTGGAAAAGATTGGAGGAAATGCACCCCACTCTTTTCACTGCAAAGTTGGGGGATAGTAGGTATGTAATATTGCACATGCCATCAAATATATCTATTATCTCACTATTAAGTGAAATATTATTTATAAAACATTTAGAACATAGTAGATTCTATGTAAATGCTTATTCCCTTTTCCTTCCCCTTTATGTGTTTGTTTGATTGACTTTTGTTTTTGTTTTTATTGTTCACTAGGGAAGGTGACATACATAAGTGTGTAGGGGAAGGGATGTATATTTGGAAATGTATAAAAACAAAAGGCATTAAAAAAAAATGGCAACAACAAAAGACCTGGGATTTTAGTAGACAGGCTCCAATAGTATAAATTGAAAAAAAAATTAATGCAATTTTAGACTGAATCCACAATGGTCTCTTGTAATACTTTACTCTGGTGCAAATGAGAAGTCTTGCCTTCGATTTTGGTACAGATTTTTAGGAAGGATATTGCCTGGATGCCTCCAATGGAGGATGATCAACCTAGTGAGGTTCCTGGAGAACATAGGAATTGCAAATATTTAGCTTGAAGAAGAAAAGACTTGGCAGAAGGCCATGATTACAGTCTTTGAGTATATTAAGATTTATCTTATACTTAGAAACTTGACTTGGTCCTCTTGGCCCTATTGTATAGAACCAGAAGTCTTTGTGGAAGTTGCAGATGTTGGATTACAACACTTGGAAAACCTCTATTTGGAGTGATCTCTCCTGGACTCAAGTGCACCACTTTGGAATGGAGTAGGCTTCGCATCCAAAGAGTTTCAAACTCAGATGACCCTTTGTGGAGGTCCTTTTCAGATTAGAGTTGGACTTGATGACTTCTGAGATTGCTTCCAAATCTCTGGTTCTCTGGACCTCTAATAAGCTAAGAAAGAGATAAGTTCCAGCCCCCAGTCCTCTCTTGGATCCCAATTTGGTGGTCCCCAGTTTGATAGACAATTTACAGAATACCACCCTGGGTTGACCCAGTGTTCAGTGTCAGGGTCCAGTTCAAGCATTGGCAGGAAATTCCTGGTATAGCTACCCTGAATTCTTCATGCTGCAGCTATGTTCTGTTTTCTCTTTGTATTCATTGGAGATGGAAAACAGCTGGTCACCATTCTTTATACAATAACCTTTCATAAACTCTAAGCCTGTTAACATGCCCTCCCCCCTGACTTCTCCAGAATAAATAATTTCTGTTCTTTTAGCCTTTTCTCAGAAGTACTATTTTTCTAAGCCATTAATAATTTTAGTGGTTCTTTGAAACTCCTTCAAATTTCCTATATTCCTTCAAGTTATTAAGCCCAGAACTGGTCACGACACTATATTCTAGTAAAAGTTTCACCATTCTAAATGGAGTAGAAGAATTATTTAGCTTTTCACGCATGATAGAAATCCATCTATCATTGAGTCAACAAGGGTTTATTAAGCATTCACTATGGGCCACCGTTGTTTTAAGTAGAAGGGTTAGAACAGTCTTTGGCCTTGAAGGGCTTACATTTTAATGGGAGGGTGGAGTGGAGAAGGGGCAAGGTGTAAATAAATACATTGTTTAAGGATAGAATATAGTGAATGGGAATTATGTGTTAGTTCCATTTGAAGGATGCTGCATCCACATTTGTTGGGCTATATGACTCTTATAATGAAAGTAGATTCTGGTCACCTATTAGGTAGCATTCTTGTTCAGTTTTTAGTAAGAGTCCTGTGTTTTATTGCTTTTCCAATCCACAAAGTCCCTAGTTGCCTTAAGAAGGAGGTTAGAGAAGTTAGACAAGATTTCTATCTTTTAAAAATAAATGTAAGCCAGTTATTATACACTAGGACCTAGTTATATCGGCATTCACGGTAGAGCAGAATTTATTATTAGGGTGTATTCTTGGATCCTATTCAATGATGTCTAGCCATTAAAATGCCAAAAAGATCTCATTAGGAGATGATTACTATTAGGTTATGGACATGAGGACATCATTATAGCAAAGCACTAATGAGAATAAGAATAAGCCATAGGAAAGATTTTTTTCTTACATAAATAACAGAGAAAAGCACTTTGGTCTTATAGACAAATGGTGTTAAGTTTCCTGAGGAGTCATTATTAAAGGAGGTTCAGAAACTAACATTTTTTGTCACTAAATCCATAAGTGGCACAGCTCTGGAGTCAGGAAAACCTAGTTCATATTTGGAATCAGACACTTAGTAGCTGTGTGACCCTGAGGAAGTCACTTATCCTCTGTTTGCTTTAATCCATTGGAGAAGGAAATGACAACCCACTCCAGTATTGCCACTAAAACCCCCGGACAGCATTGGGGTACTGCGGTCTCCAGGATGACAAAACTTTGGACATCATTTGGACATAAAGAACAGCAACAAAAACAATCTGTCTATTTTCAATTTTTTTCATTGGTGCCAGCATTTATACCCTCCACTGGTAAGGCCTCTTGTACCCCTCAGTGGTTTACATGAGTTCCCCAACAGTCCATCACTAAGAGCTCGGGCCAGCGCTGGAAAGGAAGGGCATGCCCATGGAGGCCCAGAAGACAAGCTCTCCTGGGTTTTAGCTGTAAAGGCTTGTGCTGAAGGTCCTCTGACAACTGTCCTTCTAATCAAGGACCTGCCCAGTTAAGTTCCGAGCCTCACTACTAGGTGCGCCCAGCGAACCATATTCACACTAATAACTACACTGAAGAAGAAAATTGCCTTCAGAGCAGATTAGTTCCCTTACCAGGGTTTTGGATTGTTAAAATAGTTTGGAGAATGGTTTCTGAATGCCTAAAATGTATGATTAAAAACAGACATATTCATTGTCTTCTTGACAATACATTTTCAAAATGTCCATTAGTAACGTATGATAAATATGGTTTCCTGTTAGCTTGGGAACAGCAGTTGAATTACAGACTATTCTCTGAGCTATACTGACTTAGTTCACAGTAAATATTACATTAACAGATGTTTGGCATAATAATGTGTTTTATAACATGGAGTTGCCTCTAAAAGTCCTGTGTAGAGTCATTTAAATTTTTTTTCTCCCTCGGGAGATCCTCTGGGCTAGACAGAAACTTAAAGATTCCTTCTATCTTATGGACAATCAAAACCGATAGAAAAAGTGAATTTTGTTATTCTTCACATTTGGATGAAAATTAAGAAGAATTTAAGTAGGAACATAAGCAGCCAGAATTTGTTCAGGGCACCTAAATGATGTAGCTTGAACTGAAACTTGTTTTATGGGAAGCCTGATTATACTTTAAAGCCTTTCACAGATCCTCAGAAATTTATAGATGTCCTAGTATAAATTCATTAGCATTGCTGGTTACGCTCTCAGTCTTTTTAAATAAATAGTTGTCCTGCTGACCAAAGTGGAAGTTTTGTTGACAAGTATTTCTGTGCTTAGTGCCCTAGGGAATGTGCTGGGTTAGAGGAAAGAAACCAAGCCCTCCCTCCCTCCCACTACCCTTTGGTGCCCCCTTCCTTTCTGCTGTGTTTTGTGTGTGTGTGTATGTGTATGTGTCTGTGTCTGTGTGTGTTTGTGTGTGTGTGTATGTGTGTCTGTTTGTGTGTGTGTGTGTGTGTGTCTCATTATATTGTAAGCTCTTTGAGGGCAGGGATTACCCTTCTTTTTCTTATTTGTGTAAGAGACAGGAAAGTCTGGAAAGCCAAAGCTGTGGAGCTGAGCTTTAGCAAGTTCTCTTGACCTTGGCATCTGATGTCATTGTTCCACTCCTTCTGACACCAACTAGCATTTCTCTAAGACATATTTATATCGTGGCTAGAAAAGTGAATATTCTGATTTTTATAGATGAGAACACTGGCAACAATTAAGTGGCTTGCTCAGGGTCACATAGGTAAGATCTGAATTCTGGAATCTTATGGAGCAGATGTTAATGAGGATAGTTATCACAATCTCAGGGAGAACCAATGACATTGGGAAGGTGATGGCTTGACTTGTAGGTGACTTGGATTTGAAGGAGGTGGGACTGGGCACTCATCAGCCTCATTCTCTCCTCCAGGGTCATCTATGTCCAGGGGCAAGACATCAGTCAAGATGACTGGCTCAAGAAAAATATGAGAGAAGTGTTCATATCACAGGTGGTGCTGGTTCAGCCGTGATCTCTCGTAGTCATTACATCCCTGGAGTGGGGATTTTCCAGTGGCTGCATTTTAAAAGGGACTTTGAAAAACTGGAACGCATCTGAAGGGGGTGGGAAAAGGGAAGGGAAGGCATCTGGAGGCTTCTTAGTGAGTAAGGCTGTGAAAAATAAAATGGACTTCTTTGGCCCAGAGAGGAAAGACTTAGGGAAATGATGATTAACAACAGCATCAATAATAGTGGATATTTAATCTAACTCTTAAAGGTTCAGATGAGGAATAGACATGTTTTGTGTAGCTCTAGAGAACTGAAGTGAAGGGAATAGAACTTAAAAAGGCAGATGTCCCCTCAGGGACATAGCCTGTCTGAGGGCCAGTGATCTTCCTGGGCTGGATGGACATCTGGGAGGGAAGAGTCCTGCCCAGTCTAGAAAGCCTAATTAAGTTAAATATTCGTAAGGTCCTTTCTAAGTCATTAAAACTTTAAGGATTTGGACTTTATCCTATGGGAAGTGCTTGAGGGTTTTTGAATGATGATCAACTGATTAAAGTAATATTTTGTGAAGCTTAGGGGGTGGTTGCAATATGGGTAGAAAGGGGGTAGAGGGACTCAAAGCTGAAATGCAGTTAACCAGACTCATCCAGCAGCCTGGGCAGGAGGGATACAGCTGGGCTTGGTGGTTGTACTGGGAATTGGAAAGGAAGAGGGGAATGTCAGAGAGACTGAGAAAGAAGAATTGACTCTCTCTGGTGGCCAGCGGGATCTGGAGGATGTGGGAGAGGAAGAAGCCAAAGACAACTTCAGGCGTTTAACCTGGAAGACATGGAGAATAGTGGTGAAGGCAGGAGGACCAGCTCCTCTTCTCTTTTGAGAGAAGTTGTTTTTAGATATGTTCACAAAACCTGACTCCTGAGGTCGGGGAGGTCCATCTGTGAGTGAAGCGGAATTCCCTGTACATTCCCAAGGAGCGATCACCTTATCTCTGTGTAAAGTCTTCAGTGGCAGAGAGCCTGAGTAGACACCTCCTTTTACTTGCGGACCACCCTGATCCTTATGATATTTTCCTTCCATTTCTGGAGCTTAGCACAGTGCTTGCTGCCTAGGAAGAGCTTACAAGGACTTTTCATTCATTCATTCATTCATCAAGTCTAAATCTACCTTTCTTCAATTTTTATCTATTTATCTCTGCGACCTGAGGTTAGGTAAAGTAAGTCTAATCCTTTCAGAGAGCAGCTCTTCGGACCACAACCCTCATGTCTACCCCTAAAGATAATAAGGGTTGACAGAATAAGTTAGAATGAATTTGTTTTGTGGTTAAGCTGGAACAAATTTGAACCTTTTGGGCCTCAGGAAGAAAAAAATGAGCAATTTTGACATGGAGGGGGGAATACTGGTACCACCCCCATTCTATGGAATCATGACAAAGGAGCCTTAGAAGTCACTTCTTCCAACTTCTTCATCTTACAGATGACGAAGAAGGTGAAGACTTGAGGTCCCACTGGGAGTCAGTGAGCTTCAGAGTTAGGACTTGAACCCAAATCCTCCAGCCCCTCCGGCTAGGGCTCTTGCTGTCTCTGTTGGCAACTCTGCCATATGGCTGGGCTGCTCTTTATCTTGATTTGTTGAGTCAGCCGGCTAGCCGGTCAGTCCATATTTTTAAGGACCAGGCACCATTCTAGATATCTATCAGGAACTTATATTGGGGGAGTGTTGGAGGGGGTAATGGCATGGACACATAATACAGAAAAAATATACAGAAAAAATGCAGAAAATACACATTTCATATATACATACAGTACTTTGAGACACTGGCTCTGGCACTCCCAAGTGTGATCCAACAAACTGCTGCTCTTTAGCCACTTCTCTTCTGAATCTCTTCTAATCCCTCTTCTCCTCCCCCCCCCCTTGGTACTTGGGGGGCCCTTGAACAAATTGATTTTTTTTTACCTCTCTTTTATATCTTAAATCATCTGGAGATTTGAGCTTTGATCCCTAAAACCATGAGACCAAGAACAATTTACATGTTGCATATCACTAATTTTTCTAGCCATATTAGGTGCTTTCTCTTCCAAGTCTTTTGAATTCATTTTTCAGATTTTTTTTTAGTCTAGCCATAATTTTCCAGAAGTCTAGCATTTCAATTAATGTATTCCTTTCATCAATTGATTTTTTGTCTTAGGGAGCTTATTTATTATCAATTAATCAGTTAATTTTTATAATTCTTGCTATTGTTGCTCATTATTTTTTCCTTTGCAGATGTAGTATTCCTCTTAAAACTCAAAATTGTTTATTGTTCATTGTTTTTATTTTCTAAATGTTTCTACAGGGATTTATGTTATTTTAAGGGGAACTGGAATTATTTGTTAAAATTCTTCTTATTGTTCTGTAAACTGGCAACATTTTTACTAATCCTTCAATTCTTCCTCACAAATTATTCTCTCGTTGTCCCCAGTTATTTTTAGAAGATATTATCCCACTATTTTATTATCCTCAAATGCCTCATTTTGGACCGAAAGAGTTATATAAGTAGAATTTTTTGCAAGTATCATCAGTCTTTGTGGTTATATGTATAAACCTCTAAAATTTCTTAATCAATTATAACTTTTCTTATAATAGACTTCAAAAAACAATTCGAATTTAAAGCACCTACAAATGTTTAAGTTTCTTTCTTTCCCGTCCATTTTTCTTTCAAATTCTAACACAGTTTATAGATTGTATAGCCATCAACTGTATTTTCTTAATCCCCCTATTGTTAGTTTAACCCTCATTTTATCTTCCTGTTCTCTTTATATTAAAAAAAAATATCCACAGCTTTTTTCATCACAATGCTTGGATTAAGGGAGATTTTTTAAAAGTAATTTCTAGAGAAAATGCTGTCTCTAGTATTATGGAGAAAAAGATAACATCCTTGCCAGGGTCACAGATAGAAACCGGCAGCAATACAACCTTAAGCACAAAGTTAAGTTTTTTGTTTTGTTTTTTACTGTTTTGGCCAGATGATAAAATAGAATTGAAAATTACATTTTTAAATGTCTGAATATTTTCATTTTAAAGCTGTTGGTATGAGAAAAAAAAGCCAAATGGATATTATAGTATATTATCAATGTTTTTGGTATTTCGTAATTCACAGATTTGACCATTCTCTCTCCTGCTAAAAGCCTTTACTAGCAGTCTATTGTAGAATAAAATAAAAAGTCCTTAGCTTAGCACTTAAAGCCTTTATATTCCTACTCCACCTCACCTTTCTAGCCTTATTGCACACTGTCACTGCCCCCCCCCCCCAATTCCTTGCACTCTTTCCCCAACATAAGAGTTAGAGATGTCTCTAGGGTCTTAGAAAGCTGTTTAAAATCACATTGAGTTAATTCAAAATTTTTACGTATTCTCTGTATTTCTGTCTCTCATCACCCCCCCGATTTAAAAAAAATGGTGTATTTCTGGGGCTGTGTTTCATATTTCGGCTACAGCAGCCACATCACAGTTCTGTCTAGACTGAAACCAAAGGGAATGACTTTGGTTTCTTTCCTGTTCTATACTAGATCACAGGGAAAAAGCAGCATACTAAGTTTAAACTGTCTGTGTTGGCATTGTTTTTGTTCTCTCCATAGTATTGAAAAGTAACTCCAATAATGAAACTTGACTGGTTAAGAAACTGTACATAAAGTTAGAAAAAAATGATCAGGCAATAAAGAAAAAAGTTTTAAGTTTTCTGTAAATTTATTTTGCAGGTTTCCTTTACTTTGATGGCAATAGCCAAGAGCCCAGTTTAGTGATAACAGAACAAATTTCTTACATCCATCTCTTAGAAAATATAGTTCCAAATGAAAAAATTATATTTAAGGGATAGGAATAAGAAAACATATGACAGAAGAAATTAATTATAAGTAAGTGTAACATACAAGGGGAAAAAAAGCCCAGTGCAGACATACTAAAAAGGAAGTTGGTAAATGGGATATAATTTAATTCTATTTAATTTAATTGTTAATTTTTGTCGTATAATTATTATAAACCTAATTAGTTTATGTCATGCATTTGTTACTTTGAACATAATTATTTCATGTTAATTGTTATGTGCCTACTCAGTGCAAGGCTTTAGGAAGCAACTAAGGAAGGAGTTGCTGGCAGTGGTTATACCTTAATTAACTTAATCTTCAGGGACCAAAGCTGCTTTATTTGAAATCTACCATGTTTACAAAAATATATTGACTTTTTTTATTCTGTCTTAAGAAATAAGCCTGTTGTTTTGAAGGTACTTTTGGGGTGCTGAAGACTTTAGTTTTTAGAGTGAGTTTTAAGAGGTAGTCTGTTCTAACATTCTGGGGGAGACCATGTTCTGAGGGTGTCAGACACCCTCTGGTTTATCCAGAGCTTTTTTGTCCACATATCTGGTTGAAAGCACCATAGCAACTGTGAAAGATGACAAATGACCTGGATTTATAGTCTCAGGGACTTCCTTCATCTGCCAGCTCTGTCATTTCTTACCTTTCTGTCCATGGGCATGTGACTTACCCTCTCTGATCCTTAGTTTCCTCATCCGTAAAATGAAGGGTTCTTACTCCATGGCCTTTTTGTTCCTTTCTGGCTCATGTGATGATGCCATGGCCAGAAAAAAGACTTAATATATCGTCTCTTGGTAACTAAACAACTTGACTAACTTAGAAACTAAGAGTTAAGGGGAGCAATGTTGAGTTCGCTTTCAGTGGTCAAGAACCATTTTGTCAACAGAAGCAAACTTTTTTTGTGAATTATTACAGCTTTGAATACAATCTAAAATCAGTAGAAGCAATTTAAAATACTTGCTATTAAGAAAAGAAATGAAGAGGAAGGTCATCAGTTCGGGTCTTCTTTGACTAGTCTTTTTTTTTTAAAAGAGGGGAATAGCATCATTCAAAGTGCTGAGTTGGGAATAAGCAATACATATTCAGAAGGCAGTGAAGCAAAACAGCTGATCAGTGAGCAGTATGCTCAGAAGCAGATTTAGTGAGGTTAAATTTTAGGTTTGTATTTTATAAATGGGGAAACTGAGGCATAGCTTCAGTTGTCATTCTAGATTAGGCTTTGCCTGCCTTTAGACAAGTCACTTGTAGGCAACTTTGTTTTCCTTTCTCTGTGAACACAGCTTGAACCAAGGACCCCCCCATTCCCAATAGTGCTCTTTTCCTGACTTTTTTTGTTTGTTTGTTTTTAAAGATATATAATAGAGCACCTGGCCTGGAGTCCAGAAGACACCTCTTCCTGAGTTCAAATTTGATCTTAGATACATAGTAACCACGTGACCTTGGACAGGGCACTTAGCCCTGCTTGCCTTAGTTTCCTCAGCTGTAAAATAAATTGAAGAAAGAATTATCAAACCACCCCAGTATCTCTGCCAAGAAAACCACAAGCGGGATCTCGAAGATTTGGGCATGACTGAAAAATGACCAAACAAAGAAACAAACAAAACAAAAAACAAGACAGAAGTTGTTTTTTTTTCCCCTTGATGCGGTCCGCTTGAAATTTACCTTTAAATTCATCTTTTAATTATAGACAAGAAAAATGTCTTGTAGGTTTCCTCTAAGTAGAGGAAGAAAAAAATGTTTAAACCGAAGCTCAAGATTGGACATATGAGCAGTCGGTCATGGGGGTGGATCATCCTGATTCAGAGGTCAGGGAGCCAACTGGGGGGAGGCAGCTTTAAGGCCCCAGTCGGTCAGAGCCTTTGAACAAGATTTCACTTGATCCCCCTGACTGAGACCGGTAAGACTCTGAGTTTGGGGTCCCAGAGGCTCTGGATGTTCTGTGTTGATTCTCTTTGCTCTTGGCTGAATGTAATGCATGTATAATGAAAACATTCTCATCTCTCCTTTTTGGGTGGAAGAAATACTATGGGTAGTTAACTCTACATTTATAAAATTGTTTAGTGAATAACTTGGCTAAATTCAAAATACTTTTGGAATGGATGAATCTGTTTAATGTATTTTAGTTGAAGTTAACATGGCCATCGCAAAGACATGTGAATCCTTTAATAAAACACATCTCATACTTTTCCAAAAAAAATAGTTTACATGCTGAAATGATTTGTTGACTGAATTCACTTGCAGTGATGAATTAAACCATCTTATTGCAGCCAAAAAGTGTCTCAGGAAGAAACAGGGTGTTAAGAAATTGTATTTTTAAAGCAATAGTATGTATTGTTTCATTTCGTAAGTGGATTAGGGGATTAGGCATTAATATAAATATTTATAGAATGCATCTCAGACCATCATTAGTGTTTAAAAGTTTTGCTGAGAAGGATTTTAACTCTTGACCGAACATAGTCCTAAGCAAATGTACAGAACCTAAGGCTTCCAAGTCCACTTGATGCAGGTAGAATGGTCCAGAGGATTGAGTTCTGACCTTAAAGTCAGGAAGAACCAGGCTCACATCCTGTCTTGAAGGGATTCCAGTACTGTATAATATATATTTGTGAAGCCTGCCCTTTGAAACATCCTCAACTCCACAAATCAAAAGCTTTAGAGTAATGTGTGTTTTTCTATATAGGTTAAATTCTTTTGTTAAAATTGAAAATCTACTACAGTGCCATGGAACTGTTTTTTACTGCCATCCAAGGGACTCTGCTAATAGAAATCACTTTATTTCTTACAAAGAAATGCTCCTTTGATGCAATTTAATACATCATTTTTTCAGACTCTAGAGATGTATGGAAGGAATTACAGGATCTGATGTTGAGCGAAGGGAGCAGAACCAAGAGAACAATGTACACATTAACAACAACATTGTGAGATGATCAACCTTGATGGAAGCAGCTTTTCTCAGCAGTTCAGAGAGCTGGGACAACTGTATTAGACTGTATTAGGCCGGCATGGTCCAGAAAGGGGGAAAAAAAAACAAGACAAAACAAAATCCTTCAGAATCCTAGGAACACTACATTCACTTTAAAAAAATATCTCTGGGCAGCTAGGTGGCGTAGTGGATAAAGCACCAGCCCTGGAGTCAGGAGTACCTGGGTTCAAATCCAGCCTCAGATGCTTAATAATTACCTAGCTGTGTGGCCTTGGACAAGCCACTTAACCCCATTGCCTTGCAAAAAAACTAAAAAAAAAATATCTCATATATTTCTTTCCCTTAATTCTAATTCCCCATACCAAAAATGGCTAATCTGTAAACATGCTTAACATAATTTTGTATGTATAATTTTAACCTATTTGCTGCTGAGGGGAGGGGGGGTGAGAAGGGAGGGTAGAAGGAAACTTTGAAACTTAGAAATATGCATTAGGCATATGCATGGATGTAGGGGAAAAAACTATGTGGAAAAGTAAAAAAGTAAAAAAAATTAAATATAAAAAATGTAATATATCATTTTCCCCCATTTTGCCTATATAATGGTGATTGGTGATTGTAGCCCTTCCCTAAACCTCTGCACTTGTTAGCAGTGTTTTCCCAATCAGTAGCATAGTGGATAAAATGCTGAGTCTTCTGTCAGAAAGATCTGTGTTCAAGTTATATTTTTGATGACTGTGTGAATCTGGTCAAACTTCAGTCTCTTCATTAGTAAAATAAGGGGATTGAGTTAGATGGCCTTAAAGGCTTCTTCAAGCTCTATCTACAGGGAAGGACTGGGTTTTATTTTTCTACTTTAATCTCCTACAGGACCTGATCCAGTATTGGGTATATTGGAAGTGGTCAGAAAATACTTGTATATAGATTTATTTAATATTCCCTGGTCCCTTTTGTGACAGCTGCCACTAAAGACGGTTTAGAGGGAACATTAGAGTGCCTTTTGTGACTGGTCTGCTGCCAAAAGAGTTCTGGCTCTCCAGTGAATTGGTGAGGGCAGGATGATAGCCCTTATCAAAACAAAGACTTTGGTAGAGAAACGTGGTGCTTGAGGCCGCAGTCATCACTGCCTCTTGATCCTGGAGACCAAACTATGATTGTTTTCAGATACTGTTTTTTCTATCTTGACCAAACTGCCATTTCACCAACAAGGCTTCCTCATTATCTCTTGGTTTCTATTGTTTGGAGTTTGGGCCAACCAGGATATATCATGATCCTCTGCTTCTTTGGTAAACAGAAGAATCAAAGAAACTAGGAGGTGGTGGAAACCTCAGAGGCTGTTAATCTGGTAGAACACATACCTGAACAATACAGGACATCATAACAAACCCAAAAAGGAATCATTCTTCCAGCCATTTGTTGAGGACCTCTACTAAAGGGAAACTTCTTTCCTACAAAGTCTCAAATCAGTAGCTATGTGAGAGAATTCTAACAAAATAGATGAAAAATGCATACTGCCCAAACCATGTGGCACTTAGATGGACAGTCCATTGAACTAAAGGACATAAAGCTACATCCATGTATACCTTCAAACATATTTATGGTTTTTTTTTCATTCATTTCAGTTGTGTCTGATTCTTTTTGACCCCATTTGGGGTTTTCTTTGCAAGGATTCTTTTCCTGCTCCAGCTCATTTTACAGATGAGAAAACTCAGGCAAAAAGGGTTAAGTGACTTGCCCAGAGTCACTCTGTTGTTACTAAGTGTCTGAGGTCAGATTTGAACTCAGAGAGAGTTTTTTTTTATTCTAGACTCAGCGCACTTTCTATCCATTGTGTCACAGCCCCTCTCTACATACACACACACACACATATACATATCTGTATCTATATCTATCTATATCTATCTATATAATATATATAGTTATATAACATTTTATTAGGATGCTTTTTTTCTTTGGGGTAAACCTGTGATCTCATTGTTTAGTATATCCACAGTGAGGAATTTTATCTGCTGATTTCTCTGCATCTTCTCTGCAACATAGAGTCTTAGCTGCCTGGGCCACTGAATGTCAGGGTATCTTGCCTAGGTCACAGTGCTGAGAGGTGGAACTTAAATTCTAGCCTTCTTGACTCTTGGGCCAGCCCTCTATCCCCGAGACAACTTCATCTTTCAGTTAAATCTATACAAAATGCGTATTTGTATATACACTAGAAATGTATATCATCTTTTGAAAACCAATTGAAAAGGCATATATATATATATATATATATATATAATCAGATATTCTACTGTTATATATTTTTTTTATTATCTATATGCATGAACCATGAGTATTAGAGTCTAATATGGGACTTCTATAGATTTTCTCTTATTAGGAGGAAGGGAGTGTGAGAAGATCACTATGGGAAGATAATAGGGTTAGATTTGCAATACTTGGCAAAAGCCAACTCACATAGAGCAATAAAACTTTTTACCCTTGCTTTTCAGAGTCTCAGTATCTACCCTGCCTTGCAGGGTATGGTAAAAGGAAATTATGACTGTAATTTGGATTTAAGGACTAACACAATGAGGATATTATTGATAAAAAAATACCCACCATCCCCTGGTCTAACAAGTCTTGAAGTATTGCATTTGTAACTTTTTAAACTGTCAGAACATTGTAGAATCCAAATGATGTAAGTCAATATTTATCCTCTCTGTACTAGCTCTTTTGAGTCCATTTTCCTGTTCACTAACCCTTTCTATCTAGATAAAGTTAAATGCAATGTGGAAGTCTACCATGGTGAATATTACTGCCCTTACCAATTAGTTCATTAAATCAAGTCTAAGGATATCGAGTCTCAAATGGGGATGGCATTCAGGGCTCTGTAGTCACAGTATAGTTTTTTTTTTAACTTTCATCTTTCTTTTTAATGAATTGTGGCAGGATTCCAACTGTTCAAGTCCATTGTATGTGGTTAGACTAATCTCTTTTGAGTTTCTGTGCATTTGTTTCACTGATAGGCCTCTGGAATGTTTGAAGACTCCACGTAATTAGTATAATTTGTCAAATGGTAGCATTTTGGAGAACTGTAATAGAAATTAAAAATCTTTCTTTGGAAACTCTGGCTGATGTTGTCCATAACACTGACAAATATATTTGTTTAGCCTGGATTTCTATATTTTATGTCTCTTTATAGCTCATCTTTCATCACTCCCCTCTAATTGTCCTTTGTCTAAACTTCTTATTCTCTTTATGATACCACCATACTTATATTTAAAACAAGTTGGAATCTCTCAGAATCACCCTCAGCTCTACATTCTGCATCTGCCCTGCCTTCATGCTCAATCAGTACTAAGTCTGGTCAACTTTATATCTTTCCACATGACCATCACCTTAGTTTACCCTCATCATCTCTCATAGCCTTTTAATTGATCTTCTGCTTCCAGGCTCTCTCCTCCCTATCCCCCCCCCCACATAACTGATAAGAAAGTCTTCAAAAAGAATAAGTTTAGCTCTCCCTTGGTATGAAACCTTAGTGATTCTCTGTGGCATACAATTTTAAAAAATATTCAGCTTGCCATTTAAAGTTTCATATACTCTAGCCTCACCCACCCTTCTAGAGTTATTGTGCCGTGTCCCTCTTCACATATTCTCCATTCTAGCTAATCTGATCTTCTCCTCCTTGTCCTCCTCCGTTCTCCTGCTCTTTATTATTATTATTCTTTCCTTTCAGTCATGTTCCACTTTTTGTGACAACATTTGAGTTTTGCTTGGCAAAGATACTAGAGCAGTTTGCCATTCTACAGCTTGCACAAGGATTTTATAGAACCGATGAAAGTATCTAATAAATTAGTTGCACTATCTTTTTTGGTTACTTTGTAGTTGAAGGAGAAATAAAAATGCTGTCACTTGGCTTTTCTATTCATTAGTAAATTTTCTAGATGTTTTGCAAGTAAGTCCCTGAATTCCTTTATGATCACTTGTGTATATTCTAAAATGGAATTGCTTTCTGCAAGAGTTTCTTCTTTATATTTGGTCTTAATGAGCTGCTCTTCCTAAGCACATCCTGAAGATGTTGAGTAAAGGTGTGGGAACTGGTTAAAAAAAGAGAGTGATAGTAGTACTATTCCATTTCCTGCTTATTTTTTGCCCTCTCATTTTCATTTGCAAATGTCAGGTTGAATCAGTAGTTTAGTTCTCATGTGAAGTTCTGTGCTGGTCTGTTTCTCCTTCGTGAGGGATAATATTTGCAATCTCATACAAATGAACTTGGACTCTAAATCCTTTTTGCCCTTATGTGTCATACATCTCTCCTTTTCAAGTACTTAAATATTTGCTCACTTAGACAATTTCTGGGCTCTTGGCTTTCTTGTTGATGAATATTCTTTACCCGAGTTTAATTTCCCTAAGAAATGGTGATCATTAGAGTTAGTCTCTTGTCCCATCTAATATCCCCCCCATCTTTTAAAAAAATGGGAATTGAGAGCTGGTTTTAAAAATATAATTGTCTTTTATTTTTATACCTTTTATACCATAGTCATTTCCCTTTAACACTTCCCCCCATACATACATACATACACACACACACACACGAAAGTCTGTGTTGTAGTGTTATTAGACACAAATGACTATATCTTATAGTTTATATTGTACTCCAAAGCTATTGTCTTCCACCTTTATACTGAGAAGAGGGATGTGTTTCATCATCAGCTGAGAAGAGTTCAAGTAAGAAGGAATAGAATAACGAATTGCCTACAGTCATCTCATCATTCTTTTTTCTTTTTATTTGTTACTGGTTTGTGCTTTTGCTCTAATTGATAACAAGTCATTTTGTAATCATATATAATTTTGCTATACTGTTTACAACTCAATGACCAATGATATCCTTCTCTTAAAGAAACCATTAAGATTTGCAAGTCTGAGGTTATTAGCCTGTGTGTGTGTTTCTTTTTTTTTTTTAAATTTCATTAACAAAACTGTGTTTCTACCATAATTTTCATCCTCTTTTGCACCTACTTCAGAATTAGTATCATCTAGTATTAAGATAGATGCAGACTTAATTTGGAGGACCTTATCAAATTCTTTATAGAATTTCTATACTTCATCTTCTGCTGCCATAATTGGCATCTAAATGGTAGTCACCTTCACTGTCTCTTTGCCTATGTCCATTGTGACCATTGTAAGACAACATAATGAAGACTGTCATAAAGGGATATTCTTGTTGCCTCTGATTATACCTTGATCAGTTCATTTATAGAAAGGCAGTTGATTGGACAACTGTCATTTCCTTAAGGACATTATTAGACAACGATCTAACAAAAAGAGAATTCATGGTTACATTAATGTTGGAATGTGATCTAAGGACTGAGAAATTCTTAGTCCATTCCATATTTGATAGGAACACTTAGTATGCCTGGGGTTCTAAAATATTTTTCTGACAGCAATCTTATGAAGAATGTTGTGCAGTTGGAGCTATTCATAGAGTTAAAGAGACTTTCCTGGTGTTATCTCATTCCTCTATAGTCAAACCCAGACACAGACTGTTTTTTGGACTTCATGTCCAGTGACTCTTCTCTTTCATCTTTGTACTTTCAATTGGAGAGATCAACAAAATGGACAATTTTAATATCGTTTGAACTCTTTATTAACCATCACTAAACTTGAAAGAAATTTATTCCCTTTATAACATGAAATTTAGATAATTGTAAACTGACTGAAACTGAGTTAAATAACATAGAGATTTTTATTTGGGGTCCAAATCTACAAATGTATCCAACCACCAAAGAGAGAGATTAAATAGGGAGAGTAGTTCCCTGAAGCACTATCCTCGTGGTATATACTTCTATCATTGTCTTTTTAACTTTCCAAGCATCCTCCCTCCGGATATTACAAACTCAAAACTTCTGTCAAAAGGAGACGTCTTTGACACTTCTCACTATTTCATGAAGTATCAGTGATGATGGACAATAACAGTCCTAGACTGGTTTAACCATAAAATGTGGAAATTACAGTAAGTCTGCTGTTGCTGTTGCATATCCAAAGTTGGAAAAGGTCCCTTTAGAGCTTACTTCTGATAAATAATATTACTCAAAGGACATTATCTTAGAGAATAGACAAGTTTTTTTATTCTAAAGTGATGATTGTTGAAAAAATATTTGTGTCTTGTATGACTTAATCCCTTGTTCATATTTCTGAAATAATTGGAGGTGGAAGAACCCTTTGTCACATTGCCAGGACAATCACAATTAAAAACTAAATAAAACATGACTTTTAATTCACATTGGACTGGAATTTTTGCTAATAATTTCAGTATAAAGAAGAGACTAGACTGCTAGAACAGTTATATTGATTGGAACCTTCATCCATCCAACAGAAACATCACATTTCTTTCTGCTGGCAACCTTGTCCCCTGACTGACTAGTATACTAGTCCCTCTGCACTTAGAGATTTAATACTCTGTCTCTATCACACTCTACGAAATTGCTGCCCTGGAACCTGGGGATGCTGAGACAGCCCTTAAACCTGAGCCTTTTACTTAATAGCTTGCTGAGTTGTCCCTGCTATATCATGCCTAAACATTTCTATGTGATTTTTATTACTTTTGGCTGCATTTGAACCTCTAGCCTGTATTATGTCCAAAGAACTCAATGTGCTACTCAAAGTGTCTCAAATAATTCACCATAGAATTTATATAATTTAAATGTCTTTTGCATTTGATGCTAAACTAAGAGATATACAACTTTGAGCATTTTACATTTCCACACAAACTTTTGAACTGATTCTTTCTTTCTATCCCCAAATAATAATCATTCTTACTGTTTTACTTAAAAACTTTTATTTAAGTAAGTCCTCCTTGCATCTTAGATACTTTTTTCACAAGGCAGGTATAATTATTTGTTTAAAGACCAAAGCATATATTCCTTTGAATGTATGATTGTTAGTTACAAATGGTAAATATAATTTCTTTCAAATGAGGCTGTTTAACTAGGCCAACCTGAGAAGTTAATAGATTATGTTATCCATTTAATTCAGTAGTTGTCTTCATGACTTGTGTATTTGTATACTAGTAAAGTTGATTGTTCTACTTTCCAGCTCTTTAAATCCTTAACAAATTAGTCAAAAAAAGAAACATCCTGTATCTAAGTATTACAGAAACATCTTCTGGGAAAATCTTAATTATTGCTTTAGTCATTTCTGATTAAGCCTTGCACTTAAAGTTATTTCTGCCTGATCATTGATGTAATTTTGAAACCTTGGAATGAAAAATAACAGACTTGTTTTAAAGGTATTCCCTACTCAAGCACATTAACTAACTTGACAAAAACATGACCATTGGTGAAATAGTTAAAGAAGGCAGTTTGACCCTTGAGAACTTTTTTGTAAAGGGAGAGCATGCTAAATATGACTAAGTCAAGTATGGTTGATAGGCATGAATTGCTTGATGACTTTGACTCTTAACTATAGAGCATATCAATGATTAACTTATAGAAAGGTCAGTCTCACTAAATAAGAAATATTTGAATTACCCAGTATTTGAAAAAAAATAGTCATTGTATTGCTTTCTAGAACATGGTTACTCAACTGAGTAGCTAATAATAAGAGTAACTAGTATATTTTAGAGAGCTTTGACATTTGCAAAACACTTTACAAATATTATTTCATTTTATCCTCATAACAACCCTGTGAAATTGATGCTATTATTATCCTCATGAGAAGATTAAAGCAGATAGAGGTTAAATGAGTTTTCCAGGGTCACACATCTGCTAAGCGTCTGGGGTTGGATTGATGACCAAGTCCCTGGCTCTAGTGGCCTAGCTGCTCAACCAAATGTGGGTTTCCTTCTGTCTAGATGGTGCTGTTCTTTAGAAAAATCTGGTTTTGTTCATTTCTTATTTATCTCATGCATGTTAAATCAGAGTTCACAAGACAATGGAAATGGGCGGTTTATTTGTGGGAATTAGCTTTTCCTCATCAAACTCACTAATTCATCATTGTAGCTTTCCTATTACCCTGAAAAAAGATTTTTAGTACTGTCCTGGAAGTATGCTATATTAACTGTTACCTGAAACAGCCTAGCTTAATTTAGAGAGACTTCTCATCAGATTGGCTATAGAGTGTAATAGATAGTAGATAGTAGATAGATAGACAGACACATGGACAAGTAGATAGGTAGATAGACAAACAGTCAGAAAGACAGATAGATAAATAGGAAGGTAGTTAGATACATAGATGATAGAGATCTACATCTATGTGTATATACTATAGTATATAAGTATATATAGTACTATATAAAACATACCGTAATATAATACATACCAGTATATATGCAAATATATGTATAAAGTTCTGGATGTGTATATGTTCACATAGGCAATCTTCATTTTTTTGTGAGGGTAACTTCTAAAAAATGGCACTAAAGGCAAAAACATAACAATTCATTGAACCCATGATATTAGATTCCCTCATCCACCCAAAATTATGATCTTTTGTCAGAGATTACTGAAATTTTTCTATATATATTGTTCTTTATAACAAAACATTAATTTTGATAATATGTACTTTTCCTAACAGAGTAATCATAAAATAATCCATAAAATGCAATATGCAAAATATAATTGTTAGCATATAAAACATTTTTCTCACTTAGAAATACCCTAGAATTCTGACTTTTTATGTAAACAAATCAATATAAAAAACACTGATTTCAGCTGATATTCACTTTTTACATAATAACGAAACCTATAAACCATAAAAACAGCAAAGCCAATAAAATTCTTAAATTTTCATTTTTTAAATCTAAATCTTACCTTCTACTATGTCAAATGGCAGTGTGAGGCCTTGTACTATGGGTAAACCTTTCTATCTTGACTGTCCTCTATCTCCCATGAAAGAGAGAGGAAGAAAACCAAGACTGGTGAGGTCTTGATATCACCTTACTGCCCAAAGGACTTGCATTTTGTTTTAGGGGCATAATTACAATGCAGAACTGGGATTTTAAAATCAAACTATGAAAACACAGAATGCATGGAGCTATTTACAAAGGTAGGGAGAACAAGACCTGTGAAGCTTCAAGTGGGAAACCAGTCAGTCCACACACCCTACATGCAACACTTCTTTTTTTTTTTCTAATGCACATAGCCTCAGATTACTAATAAAATCACATGAATGTAATGAAGTTGTGAATTTGAATGTTGAGGATTGACAGTAAAGACTCTGTAGGCCAGCAAGGTGGCACAGTGAATAGAGTTGCAGGACTGGAGTCAAGAAGAGTCATCTTTCTGAGTTCACATCTGACCTCAGATACTTACTGCTGTGTGCCCTTGGGCAAATCCCTTACCTATGTTTGCCTTGGTTTCCTCATCTGTAAAATGAGATAAAGAAGAAATGGTAATCCACTCCAGTAGCTTTGACAAGAAAACTGCAAATGGGTGTATGAAGAATTGAATATAATTGAAATAACTCAGCAACAACCACAACAAAAAGACTCTATAGAATTGTAAAGGAGGCTGCTTTTGTAGGAAGAAGGCAGAATACTCTGTTCTGATGCAGCCACAGATCTTTGAACTATTGATTTCAGGTTACTAAATGGAAACTGAGATTTTGTTTAATATATTAAAATTGCACTAAGACTTTGGGTATCATGGATTATAATTAGGTTCATCTCCATTCTTCATATCTCATGTCTGTAGATATGTCTGTTTCTTTATAACTAAGCAAATCAGTTTCCTTAGCCTTGTTTTTTAAAAAATTTATAATAATGATAATAATAGCCAATACCCAGGATTGTCATTAGGATAAAATGTGATGGCATAAAATGAGTTAGTATTCTTGAAGTACCACCTATACACAGTACAAATGTTAGAAACTCTGAAATTAGATTGGGTAAAGTCATTATCCAAAATTTATTTTTGAATGTTGAATTTGTAAATTTTTATTTTCTACATTGAATGACAGCTGGAGAGGCAAATAAGGCTGTCTCAAATATCATACTCATGTCTTTGTCCTAGCATATCTTTTCCATTGCTTGGGTGAGGCTAGAGTGGGCTCAGTGTCCTGGTAGCATATTTCCACATAATACTTCTGGGCCTCATTTTCCTCGTGTGTCAAATGAGAGAGTTAAACTAGATGACCTTGAAGGTCCTTTCCTGCTCATGATAAGGTTCTGCCTATTTTTCAGAAGGATAGGTCTGACATTGTCTCCCCCTGAACTCCCCAGTGCTCTAGAATTAGATTGCAATCATCTTTCCTTTAAAGCTCTTCATAAGGTAGCCTCTTCTTACCTGTCTAGTTTTCTTACTCTTTGCTCTTTCCTTGGCTATGACATTCCACCTGCCTGCTCCCGGCCCCAGAGATGCTTTAGCTTCCCTGGCTGGTTAAGTCTTGGCTGTAATCGCATCCCCTCCGGAGACCTCCTCTGGCATTTGTATGTAATCTAATACTTTTGATGTAAGCTCTCCCATTAGAATGGAAGCTCCTTGAGGGCAGCAACTGGTTTTGCCTTTCTTTGTATCCTCAGTGTTTTCTACAGAGCCTGACTGACCAGAACCCTGGCCAATTTGATGTTATCTAGAGTTTATTAATACATTATATAGGATGATTGATCCAGTACTGGAACAACCTTTGAGATGATCTGGTCTAATTCCCTCTTTTTAGGAATGAGAAAAGTGGGGGGGGGATGATTTACCCCTGATCACACAGGTAAGTGGTACCCAGAACTAGGACTTCACCTACACATGTTGTACCTGGGTCCAGATCAGCACAGAGCACTAAAATCCCCTCTGTAATAGCAAGGAGCCTTGAGATACCTGGGGGAAAATGGAGAAAAACTCACTGCTAAAAAAGGTGCAGTTTAATATCTTGGGCTGTATTGTACCAGAAAGTATAGAGGCCTTTTGGGAGGCAGAAATGTGCAGTCACCAGGACAGACCTGGCATCAGTTAATTTAAATATTATCCTTTGAGGGAGAAACTTTATTCTGCGCATATGAGGAAAGGAACAAATCTATTAGTGAAGTGCAGTGGAAAAGTACCTTATATATGTGCTTAGCAGCGGCTCCACACCCCTTCCCTCTAAGGGGTGATGCCCCATGCATTTGTAACCAGTCAGTAGGTTGTCTATGAGAGGCTAGTCCACTTGGCACTTGCCTTTGTTGCAAACTTTAAAAAAGTAGGGATATGATGCTATATCATTTATTTTCTTTTTAGAATTCATAGAAGAAAAAATAGAGCTAACAGTAGCACTTTGTTTATTTAAAAACTTACCATTTTATTTTGATATATGAAAGGTCACATTTAGTTTTCTATGATCATCTTTAACCCCTTGATTTTTATTCTTCTAGAGATCAGTACTTAGTTGTTTTTTTCTGTATACAAATAACTTCCAAATGTTCTTTAATAACTTTAAAACTTTAGCAACCTGATTCAAGGCTCTGAATTTGATTGATGACTGCTCAGCCCAGGTCACCTCTTTTTCTTATTAATATTTTATTTTTCTAAAGACATCATGTGAAAGTTTTTCAATATTCATCCATATTCCTATGTCTATTTTTAAGGTACAAAATTTTCTTCCACCCTCCCTTCCCACCCCCACCTCCAATGGTAAACAGTCAGGTTAATATTGTACATAAACATTTATGTTTAAACATGTCTATAGATTAATCATTTTTTGGTACGAGGGATTAGGAATAAGGGAAAAAATACATAAAAGATATTTTTAAAAAAGTGAATGTAGTGTTCCTCAGATTCTGATGGGTATTTTTTTTGTTTTGTTTTGTTTTTCTTCCTCTGGATGGGGACAGTATTGTCCAAGCCAGTCTAATACGGTTGTCCTAACTCTGTTAGGACATTGTTAATGTGCACAATGTTCTCTTGGTTCCAGACCACCTCTCCTTAAGGCCAGGACAGTGCTCAGTTTGGTCCCACCTCAATTCACTCTTTAGACCTGACTTGTTTGTGTGTCTCTGTCTCTTTCTCTCTCTCTTCTCTACCTATATAGCAAAGTATCATTTCCAGAAAAATATGCTTTGTGAGGTTATATAGTCTAGAAATTAGAATTCTGACTTCCACCAGGTAGAACTGAGGCCAGAACACTGAGCCTGAAGTCAGGAAGACCTCAGGTCAAAACTGACCTCAAGCGACCTGTATCACCACAGACAGCTCACTTAGCCTCCATCTGCCCTGATTAATATTAACACTTTCTCCCAGGTTGTTGTAAAGTGATCTGAGATAATATATCATTAAAGAGTTTCTTAACCTATTAAGGGACTCCACTTTAACGTGACTTTTGTTGTCATTTTTCGGTGCTGTCTGGCTCTTAACTTGGCAAAGATCCTGGGATGGTTTGCCATTTCCTTCTCCAGCTCATTTTACAAATGAGGAAACTGAGGCAAATGGGGTTTTGTAACTTCCACAGGGTCATGCAGCTAGTAAGCATCTGAGGTGGATTAAAACAGGGCTTCATGACTCCAGGCCCAGCTTTCTCTTCACTGTGCCACTTGGCTGCCTAATATAGATGCTAGCTATTGTACTTGTTATTGAAAAATTGAGTGTAAATTATACAGGTTCCTTCTAGAATTACCAAAAGAATCTGGTAGATTTTCCCCAATTTTTTAAGCATTTATTTGTTCACTGATGCTTGTGCATTGATGTCACATGCTTTTGAGTCATTAAAAAGTATCTGCCAAAGAATTAACTGAGTTCTAGCCCTTGTGAAAAAACGTAAAATATTTTTGATTCAGTTTGCTCTAGGCACATTGGAAGATCCTTTCGCCCTTGCACAGGAGTAACTTGACCTGAATAGAATTAGATTAGGAAAGCAAATGGAAAGCACCTCTCTCTATCAGCCTTCTCACACTTCAATGAACAAGCATTTGGAAACTCTATCAACTCTTGCTATATTGGATTTGTGGGATCTGACTTAAAAATGACCGTGGAAACTGTTCCTGCTCTTCTTTGCAATGACAGCTTCATCCCATGCAGCATCCCCTTTGACTCTCAGATTGACAAAGCATTTTAAAAAGTAAACAACGGAATTCCAAATAGTCTGTAAGGCCCAAATGAGAGAAAAAACCTCTTACAGTAACTGCTGTACCAGTGGGGGTGATAACATTGTTCTAAATCTGGTGTGGACAGGGTTTGGTGGTATACAGTTGTACTTTTTTTTATCCTATAAATTCACAGTTGTAGGTCAGCCAGGACAGTTCATAAATTTAATGGCCACATTTCTCCTTATCCAAATATTAAACTATTTTAGTCCCCTGAAACCAGCAAAAGAAAAGAGAAAGCCAAACTGTAATTTGGGGTTAAACTATATAATTGTCTCTGATACCGAGAAAGAGCATGGGGCCATGGAATAACCAAAAACTTGAATAGTAAATAATAATAGAATTGTTCAATTTTTGTTTTTATAGTAAAATAAAAACTTTAAAAATGGGGAATCTTCAAGGACAATTCTAAAAGACTTGTGATGGAAAATGTCATCCACATCCAGAGAAAAAACTATGGTGTCTGCAAACCAAAGCATATTTTTCCACTTTTTAAAGCTAACTTTATTTCTTTTCCCTTTATACTGGTTTTATTTTTCCTTTAGTTTTGATTCCTCTTTTCATAATATGACTAATATGGAAATATATTAAACATGGTTATATATATATAAGCCTATCTCAGATTACTTGTTATCATGAGTAGGAGGGAGGGAAGAGAGTGAGTTAAAAAAATGTGGACCTCAAAGACTTACAAAAATACGAATGTTGAAAACCAATTTTGCATGTAATTGGAAAAAAATAAAATAACATTAAAAAATAAAAGCTTATGATACCAAAAAATAGGGTATTGTGTTCTATGAATCAAACTTTAAGGTTTTGATCTATTTATTATTTTCTTTCAATCTTCTTTAATCTCATATTCCTAGAGCAAGACAGCCACTCATTAACCTTTAGCTTTCTTCCTCAACTTTACAGGTATTAGTGATTTTTCCAACATATTCTGTGAAAATTCTCAAAAGTTGGTGAATGTGGAAGCCTTTGCTTTAGTGGCTAAATATTATTCTCTGCCATATTTTGGAGTATGTACACCTTTGGAACAATTGCTTTCAACACTTGCTGGAAATCAACAACAAAGACCAGGTAGGTTTAAATTATTTTTCATTTCTTAGATAAAGAGATAAAATGACTATTATATATAAATTTAGATATAATTTTCTCAGCTCTTTGCTTTAGCATAAACTCAGGAATATTATGCTGTAGCATAAACTCTCATTTGCAAAGCCTCATCATATGTGTGTCCCTGGCAACCCTGAACCTCTGTTTTCACTAACTTCTGGTTGAAATGTAACATTTTCTTCAATTATTTTGAAAACAAAATAAGATATTATTCTGAGAAGAGGTCCATGGGCTTTACCAGACTTGTTACAAGTTAAGGACCCCTGCACTCTAACTTCCGATTATGTAGGGTTAAGACATCTCTCCCACTTGGAGATCAGAATGCAAAGGCAGATGTTAATATGGTTGGAGTCTCTTGTCTATATGTGTATTGAGTAAAAAATTGATTGAAGGTGAGTGTTTGAAAGGAGAATCAGATTTGTGAAATAAGTAACTAGTTAAGAAGCTGGTGTCTGAGAAAAAGATTTATACTCTTGGATCAGGGCTTAAAATATAGAATTTTAGCCAGGGATGGAATGAGACTAAAAAGGGCCAGTAAAAACATCTTTGCCTCGAGTCTTCATTTGAATCTGGCTTCAGATGTCTATACACAAATAAAAAAGTATGGAAAATAAAGAATATGATCTAGAGATACGCAGACAGGCAAATTTGTCCTTTTAGAAATCATGGAGACTTTCTGGGATGGGATCCATGAGTGGAATATTTCTACAGAAGGCTATTTAAAAGGAATAGGATAGATAAAATGAAAGGTGGAGCAGCATTGTATATTAAGAATGTATACTTGTGTGTGTGTGCGAGGAAATCTAGAAACCAGATGGAAGATGGAAGAGAGAATTTGGTTGAGGCATAATGGAGGGGAAAATGGAAGTAGTATTGTGGTAGGAATATCCCACAGGCCACCTGGACAGAAGAAGGAAGGAGACAAGGAGTTCAGGAAACATCACAGGCTTGGCACCAAGATTTGATATAGTAGCAATAAGGGATTTCAACTTAATGGACATCTGTTGGAATACTCACTCTGCCAAAAAAGCAGAACACTTGATAAATTCATAACTTGCATCAGTGATAAGTTCATTTTTTAGATGCTGGAAGAAGTGTTGTGGGAAGCTGCTCTTCTGAACCTGATTTTGACCAGTATGAGTAAACTGAAACTTCCCCTTCAGACCAAATGTTCTTCTCTAGAGTGCATCCCTCCCACCTCCTTGGTAAAAGTCTTTGCTGTTTCTTAGTTGTGTTTTGCTGTCCTCATCCTTTTCTGTTCCTCACAACATTCTTCTGTCTTCCAAGCTCTTGGTACAGGTCAGGTTTACCCCATATTCATCAGATTCTTTTCATTTCTTTTCCTTTATCTTTCTCTCCTTTCTTTCCTCCTTCCTTCTTTCCTTCCTTGCTTTTTTTTTTCCCCCATTAACATTAAGAGACAAAAGTCTTTATCTTCTCTTCTGAGACAGAGACCTGACAACACTTTAAGAATCCTGTTACTTGCCTTTGATGGAAAACAAACATCAAACATTCAAATCAGGTCATTGTTCAATTCTCCTGGCTCTGTCTATATGTCATCGTTGTCATTTTTGTGGGGGCAAACTGAGACCCCTTTGTTGCCCCATTTCAGATGTGCATTGCCCTCCCACCATGATTCTGTAATACTTATCACCTCATATTTTCTTTCTTTCATATACATTTCAAATCACTTGATTTTCTTTTTTTCATTTCTTTGATCTTTAGGGGTTTTTTTTCTTTTAAGTATTATTTTGTTCTTTGGAATGTAGTTATCTGAGACCTTGCATAACTGATCAGTATTATCTTCCCCTTGCCAAGGCCTTGAAATCAGTGAGTTGGTGGTTTGTGTTCAAATTTGTTAAATATGATTTTATTTTCAGAGCCGTGTTCTCCTCCTGAATTGAAAAAGCAAGAAAAACAAAACCTCTGTTACAAATATGTACAGTAGTCAAGGAAAAACAAACTCCTACATTGGGTTCACATCAGAAGAGTCTCTTCTAGTATGACTTCGACAATGCTGATTTCGACAATGCTGCTTGTTTCTAGTCTAGAAGCTTCTTGGGAGACAGTGAAATCAGTTAACAGTTTGAAGTTAAAACCAGGATATTAGAGCCCACTTTCAGAGACTCCACAATGAAAGGAATTGTTTAAGAAAGACTTACCTATAAAAATGTCATATTCATCTCACTTTTGCCAAGTCAGGACTGCTGCCTCCTCAGTTAGGAAAGACTCAGTGCCATCTGGCTGTTCTTTTTCCTGTGTTTCATGAGCATAGCAGTGCTTTGGAACCGAGGTGCCACACATGCAGTAGGGAAATGTTGTTGTTGAATCATTTCAGTCACATCTGACTCTCTGACCACACTCAGGGTGTTCTTGACAGCGACACTGGAGGGGTTGGCCATTTCCTTCTGCAGCTCATTTTAGATGGGGAAATTGAGGCAAACAGAATTAAGTGACTTGCCCAGGGTCACACAGTTAGGAAGTGTCTGAGGCTAGATTTGAGCTCAGGCCTAGCACTCTTTATATATCTGCCCCTAATTGGGAAATGTCTAACAAAATTAATAAAATTGCAGTACAGTGAGGATAAAATTAAAATATGGTTTTCTGTATCAATATGTGGCTGACAGGGATCCTTATGGAAAGTTCAGTAGTCCCTATTTCTATTTTTTAGGTTGATATCACTGATTTAGATAACTTTCAATTTACTATGTATTATATAGTATGTATGATAGAAATGTTAGATAATAATAGCCAACATTTATATACCCCTTAAAGTTAGCAAAGAACTTTATTCATTATCTAGTTTAATCCTTAACATAACTATGAAGTAAATACTATTATTATCCCCATTTTACACATGAGGAAACTGAGTTCAAGAGGTGGAATGATTTACCCAGGGTCACACAGCCAATAAGGGAATGAGTTTGGATTTGAACTTAGATCTTCCCAATTCCAGATCCAGTTCTTTTTGCTACCAAATCATAAACACATATCACGGCACGTTTTATTTTTGTTGTTGTTGTTAATTTGTTCTTTTCTTTGTGACCCCTTATCCTTTGTGTGTCAGTCAGACCCTTTTATTCTCCGCTATCTCCTAAACTCTGTCCAAGATCATGTTCATTGCTTCCATGACACTACCTGTCAACTCATTCTCTGCCATCCCTTTCTCCTTTTGCATTCACTTTTTCATAATCAGGGTCTTTTCCAGTGAGCTCTGTCTTCTCGTTATGTGGTCAAAATATTTAAGGTCCAGCTTTAATATTTGTACTTAGAATTTATAATCTGGATTCATTTCTTTAAGTATTGACTGGCTTATCTCTTATAAAGGACTCTCAAAGTCTTCTACAGCACTACAATTACTTTCCTTACAGTACAACTCCTAGAGCCATTCATAGTTTTAATTATTTGGATCTTTTTTTTTTTTGGCAAGGAGATATCTCTGCTTTTTAGTATGCTGTGCTAATTTGCCAGTTTTCCTTCCAAGGAGCATGTCTTAATGGCTGCAGTTGCCATTTTCAGCGATCTTTAAGCCCAACAATATGAAATCTGACATTGCTTCCATTTCCTTTTCTATTTGCCAGAGACTGCTAAGATCTTAATTTTTGTGTTGTTTTGCTTTTATTTTTAATGTTGAACTTTAATCAATTGTTACCTGTCCTCTTTCACCCTCACTAAGGGATTTCTTAATTCCTCTTTATTTTATGCTATTAGAATGTATTTAACCTATATATACAGAGTACAATCAGAATTAAGCTTGCTGGGAGAAATTATCAACAATCTCAAATAAGTAGACAATGTTATTTCCACACATATAAATATCTTATGTATGTATGTGTATATATATATGTATACATATATGTATATATACATATATGTACATAACACACACACACACACACACACACATATATATATATATATATATATATATATATATATATATATATATATATAAAAAACCTTATCATAACTTTTTCCAGTCAGTTTTCCATTTTAGATTCTAGCTGATGCTTCTTGGCCCACATACAGGTTCCTCAGAAGACAAGGAAGATGATCTGGCTTTCCCATTTCTTTGAGGACTCACCACATCTTGTTATAATTTACATAGCCAGAGACTTTACTGCAGTCAATGAAGTAGAAGTTGATGCTTTTTTTTAGGATAGATTTTCAGTTATCTTAATAAGAATAGTTTGTACTAAGAAAGTCTTACCTTTAAAGATAAATATATATGTATAGTCTGTAGTCATTTGTGAATAGAATCAATTAGAATAAAGGATAATGTGACTTTGAGAGTTGTACTATAAGGAAAACTAAAGCACCATAGAATTGTTGCTTTCAAATTGTGGTAATAAAGGTAAGATAAAGAGTTGGTGCTGAAACCTGGAGGATCCTCAAGTCCCACTTTTGACAATCATTGGCTTTGCCACCATCATTTCACCTCTCAGCTAGCTGTAGGCTAGTAGTTTCAAACTCAAATAGAAATAGATCCTGTGGGCCACATATTGACTTAGGAAACCACAAATTAACATTGTCTGTGTCTTATTGCATTTTTTATTTTGTTAAATATTTTCCAATTATATTTCAGTCTGGTTCAGAAGCTCTCAGGAATTTTGCCCAAATTTGTCATCTCTGCTCTAAATAATTCCCTAAGATTGTAAGTTGCAGGAAAGGTTCTGAATTTCTCCAATAAAGGGAACTTCTTCACCTGGGGGAATTTCCCTATACCAAAGAAGTCATAAATCCCATCCTTATCCCACATTAGTTTTTCATTAATATATTCATTCATTATGACATTTGACTCTACTTAATCTAAATTGTTCTTTCATGAGTCATCAGTAAAGAACTTCAATCAAGAAAATCCATTTCAAAGATGTGGAAACTGAGACCAAGATCTTAAATTTCTTCCCAACACCATTATTAATGTAAAAATAGACCTTGGATCAAGGTCCTTTAATTCCACATCCAATCCCTGGATTATGGTCATTGAAATGGTGGATTATACCAATACAACTGAAGACAATGACCTTCCTTATTTTGAAAAAACTCTATAGAACTTATTTATAAATATAGAGTAAGCTAAAACCTGTAAGCTAAACTGTCTCATATTAATTTTAAAAAAACTAGATAAGTAAAGGATAAGTAAAGGAAGATAAGTAAAGGAAAAAAGTGAAAAGGAATATACTTTAAGCATATTTCATTTCAGATCCACAAATATCATTATATAAGCCTCACTTTACATATCTGAATTTTATTCATCAGGCTAAACAGATAAGGTTAACCAAATTCTCTCTTTTTTTAATTTAATCTGTACTTTATGTGCCCTTAGTTTCAATATAATCTCTTCTTTCAGTATTCATTGAATTTAATAGTTTTTAGATTTTCACTTTAGTTTTTAGAGGAAGAATCCTTTTGTTAATTATTGACCACAGCCCCACATTTTGCTTGTGAAAACTTTTTCCTTCAATTTTCAAAAGTAGTTCACTTTGACACATCACTTAGAAATAAATGTTTTTATGTAAAAGGATTTGGGTGTATTTGTTTTTCTATATTACTGCAAAAGTTTTAGTGTAAAAAAAAGTTCTGGTTTCTATCTCTAATGAAGACTTGAAACAACTGGCATGCTTTTATTTCTTATTTATAGCATAGAAGACAAGTTTTAGAATTTGAAAAACTGGAAAGATGAAATTGTTGAATTTATTATTATTATTATTATTACAATGAAATATAGAGAAATTGGAGTATGTATGACATATACTGTAATAGAAATGTAAAAACATTTTCAGGAAAGAAATGATGATGGCAGAGCCCATTTTATCCCCAATGGGATGAAATGTTATTCAGCCTCTCCTTTCGATCTCCAGATGATGATGATTCAGAATAGATCTAATCTGAGCTGATGAGCAGAGCAGAAGAAATAATGGCATTCTCATCCATGCAGAGGAACCTGGCAGTCGGCAGGCTGTGCTCTAGGACTGGTCCTTCATGTCTTGAGACAGATAGTGGTTCTGGGAAAATACAAAGGAAATTGGGATTTTCTTTTTGTAAATATGACACAGAAAGGGTACACATTGTCTTTCATATTCTTTATCTCCTTCAGCTCTCTCTCTTGTATCTTATTACTGCTTCATTAATTTAGGTTTGATACAGATATGTAACTCTGCCCATGAAATTATTAGCAGATTAATCAACCAAGTGAAATACAAGTGTTATGTGAGTGTAATCGTGAAACTGAATGCCATAAACACCCAATGATTCAAAATAAACTGATTCTTTTGTGACTGAATCTTCAACCTTATGCAGTTTCTTTTTTTTCTTTTGCCAGTCATTAAGGTAAAACCAGATGATTTTATGAATGCCAAAAAATCTCATGAAGTTCAGGTGATGTCAGAACTTATAGGCTGCATTGCAGATTTCTGTGGCATAAAGCAGGTAAGGTCACCAGTCTTTGTTTTAGGGTGTGAAAAACGTTTTCCATGTTAATATTTCATTGTCTTTTAATCTCTGATTGCTAAGGAAACTTTAAATCAAAGGTTCTTGACAGCTCGTGAACTTTTTTCTGAATATTTTGGTGGATGAATTTCATTATAATTATTTTTGTTTATATTTTATTTTATGCATTTAAAACTTTTTTTTGAGAAAGGGTTCTATCTTTACTCTAGACTGTCAAGGGTGTCCCTGACCCACAAAAGCTCAAGGACCTCTGCTTCAAATCAGAGTTGAAGGTAGTGTCTATAAAGTACAGAGAACAAGATATATTATTATAAGTGCTTTATTCCTAGGGCATAAGAATTATGGCTATTCATCTTCAAAAGAGTCATTATCATTAATATTATTACAGAATTCCTTTAGTCTCTCAGACTTCTTCCAAAATATATCAGAGAAAAGGATGAGTCTCAACACTCTTTGCCCTCTCTCACCTCTCTCCTCCTTCTTTGTGACTAGGGCAACACCATCCTCTCAGGTCAACAACCTATTCACATCCTTAATTCTTTACTATCTGATCTATCCCCAAAACACACATACACCCCTCCCATCTGTTGCCAATTCCTTTTTTGCACCATCTCTGGAATATGCCTACTTCTCTCTTCTGACTGATATGCATCCTCCTCGCTGTCCCTCTGGACCATTACCCTAGCATGCTGGTAGGTCTGCCAGTTTCAAGGCTCTCTTCATTTCAGTTAACCTCTAGTCAGCCTATTAAAGTGATTTCTTAATTTCTTAAAGTACAGGTCTAACCAGTACCCCCTTATCAATAAGCAACAATGGCTTCTTCCCACCCCCAGACTAAATGCAAAATCTCTGTTTGGCTTTTGAAGCCCTTCAGAACCCCCTCTATTACCCCCACTACTTCCACTCCTGCTCTATGTTCACCCCACACACCTTTCTAGGCCCCTTATACCTTGCCCCCCCCATACAAATACTTTGATCCACTGACATCGTTCTTCCTTTTTCTCAGACACTCCATCTCTTTGCCATGGGCATTGTCTCTGACTGTCCCCCATGGTTTGATTACTCTCCTTCCTTATCATTGCTTCCTGGCATACTTCAAGTCTGAAGTAAAAAAATCTAGCTTCTTCTAGAAGACTTCCCAGGCAACTGCTTATTTCTCATTTAACCTGTAGGTGTGTATATGTTTATATACACATACGCACCAACATAGACACACAAAGACATAGATGTGTTTGTGTAATATATGCCTGTATATGCAGTATATATATATATATATATATATATATATATATATATATAGTTATTTGCATGCCATCTCCTTTAGATTCTAAGCTTTTTGAGAACAGGAACTGTATGTCTTTGAATCCACAGAGCTTAACACAGTGCCTCACTCAGAGTAGGTACTTAACAAATATTTATTGATTTACTGACAATCCAGTATTAAAATTGTGCTCATGTTTATTTAGTTCATTAAGATTTGCAAAGCATTATTGATATGATTTGTCATTTTGTCCTTCCAAAATCTATGAGATAGTTAATATTTATTAAATATTTTGTTATTAACTTAGAGTATCTGATAAAATCTTTTATCTGCTGTTCCTCCATTATTGTAGGAGAACTTTTACTCTGGAAGAAAGATGCTTCCTCAGCTGTAAAGGGAATGGATTGGGTTCTGCAATTTCTAAGTAACCTTCCAGCTGTAATTCTAAGATTCTGTTATTATAAGAGACCATTGTTTCCCAGAAATCATATAATGTAAATCTTTGGTTTTTTCTTTTTCTCTCCGGGCATCTGTGGTTAAGTCACTTGCCCAGGGTCATACTGTCACATAGCTAGACAGTGTCAAGTGTCTGATGTTGGATTTGAACTCAGGTCCTTCTGACTTGAGGCTGGTGCGTGGTCCAATGCACCACCTAGCTATCCTCTTACAGTGTTTCAGTCTAATCATTTGATTTTAAGAATTCACAGTTAATACTTGTAGTTTTATAAAAGAGGCAATTTTAGACTCCATTTCTTATCCTCTTAAAGTGAACAGTAATCACTTGTCCCTCCCCAGGAGAGAAAAAATACACATTGATCATAGGCTAACTGCTTCCTTCTTGTTAATACCAAACAAACAGCAAATATACTTTGGTGGAATTTTTAATCTTATTGAGACTCCAGAGCTCAAATAAATTAAGTAAAAATGCTATAGTTTTAGAATTATTATTTTTGATACTTGTGATATTATTTTTGATATTCATGTTTGAACATATCTAAATGCCTTATCCCTTCAATAAAACAATATATATTTTGAGTTAATGTTTGTTCCTAACTTTATTGATTGGTTTCAGGCATCTTAGTCTCAAGAATTTCTTTTTTTAATGCCAAGTACTTTATGACTGAATATTGAGTGTTTTTAAATCAAAAACAGCACTACAATATAGCAAAAAAAAAAAAAGAAAAAAGACTGCTTTATATTAAGTTTATTCCATTATTCATTGATATATACTAAACTAGAATTTATTTGCTCATACTTGGGAATAAGATGAAAATAGACTTTCAATTGTAGAAAAAACACTTAGTTTTTTATTTTTTTTTAAGACCTCTGGTTTGGTTACCTTTAAATTGGGAGTGGGAGAGATTATGAATTTTTAGGGGCTTTTCCTCCTAGATTTCTTTAAGTTTACTCACAAAATCATATCTATATTTATATATATGTATCTATCTGTGTATATATGTATCTATATATATATGAAAATATGTTGCATACAAAGTATATGTAGAGTTTTGAAAATAAATCACGTTTTATAGCAATGAAAGTCAGCATGACATGAAATCACTCACATAATACTAAAATACCTTTTCCTTCACTTATCAGTACCCAAGGTGGTATAGAATATGGTTCTCTAGTGATATTTTGTAGCACTTATTTATAAAAAAGGTAAATTGGAGGAAAATTTATGCGTGCTATAAATATTGCATGTGGCAGCTTAGTTTTACAAAAAACAAGAAAATATTGTAAAATAAAAGTAACTTATCGTGGTTTTTAAATGTCTTCAAAGTATTATTTCTGTCTCTATGAGTTCTAGTTATTTTTACTTATTACTTAAAAACTTCTGAAATGTTTTTTATATTTATTTTAGAAATAAAATGCATTTATAAAAGAATTAGTCTCTTAATAAACATATTCATAAAAACCTATGCCTGTATACCCGTATGTGATTTTGACTATTTCTTGGAAGGAAGTAGACTCTGTATACAGGTGGCTAAGCCTCTCTGACTGACCAGGCTGGCCCAGTTGTTAACCTCTCCAGACCAAACTATGTTGATTAGTTGGCTCATTCTGTTAAAGTCATAGTTTAATAAGGATCCCCAAAAGGGACTTAAGAGACATTTTACAGATTTTTACAGATTTTACAGATGATAGAAATGAATCACAAAGTCTTAAGTCACTTCATTGACTTTCTTTTTAAAAATGTCCCACTGACTCTACATCCATGCTCTTTCCACTATACCATGTTGCTTCTGTATGTGTACATCTCCTTAAGGAAAGAAATTAAGATCAGAAAGTTACTTAGTTAAGTATAAATTATAGTAAAGGAGAAGGAGTATGATGGTATAAAGAGATGTTGTCGTCATCCTGTGGTAGCCTGATGCATTCATCACTCTTCTCTGCTAAAGGACTAAAATGGTAATGTCATTGAATCTGGTCAAATCTCTGTCTCCTGAAAGGTGTCTGAGGCATGCTAATACATTCTTAACTTACCACATCCTTGTTTATACAATCCATTCACATCCTCATCCTTTCAGTTCAATTCTACTTTAAAATCACTTATTATGTTGAGTACATTGAATACATTATTAAGTATCTGTTGTTGGCCAAACATTGTACCAGGTCCTAGCCATTCAGAGGTGGGAAAAGGGCATGGTTCTTGTGCTCAGGGCAGTTATAGAAGAGGTCAGATGGCGGCAGAAGAGATTAGGAGGATGGACATTATTTCTCTTTGGCAGATGAGGAGGTTGCATCTAGCCTGGTCTTGGGGCAAAGAATGAATGAAAGAAAAGGACCTAGTAATTGCTCCACTCTGCTAAGTACTAGAGATAGAAATTCAAAAGCCATCTAGCCCCTGCCCCGAGGAGCTGGCCTGGGATAGAATGGAGCCAACAACAGTCACGATGAGCGACGTATGCTCTGAAGTCACAAAGATGGTGCATGGAATATAGAACAGTTCACGGGGATATTATTCCAAGAGGCAGCAGGAATGTGGCTTGGCTGACAGTTCTTAGAGCCAAAGGTGGAAAGTTGGGGGTATGTAGAGAGGCAGAGATTAAAATATTCAGAGTGGATAAGGCTGCATGATCTCGGAGAGCGCTGAGTGGCTTGATTTCAGTAGATGGATGTGAGCCAGAAACACTTCCACATATGGGGACTGACTTATGCAGATATGTGGAGGGAGGACAGGAGAGGAAAATGCAAGCTGGAGCTAGAAAGTAGAAAGGTTTCTTTGAATGACTTAGTTAGTATGTAGGTAGCAGGGAGCCACCCTTAGGCTCTGAGCCGGAGAGGAAATCTGGTCAGCCTGTGTCTCAGGTTTGACAGCAGTGGAAGGATGGAAGACGGGAGAGCCCAGTGAGAAGACTGTCACTGCGGTCCAGAGAAGAGCCCATGATGTCCTCAACGAGGATTTTAGGGGGATGGGGATTATGGGGGAGTCGTGGGGAATGGGGCTAGAGGAGAACATAGGCTAGAGGTACAATAGCTGATCTTGTGGGTGGAGGTAGCAGATGATGTAAAAACTGGCCTTAAAGCTTCTCTTGGACTATGAGAGAAGGTGATATTGGATCGTCACAGATAGGGTATTCAAAGGAAGGTCGGGTTATTAAAGAAAGGTGATGAGCTTCAGATCAAAAAGAGAAAAGTCCAGAGGAGAATAAACAGGATTATTCTTCCAGTCAAGGTTTGATGACTTTGTGTAGGACTCCCCTGTAAAACATATTTTCCTCCTACATTTTCGAAAAAAAAAATCACTTTGCTATAGGACCTGAAATTGTACCAAATATAGACTTGAATCAGGTTAATGAGTATTCTTTTAAATGGTTTCACATATTGGTGGAACTTGATCAAATCTGATGACTTTCCTCCAACCACTTCTGAGATAGTTACACTGAAGGAATACCTTTTGAATGGGGATTTTACTGGAAAATAAATTTGTTTTCTGTCTGCACTACTGTAGACGGGCAGGATATACTTATCATCTCTCCAGTAAAGGGCAATTTAATGACATTGAGAGGTAGAGAAAAGTAGCAGCATGAGGCAAAATAGAGGTGAAGACCAGGTGTAAATAATTGTCCAAGGCAGTATTTCCTTCATTTGAAATTTTGTTTACATTGTCCCCTTCCTCAAAAAAGAAGGACAGGGGCGGCTTGGTGGCACAGTGGATAGAGCACCGGCTCTGGAGTCAGGAGAACCTGAGTTCAAATCCGGCCTCAAGACACTTAATGATTACTGAGCTGTGTTGGGCAAGCCACTTAACCGTATTTGCCTTGCAAAAATCTTTAAAAAAAAAAAAAAAGACTAATTGCCCTGTGAAGGCCTTCTCCTCTGAATTCTCAGAATTCAGGCTTTTACATTAGTGGCATATTTCAACTATAATATGGGTTAATTAGCCATTTGTGAGCTGGTCTGGGAACTTTAACCACCCCATTTTTAATATTGTTTCCATGGGAAAATGGTGTCCAAATCTCAAACAACCAACTTCCAAATTAACTTTTGGAGCACAACCCATTCATAAGTTGATGATTTCCTATAATCAAATAGTTTTGTTGGATTTTTTTTTAACACAAAGAAAGATTTAGTCCAAAGAAGGACTTGGGGAGGCTAAGAGCCATTGCCATACAGTTACTGCTCCAGATGGAAGGAGTACGTCTAGAGAGTGGAAGTTACAAAGAAACAGCTTTGTTACAGAATATGGATGGATTTTCTAATAGGTAGAATGGATTCTAGAATGGAAAAAAATCCCTTGTGATGTAGTGATTTTTCCATTTTCAGAAGGGTAAAAACAGGAAATGACTTTCTATTTGTGATGCCATAGAAGAAATGATTCTGTGAAGAAAATTGAATTGGATAATCTCAGAAATCCCTTCTAACATCAAAATTAGAGAATTCATTTTTATTCTTTTATTCTGGAAATGAGAGTTAAGCCTTTCTGAATAAAAAAAACATATAGCATTCCTATTTCACCTATTAGTTGTAGGCTTTGGAGGTCTAGGGTTTGAGAAGGTTTTTTTTGATGCAGACCAGAAGACTACTTAGTGAAGTTTGTGGGGAAGGGTGTTCCTGAGAAGAGGGAATAATATGTCTGAAGGCATTTTCTGGCTATATGATTGTAATTTTACCCGCATTAGACTTATTGCTTCCAGCACCATACTATTGAGATCATTTTTCTCAATCACAGCTCTGACCACATCATCACTCTTCTCAAAATCTTTCATTGGCTCTTTTGTTGACCTTCCCAAGATCAATATTCCTACTAGATGATATAAACTTTTCCACTAAGCAGTTCTTGAATATTTAACCTTGACATTTCCTACTACAAGCCCCCAGCTGATTCTCTCTTCTGCCTATTACATATTCACCATTCTTACTTGGAATCTTGGACCATTTCTCACACTAATCCCTATCAAAAAACTTTCCTCTTCATAATTTATCCTTTCCCTCTTGAAAGTAAAGTTTTAATCTCTCCATAAGAACTTTTCTAATAAGCTAGCAATACCATTCTCTCTTGCTCCATTCTCCAGCCTTCCTATATGAAGGAAGAGGCCATTGAGGGCAATGAGAAGGTGTTATGTATCAAAAGCTAAGTTGGTCTGCATGATGATGATATTTCATGTGATCATTTTATCCAGGGGAAGCTTGATTTTCATAGAGTTAAAACAGGCCAAGCTGCTGATAGGGGAAATAAAATCACTCAATTTAGGGATTTATATATGTTTTTTAGAGAGTTGAGTACAAACTCATTATATTCCCTGAGGCTCAATCTTCAGTCTTCTGCTTTGTTATTCAGTAATCTCTTTCTCAAATTGTTAATCAATTTTCAGGAATGCACCTGTTGCCAATTGGTGATGAATCTTAAAATTATATATCTACCTGTTTCCTTTTTCTCAGATTACAGGACTGATACCATGTAACATAGAAAATTGGAGTATCTATAACTTACCCATTTTCTCCATCTTTAATATTTAGTCATTCACCAAATCTTTTTGCATTTGTCCTCTGAAGACTTCTCAACACCTTCTTCTCCATATCTATGGCCACTTCCTTCTTCATTCTAGGACCTATAATGGAATATTAGTACTAGAAAGGATCTTAATAGATCATTTTATTCAGTAGTTCTAAAAGTTCTAAAAATCCAGGGTCTGCTAGTAATCCATGAGATTTTTTCAGGGTGTATAGGAGGTAAGAACTATTTTCATAATAATACTAAGATATTTTAATTTCTAAAATTTAAATATTTATATATATATATACATATATATGTATATATATATATAAAACCTACATAAACAAAATCTCATGAAGAAGGGGTTCTCAATTTTTAAATGTAGAGGGATCCTGAGGCCAAAAAAGTTTGAGAATTGCTGATGTAATATATCTTCTTCCATTTTTATAAAGGAGGTAGTTTTGGCAGAGAGCAATACTATAATTGGCCAAGTAAATATCTATAAGATAGAAGTAGAACACAAGATTCAGAAAAGCCTGGAAAGACTTGCATGAACCAATGCTCTGTGAAGTGAGCAGAACCAGGAGAACATTGTACAAATTAGTAGCAATATAGTGAGATGATCAACTATGATGGGCTTAGCTCCTCTTATCAGATCAGTGATTAAGGACAATTCTAAAAGACTTGTAATGGAAAATGCCATCCACATCCAGAGGGGAAAAACTGTGGAATCTGAAAGCAGAGAGAAACATACTATTTTCAAAATCTTTTTAAAACTTGTTTTATGGTTTTTCTTTCTTTCCTCATTTTTTTCCTTTTAGTTATGATTCTTCTTTCACAACCTAAATAGTATGTATGGAAACATGATTGTACATATCTAAGCTATAACAAATTGCTCAGTGTCTTGGAGAGGAGGGAGAGCAGGGAGGATGCAAGAAAAATTTGGGATTCACAAACTTACAAAAAAATGGATGTTGAAAAATGATCTTTGCATGTAATTAGAAAAAATAAAATAACATTCAAAAAAGAAAAAAAAAAGGAAAGAAACAGAACCCAGGTTGTTTTGACCCTCTCAGTCACTACAGAGTTTTTGAGACGGCCTTCCTGTCTTCAAAAATAGATTAGAAGAACTATATATTTTTGTTGTTCAGGAGTTAATTCATGTCTGACTTTTTTGTGCTATGAACCATACTATTCATTGGATTTTCTTGAAAAAGGACACTAGAGTGGTTTTCCATTTTCTTCTCTAAAAGATTAAGGTAAACAAAGATTAAATGACTTGCCCAGGATCCTACAGCTAGTAAGTGTCTTAAGACCCCTGATGTGGTCTGGATCTGAACTCAGCTCTTCCTAACTCAAGGCCCAGCCCTCTATCCACTGAACCTCCCTAGCTGCCCCCTTTTATGTCAGACACTACTTTTTTATGACTGAGTTGCTCATCAAGATGGAACAGAGTTGTAGTAGAGGAAGCCTGCTAGGATTCGAATATCTTTTTCTCTTGAATTGAGAAATAAGCTGGTCCTCTTGGTCGGTTCAAAGGATTCTGGAATCCAAGCAGCCCACCTCTAGAAGCAATATGACATAGTGTCCTAGGCCTGCTACTATACCCCAATAATGTGGGTAAGAGGTAAAAAGAACAGTCTTGTTTTCTGTAAACCAGCAAGACATAAAAGAAGTGTCCAGATGAGTGCGTGTGTGTGTGTGTGTGTGTGTGTGTGTGTGTGTGTGTGTGTGTGTGTGTGTGTGTAGTGTATGGGAGGCAGATTTCAGTCTCAGAGCCCGATCTAATAATAGAATAAACTTGATTTTGTGGTACCAAACTCTGTGTCACTGGCAGTACTTCAGTGTTAGCTGAATTGTCATTTGTCAGTCAGGATGTAGGAGAGATTTCTGTACTAGGGGAGGGAGGGAGGGAGGGAGGGAGGGAGAGAGAGAGAGAGAGAGACAGAGAGAGAGAGAGAGAGAGAGAGAGAGATTTAAATAGAGACCTGAAGTCTCTTTCCTTGATTCATGGAAGGAAGTTTATAAAGATAACAGAGAATAGATATACAGGCAAGGCAGACTTTAGCAGGGTCACATTTTGGTAGGAGCTGCCTTTGTCCCTTATCTTGTTGAAGCAACTGAAAAACAGATATGCCATAGTATACCCCACCTTCCTTATACTTTTCTTCTTTCCTGAGTTGAGGTCAAGAAATGTTATTCTTTTATGTCTTGAGATAAGATTGGTTAGGAATAAATCTTTTTAAAAAGACAATAAAATGTCTAAATCATGATGAAATAGCAAATAAGAAGTGAGAAATCTAGTTTTGCTGGTGTCTGAGGAAAGAAAGGAATTTGTCAAGCTAAAAGGTCTGGTAGAGGTATAATCCATAGCTTTCATTTTCAGAAGAGGAAGTTGGGGTTCTTAGCTAGAAAGTGATTTACCTAGCTTGATTTTAGCAATGACAAGATCAAGATTAGAGCCCAGATTTTCTGAGTAGGTAAGGTGCCACTGGGTGGTGTTAAAAGCCCTAGAGGTTCTGGCTAGTGATTTTTACTAGTTCTGTGACCCTGGGCAAATATAGTCACTTCTCTGGGCCTTGATTTCCCCCATCTTTAAAATTCTGGTGTTGCACTAGTTAAGCAGCCCCATCTTGAATTTCAGAACTCTAAGGGATAAAGAAGATCTTTAAAAGAGCAAGATGTATGACCAGATCCTGAAAGAATTGAAGGTGCCCAAATGAGAGTCTCTTCAACCTGAAATATTTTGGAGCCTGAGTATTCCATTAGGACTGGAGACTTGTCAGGACTTGCTGAGAGAAGGAGAACAGCCTTGGAAGGATATCTTGGAGAAGAAATCTATCTAGGAAAGTTGAAAGAGAAAGACCATTGAGCATTTGTATTGGGTCATCAAGAAAGGCTGACATATGGAAGAGGCATTAGATGGGTTCTGCTTGGCACCAGACAGGATGGCTAGAAACTAGAAGGTGGAAATTGCAAGGAGGCAGATTTTAGCTCTGTAAGGAAAAACTTTCTAAGCAATTGAAGCTATCCAAGAATAGAATAGACTGCTTCAGGAGCTAATCAGTTCCCCCTCATTACAAGTCTTCAAGCAAAGACTAGATGACCGCTTGTAAGGAATATGGTTGATCGATTTAGTTTGATTCTTAATAAGTTCTGAGTCGGCTTACCTGCCCATACGTCTGGCTATTGATTTCTACATCAAGTGTCCAGACCCCAAGTAAATAACCCCCTGATCTAGTGATTCTAAAATGTTACTTGAAAAATAATCCCTTAAACAACATAGTTGTTGAGATATCAAGCCTTTGTTTGAAGACCTCCAATAAGGGCAAATCTCCTACTTTCCAAATAATAATTTGCTAACTTTTAAGGTATCACTTTAAGGTTTGCACAGCACTTTACAAATATATAATATTATTTTATTCTTACCACAACATTGAGAGGTATCACTGTCCCCATTTTACAGTTGAAGAAACTGAGGCAGGCAGAGATTAAAAGATTTGCCCCGAATTAGACAGCCAGTAGGAAGTGTCTGAGGCCAGAGATGAGTTCAGGTCTTCCTGACTCCAGGTTCAGCTCTCTACATATCCATGCCCCTTGGTTTCTTCTCAAAGCGACGACTCCTTTGGAATACCTCTAATTAGTAAGTTTTTCTGCTATCAAATCTTAATTGGTCCCTATCCTCCTATTTCTTCCTTCTGAACAAAAAGAATAAGTTTCATCCTTCTTTAGAATAAAAATCCTTCAAATACTTGTTAGATGGCTCTCTTTGCCCCTGACTCTGGGCTAAATATTGCCTTGCAGGGGAGAGTCAGATAGATCAATTAGGAAGTGGTTTCAACAGTGGCAGCAGCTATTAAAGATCTTCACTGGGGTGGTGGTTGTTGGAGCAGAGGAAAAGGCATCAATACTACAACAAAGGAGGTAGCACCGAGGAGGGGGAGACTTCGCCCAAAGTTCATCCAAGGAGAGGGAGTTATGCTCAGTTCCGTAGACAGCTCTCATTTGACACAAAAACAAGGTCCTTCTCTATCTCCGTTGGCCCATACCTGAAATACTCTCCATCTTCATCCCTGTCTCCAGGATTCCCTGGCTTCCTTTAGGAACCTAATGAAATTTCATCTTCTACAGGAACCTCTTTTCCTCTGTTAATTATTTCCTATCTATACAGTATAGAGTTTGTATATTTGTTTAATTGTTGTCTTCTCCTATTAGGTTGTGAATGCCTTGAGAGCCTTATTTTGTATCCCCAACAAATTGTACAAGGTGCTTAATGTTTATTGATGGTTGATTATGAATATCTTTCCTAAATACTCAGAACTGAACATAGTTCTCCAAATGTGACCCAGCCATGGCAGAGTATTACAGGAATCTAACATCCTTATTCCTGGAAGCAGCGCTTCCTCAGTGAAGGCCAAGAGAGAATTAGCTTCTTGGCATTCCTATCACACGATTGGCTCATATTGAGCAGGCCCCTAAAAATCCCAGATCTTTTCCAGACAAATTGCTGTTTAACCATTTTTTCCACATTTTGCTTTTTGAAGTCATTTTTTTTTAACTCAAGTGTAAGATTTAACATTTATAGTTGTTAAATTTTAACTGACTAGCTTTGACCTAATGATGTTGCCTCTTAGAATGTTTTTGGATCCTACCATTATCATCTCCTGTGTTATCTCTCCTTTCATAGCTTTTGATATCAGCAACTGAGATGACCATGTCATCTGTTCCATTAGCCAAGTCCCTGATTTAAAAAAAAAAACAAAAATGTCAAACGGTACCATTTTTGAAAAGATAAGAAGGGCAAGTTTGTGAAGCACTCTAAATTCCAGAGACACATTTATCTTTGATCCTGGGGATAACAGGGTACCACTGGCATCTGGAGGGCATGGTTAAACCTGCACATTAATAAAATCACCTTGACAGCTGTGCAGAGAATTTATTGGAGTAAGGAAATATTTAAGATACCAATTAGAAGGGTCCTGCAGGTATCCAGTGAGAGGGGACTGGAAACAGAACTTGAGTGGCGATTATATGAACAGAAATAAGAGATGTTGTAGATTTATGTGAAGAGAGAAAGGACAAGATCTTCAACTGAATGGATATGGGGAGTGAGTGAAAATGAGGAGTGGAGGATGATAACTGAAGTCATGTACTGGAGTGACTGGAAAGAATAATTATATTAATAAAAACTGATATACATATATATGACAGGTACTACAATTTGATCCTCAATAATAGCCCTGGAAGGTAGGTGCTATTGTTATTATGATTATGATTATGATTATTGTTCCTATTATATAGATGAGAAAACTGAGGCAAACAAATATTAAGTGACTTGCCTAAGTTGATGTAGTAAGTATTTGGGGTAGGATTTGAGCTCAAGTCTTTCTGACTTCAGTTCCTACACTCTATCCACTGTATCACCTAGTTGCCCTGGACAATAATAGAGCAGTTTGGAAGAAAGATATATTTTGGGGGGAAAACAATCATGAATTCATTGTTGTGCTCAGCTGAGTTTAAGAACTATCCAAAAGGCATTGACTTAGGTGGGACTGTAGCTCAAACAAGGATAAGATATATAAATCTGAGACCCCTCTGCATAGAGAAGTCACAGATTATCTCTTTAATGAGATATCCTAGGATTTTGTCAGACATCTATTTCACCAGCTTCTGGCTTATATAAGGATTGCATTCTCTTCCCTCCTCCTTGAAAAAAAAAATCAGTACATTTTTCTTTGTCTAACCTTGCAGTACCTCTCCCCTTCTCAAAGATCTTTGATAGCCTTGACTCTGCCTCAGAATTCTTCTTTCAGAAATTGGTTCCTCTGGAATTCTCCTAGGACACTGAGTTTTCTCCTATAGTCCTCCTATGGTCTTCTTGTAGTCTGATTTTGGCTATTAGCTCCCTTTTAGTCATTTTTAGACTATCCTTGGCAGAGAAAACAGGAGCAAAATACAACTCAGAGCAAGTCTGTCTTCCCTCTTTGTCTGTTATTATTCCCCATACCAAGCAACTCTCTGTACCTTCTTTTAGTCTCCCTTTTTGCTCCAATGTAGTTTTTATGAAAAACAAAACCTCAACATAAAAAAAGAATAAACCTCCTTTCTGTTGTCCTCAGCTTCTCTTGATCTACTTTGATCTTTTGTTCCTACAGCACATTGCTTTCTTTTGTATTCATCCTCCCATCTACCTTTGCATATGTCTTCTCCACATTTTTAAAAACAATCTAAATTTTTCATTGATTTTTCCTATGATCCTCACTGGTTTCTTCTGATGACACCTCCCCTTTCTTCCAATAGAAATTTTTTTCTTATTGTATTTTCAACATTTCATCCCTTTGAAAAATATTTTTATCAGTGCCATTTGTTTTTCATGTGGGTCATTTCTGGCATTGCACCCTGCTCCATAGAATTCTGTGGAGAAAATAATATTTAATGAAAATGGAACAAAATTACAGCCATATGTGACAACACATGTAATCTAGTAGTCTTCCAGCTCTCTATTGACAGGAAGTATCTGTCCTCAGGGATGAAGATTGCTTATTATGTTTGACCTTCACCTTACTTCAGCAACCTTTTAGTGTTCTTTTCATTAACATTTTTGTAAACAGAGTTCATGAAAAGTCTGAATTCCCAAAATTTGTCATTTTCTACAGTGCAATAATTTTGCATTGCATTCAGTACCAAAGTTTATTTAAACATTCCCCAAGTGATAGGCACTAGATTTGTTTACAGTTTTTCAATAAACATAAAAGTACCAAGTATGCTGATTTTCCTTTTAGAATTTTTAGACAAGATGGTCTATAAATCCCTTTTCTGATCCTTATATACCATGCATTTCAGATGATGCTTGACTTTTACCTAATTTTTAAATCACTAATTTGAAAAGTGACTATGTTGACCAAGAGTTGGAAATGGGGGGGGGTGCCCAACAATTGACGAATGTATAAATAAATTATGGTATATGAATATGTTTGAATGCTATTGTACTATAATAAATGATAAAGGGTATGGTTTCAGAAATTCTGTGGAGACTTTTGTCAATCAATGCAGATTTAAAGTAAGCAAAATCAGGACATATGAAGATAATAAACTTTGAAGGCATAGTAATTCTGAGCAACCCAGTGACCAGCTACAATTCCAAGGACATATGATGAGATATATTTTTCCCAGTCAGATTGAGAACTGATGAATTCAGTATAGACTGAAATGTATTTTCTTCTACTTATTTCTTATACTTGCCTTTTCTGGGGGGGGGGGGTGTGGAGGGGAGGAGACATGCTACTCCTACATATAGCTATCTTCTTTCTCTTATATCTTATGTTTTCCTTCCATATAATAAATATGTAATTAAGTTACCATTTTCTGGTTTCCAAATAATTAACAAACTCCTGGAAAATCTGAACCTGATTTGGTGAAAGTTTTAAACAAGATTGGAACTCAGGATTTTTCTTGTTGTTGTTGAAACAGAACTATTTCAAGGCAAGTTAGTAACTGCTGCACCCACTAAAAGACATTGTAAATGGGACTATACCACTGGACTGTGTGGTCAGCATACCACTGGAGTCGTGTTGGAATCATTCTCTAGTACATAGCATTTTTCATCTTAATTTATTCCTGTTTGTGATTTAGTGTTCTTTGTGTATCCCACACATACTGTTTGTTGATTGGCTTGTCACTTTCATTTTTGTTTGTTTTAAATCATAAGATCCTAAATAAGTAATTCCAAACCCCAGCTTTATTATTTACATCAGGAATTCTTATGCTAGCTTAAAAGTGTTGTGAAATTCATTATAAAACCTCAAATATAAAATGATTTGAGTTTTCAATGAGCAGGTGCTAAAATGTGTTTTTTTAATGTAGTTAGTTTCTTGTGTGTTATGTGATTTAGCATTCCCTTAGATTTAACAATCAAAGATAGATAAGAAACTTATCTGTTAGACTTGTTTTTATATCTATAGACAATAGCATTCCTACATAGATATTTATATGTATATAATTGGTTTTCATTGGTTCTTATCACAGTTTTCTAAACACTTAATTAAATTGGAAATAGACCTTTAAATTGAACCAAAATTAAACTAAAGATGTTTCTTTTCCTTTAGTGATATAGATGAAATGTTTTGGATCCAGGGTTGGGTCTACATAAGCAGCCAATATAGTAATATAAATAATGAACATTTAATTTTTACTAGTTTCAGACTAAGAATGGACTAAGTGGGATATTTGTGTGAATGGTTGAACTAAGGATTCTCATATCTTTTTGGAGTTTTTGAAACTTATGAATGGCTTCTCAGGATAAAATTTTTAAATACATAAAATAAAACTCATAAGATTATAAAGAAAACAAATTATATTGAAATTCATTTATCTAATTTTTTTAAAACTACAAACCAAGTCCTTAAACCCTGAGCTAAAAAAACTTATCTTGACTCTGTACAAGATCAGGATCAATATAATTTTTACATAAATATTAAAAAATCATATATTTTGCTACATTTCTAAATGTAGCCACTTGCTTTCTATGAAATTATACATTAATAGCTAAATCAAAATTTTATTAGGGTATATCTTGTAACCAGAAGTTACAATTTAATATGATCAAATATCTGTGTATTATCTTATGGAAATTATTGAATCTCTATATGTAAAACTCTCTTCTCCTTTTAGAAACTTTAACTTTTGGTTGAAAAATAACTTGTTTGTTGAGATAATGCAAACTGTTTTTGATTTCTCCTGTTTTCTTCACATTAGGTGATTGACCTTGGCTCTGGGAAAGGCTATCTAAGCTCTTTTCTGTCCATGCAGTATGGCTTAAAAGTTTATGGAATTGATTCTTCAAATGTCAATACACATGGAGCAAAGGAAAGAAACAGGAAATTGAAGAAACACTGGAGAGTCTATCAAACTCGGTCAAGAGCACATGTTAGTGATCAGGTGTTAGAAAAAGCAAAAGATAGTACTTCCCCAGATGAAGAGAAATGTAAAATGAGTATCAAAGAGGAGCTCATAGGTGTAGACAGTAACCGTACAAATCAAGACAAGAGATCTATCTCCCATTCAGTTCTGTCAGATTTCACAGATGTTGTAATTTCTGATGTCACAAGGCAAATGGAAAATCACCCTGATCCTCTGCCCAAGAGAACTGACAGCTTACTTCTGGAAGACAGATTGCCTCTTTTAAATATTCTACCTGTTGATGCCATTGAACTTGTGTCTCCAGTCCCTGAAGACTGCAGGAAACTTGCTGAAGAGCATAAAGAGAGAGAAAAAACAGTGACCATCAAGAGCCAAGCAAAGGAGTCAAATCAATCGAACATTTATTCACCTTTAACCTCTTTTATCACTGCAGAATCTGAACTTTGTGACATCATTACAGATTTGGAGGTAGTTAAATATTTTATTAAGTTTCATAATAGTTGTTTAAAAATGTTTACATTTTTTAAAAAATACCAGCAGAGTATATACATAAGTATGATGATATATTATCACTATCAATCTAAATTAGTCTTTCCTGGGTCCTAACAAGCCACAGTTTGACTGGAACACATTCCAAAGTATAGGACCTTCCATGGAGAATGTCTAGCTCACTTAAGTCAAATAGAAACTTGAGAACAAAAGTACCACAGTTGTTCAAGTGCCACATAGGCTTGAAACCTCAATAATCTTTGATTCTTTCCTCTTCCTCACTCCCCACTTGCCAAGCCATGTTTATTCTACCTCCTCAATATCTCTCTCAGCGGACCCTTTCCATTTACACTGCCATCGTCCCCATTCAGATCTCCCATTACTTCTCACCTGGATTATTGCAATAACATTTTTATTGCTCCCTCTTGTTCTCCCAGCCTCTCACTCAGGGATCTTTAACCTGCTTTGTTTCATGGACTGCTTTGGCAATCTGGCAAAGTCTATAGACCCCCCCTTCTTGGGATAATGTTTTTAAATACATAAAATGAAATACATAGGCTTATAAAGGAAACCAATTATATTGAAATGTTTTTCCCCCTTGAGTTCACTGACCTCCATGAAATCTACCCATGGACAGAAGGTTGAAAACCCCTGCTTTCCCCCTTTGCAGTAGTTGCTTCACACAGTTGCTAAGGTTACTTTCTCATACATAAGTCTGATATATTACTTTTCTGCTTAGAAATTTTTGGTAGTTCCTCCTTAGTTACAGGATAAAATACATAAACTATCATTGGTAGAGTTGAATCAACAATGAATTTGAAATCAAGCAGATTGTGTTAGAATCTTTGTTCTGACATTAGCTCTGTGATTTTGGGCAAGCTTCTTAGATATGAGTATCACGTAAGATTAAAAACCCCAGTAATCTTTTATTCTTGCCTCTCCTCATACCCCCACCTTGCTATGTAGAGTCTACCTCCACTGTTTCTTAAGGATCTAAAAAAGTCATAGCATCAAAACATTTCCCATAGGACTTTGAATGTCAGCACCAATCTTCTGTTCTCTAATTGAGGGTAATATGGGTATTACCAATTCAGATATTTCTGGGGATCACTAAGATTTATCTTTCATAATACTGAACTCGATTTTTTTTAATCATAACATTAAAAATTTCAATTTTGGTTATAAAGCTACAGGTTTCTCACTCAGAAATAATGCTTTATGATTCAAATTACATTGAATTCTATAAGCACAATAGTCATATAAAACAAATACTTTCTTTGATACTGATATATGTGATAATTAACCTGTAAAGGAAGAATCTAATTATGTACCATTTACATTATAATAAAGGAGAAAGAAGCCAAGAAATAGCCCACATAGGGCTATTTACACTTCTGTTGTCATTCTATCTAGTAGGCATTTTATCCTTAATTCTTTAGCACCCACAACCTCAAATATTTTAGTAACTAAATAAAACATTTAGCTAAACATCCAAATAATCAAACAAAACAGCTCAGAAAAAGATGTAGTAGCTAGGAAGATGTAGATGTAAAGATTTGTGGCTCACTCATTCTTTCACTGTATTTAAAGTACTTTTTCCTGTGGATAAGATTATAGATTTGAAACTTAGAAGTGACATTCAAGTCCTCTCATCCAGTGCTGTCAAACTCTAACAGAAATGGATCCCTGCAGCCTGAATATTGATTTAGTAAAGCACAAATTAAGTTTACTGTGTTGTATTTTTATTTATTTTGTTAAATATTTCCCAAATACATTTTAAGTTCATTTGACCATCTTGATCTGGCCTAACCCTTTCATTTTTAAGTGAGAAGCCATGAACTCATCCTCCATGACTTTTCACCATTTGTCTCACATTCAGAAAATATACTTCTTCCTCACATCATCCTCTTAGAATACCATTGTTTTCTTCAATACATCACAAGACCTTCCTTCTTAACAAAACTTTTCTTGATTTCCCCCAAACTCCAAGCTGCATTCCTCTCAAAATAACCGTATTTATTTTGTATATATTCTGAATATAACTCTCCATTTGAATTTTTATACCTGATAGAATGTAAGTTCCTTGAGAGCATCCTAATGGATGCTGGATAAATCCTTCTTAATTGATTAGAGACTCTTGGCTTCATTTCTCAGTATTGTAGCCTTGAGAATGATTTTTATCAATATTGATTTGTGCAAAATTCTATCACAGCAAATAATTTACAATGTTCAATTCAACAAGGGTTTATTAAGTTTGTCTACAATCCACAAGGCACAAAAAAATATAAATGAAACAATTATCTAATGTATAAAAGGAAAAGAATAGTACATGTGAGCCTAGAGTATCATTTTTATATTCTGTTTTATACGTGTTTAAAACAATATAATCAGTACATTGTTGACTTTAAAACATTATAAAGTATGTTTGTCATGACAATAAAAGTTGCTGCATGTCATAATATATAATATATATTGTGTGTTTGTGCTGTGCAATAATTATCTTTAAATTCAATAACCATCTCTTTGAGAGGCAAAGTATTATAGTAGAATGAGAATTAGAAGCAGCTAGGTGGCACAGTGGATGGAGTTCTGCATCCAGAAGGACTCAGCTTCTTGAGTTCAGTATGATTTCAGACACTTACCAGGTGTTTCACTGGACAAGTCACTTAGCCTCTGTTTTCCTTAATCCACTAGAAAAGGAAATAGCAAATTTCTATTGTGTCTTTGCCAAGAAAACCCCAAAAGAGGTCACTAAGAGGTAGATGGGACTGAAGATGACTGAACAAATACAACAGAAAGTGAGAACTGGATAAGAAATGACTATGCAAAACCACTGGGTAGATGACATGACCTTCTGGGACTCAGTTTCTGCATTTGTAAAATGATGTTTTTGTGCTGAAGAACACTGCAATATCCTGGAACTGATCCTAATGATAGCCATATGGAATTAGTCCTGAGAAGTAAATGCCTCTGTGTGTGTGTGTGTGTGTGTGTGTGTGTGTGTGTGTGTGTGTGTGAGAGAGAGAGAGAGAGAGAGAATATGATAGTAAAAGACAAACACTGTCTTAATTCCACTGGCCTGAATTAACCAATCTGAAGGAAAATTTACTTTAGAGGCATGATTTCTGCATATTTCATGTTATTTACTATAGAGGAATAATTGACATTCAATATTATGTTCATACTTTATGTTAAAATCCCTCCTCTAACAACTACATACTGGTTCCAGGCAAGTCATTTAAGCTCTAGGTCATCTATCTAAGACTGGGGAGCCGGGAAGGTGCAGCACCTTCCTAGGTGATGGTTACCATATGTAAGTCATCTTGTTTGCTTCATTTTATGGCCCAGTTTTTAGTCTGGCTAAATACTCTAGAATTGCCAGTGGTCCCAAGCATGGAGAGTCTAGGTCTGTCATCATTGAATCCTAATGTAGCTCATGAATATATAGTGAGAAAAGAGATCATTCTATTCTATCTAACACTATACAGATGAGAAAACTGAGACCCACCCAGAATGTCAGTGTAACTTCAATTTAAACCCAATCTTCTGTCTCTAAATCCAAGATTCTTTCCACTGTGTGATTCTGCTACTGCCACCCATTCTATTATTAGTTGGGGGAGGGGAAGGCGGAGAATATTCCATATTGATAGTAGATAAATATTATAAATTTGTGTATAGGGGCTATTTTAGAATATTAAAACCTTATTTTAGGGAGATTTGATAATCACAGGAGCCAGGACAATCATAAAATTTTCAATATTTAGAATTTTTCATCAGGATAGCTTTGAATTCTTTTAAACTTTTTTGCTAACAAACTAACTTTTTTCCTCCTTTCTTTCTTGGTGAAAGGATTGTATCATGGTGGGTCTGCATACATGTGGGGATCTTGCTGCAAATACTCTTCGGATATTTACATCTAAGTCTGAAATCAAGGGAGTTTGCAGTGTTGGCTGTTGCTATCACCTCTTATCTGAAAAGGATGAAAATCAGTGCCCAGGTCAGTTATTTGCCTTTGTCCAAATCAAAGATGCTAATTCCAGAAGATTGGTGTTTTAGTTTCAATTAATAGCTAGATTTTACTCTTATTCACTTTTATTTTTAAATTATATTTGAGATAAAATTTATTTTGCCAACACTTTCAATGTATCTTTAAAATTTGATGCCTTGCTAAAAATATGTTCTTTCAGTTCTTTGGTCATTAGAACATTTTGAATTAATGCTACAAACTGTTGTAATCTTAAAATATTTAAATTCAAGGATTTTTTTTTAGTTGTTTTGAGGGGTTCTTGTTGGTGGAGGTTGCCCCCATCACCAATCTTTATACAAGATTTTTCTAAGATAATGTCATCACTAATGCAAAGTTCCAAGTTATATCTTCCTACATGAAGTTTTTTTTTCCCCCCGAGGGAAATATTGGCATTTTACAAAATAATTAAAAATAATTTGCAGCCTGTTGTTTTAATAAATTTTAAAGATAGATTAAACTATTTTTAACTATTAAAAATAAGTATAAAATTGATGGAAAATTATCTTATTAATATTTGGCCTTATCTAACAAAGTTTTGCACTTATTGACTAGGCATAAAGTATTTATTACCAGCTCAAGAAATCAGAGTTTAAATAAGGTTGTTAGGAAGAATGGTCATAAATTTGTGGTTTTAAAACTTGATGTAGAAGTGCCTCTATTTTTTTTTATGAAGTCATTCCATCTTTACCTTCTTTTCACAAAACAAGCTATATAGATCATACTTAAGTAAAAGGAAGAAGTATTTCTTTTGCATCTTTTACATGCTAGGCCCTTGCTGTGCTAAGTGCTTTACAGATAACATCTCACTTGATCACATTTGTTCTTCACAACAGCTCTATGAGGTAGGCATCATTATTACCACCGTGGCAAATATTGAGCTAGACAGAAGTGAAGTAACTAACTCAGAATCACACAGCTAGTGTATATATCTGAGGCCAAATTTGAACTCAGATTCATGTCCAGTTCTCTATCAACTAAGTCATTATTGCATTAATAAATAAAGTAAGAATTTATTGTAACATTTATAATAATAAATCAATCTCAAAAATACAATTAAAACAGTATAATGTGAAGTGATATTTGTATATTGATAACATTTACAATTTTTATAACCCTAACAAGAATAATAACCACAATTATCAAGTATAAAGATAATGGTTAGACTTAATTTTTAGCATGAAGTTTCTTAAAATAGATGACATTCTTACAATCCTTTTTCACTCATCAATTGGTATTGATGTGTTATTCTTTAACAGCTTCAACAGGAACAAAGCATAACCACTAATAGTAATATTTAGTGAAATGATAAAAATAATATAATAAAATCACTTTGATAACCTGAGAACTCTTTGTTTATCCCTAACCAAAAATCTAATAAAATAAACATTTGTTACAGCCTACTATTATAAAACAAGTCACTAACTATTCTTTTTCAGATGGAGTAGGACCTAATGGGTCATATTTGTTCATCAAAAATGGGTTACTGGGGGCAGCTAGGTGGCGTAGTGGATAAAGCACTGGCCCTGGAGTCAGGAGTACCTAGGTTCAAATCCAGTCTCAGACACTTAATAATTACCTGGCTGTGTGTTCTTGGGCAAGCCACTTAACCCTGTTTTCCTTGCAAAAACCTAAAAAAAAAAAAAAAAAAAAAAGAAAATGGGTTATTTAACTATTCCTATTTATAAATAAAAGAAAAAACTTAATGCCTCTTTAACTTTCTTTTTATTTTTCAGGGAAGATATTTTGTCTTTCAGTCAGAAAACACATCAAAATGTTATGTTGAATATTTATTATTCATATTTCTAAATTTTTCATAGCACCTCTTTATCTTTCAGGAGCATAAGTGTGACTTTCAGAACTTGGTTTTGATTTGTTTAGAGTTCACAGTTTTTCAAAAATATCTACTAAATATGCTGTTTAGTTTTTGTTATAAAATCATTTTTTCTTCATTTTATGTTTCATGCCACTTTGAAAAATGGCAGTTTCTTCTTTGAACTCAGAGTCCTTTGAAGTCCTTGGACATGAAGGTTCAAAGTGTTTGCAATAATAGAAAAGTGTTATATATTTCCCGACCTTGTATCATTATACCCTTTTGCAAAGAACTTTCTTTTTAGTTGTCTGTCTGGTCTTGTAGAAAGTGATCACAGCTTGATTACTTGTATATGGCTCCTCATAATTCTCTACACAAGTGACATAGACATTAAATTTGTCCAAATTACCAGGACCACATTTTTGACTAATGTTTGAGTTTTGTTCTAACAGCCATTGTGTTTTATCAGAATAGAAGCCAATACCATTTTCCCATTGTGGTTTTCATTTTAAAATCCATAAATATATTGAAAATATCTCTTGATGGAACTTGGACATAAAAGGTTTGCAATGTAAAATATCTTCTCTAAAATCAGTCTCAATGACATATTAACCTATAAAATCAAATGAATATCTTAAATCTCTTGTCTCATCTATTTACAATATAAACAGGTCTTCATGCACTTCTCCTTTTTCTACTCATTCTCTGTAACTTCAACCAATATCCAACACTGGAAGGGGTTTTTAGACTTTTCCCATATTGCCAAAAGAGTGCAAGAAACAAAAAAAAAAGTTATGAATTCCTTATTTGGTTCGATCCTTCATTTTAAAGGTAAGAAAATTGAAGCTGAAGGGGGAGAAGGTGAAATGATATTTATCAAGACCACTGAACTTGTTCATGATAGGATTTGTATTATGATTTAAGCTCCTTGGGGTCAGGAACTATTTTTGCCTTTGTCTGTATCCCCCAAAACTTAATACAATGCCCAGTTTTAGTAGGTGTTTTTTTGATTAACTTATTTGAAAACAGATTTCTTCCTGTCTGCTAGCTTTGTATTCTTTCCATGGATGATAATTTGTATTTAAGGCAAACAACCTCATACAAAACAACTTAGAGCAAACTCTAAGAGAATTAGGGAGAAAGGACAACTGGCTATTCTCACCTAATGATGACAGTACATAGGATGGTAGATTTAGAACTGGAAAATGCTCTTAATTAGAACTGGCAAAAAAAAAAGAGGGCGGCATTTAAAGATACTGAGTTTACCAACACTCGAGGTCTTCAGGTGTAGGTTGGCTTAGCACTGATTAGTATATTTTAGAGGGGATTTTCATGCTTTAGATCCTAACCGTTGGATTAGAGAAACTTATGTGTTCCCTTTTCCTTCTAAGATTCTGTAATCACCACGTTGTGCCACATTCAGCTTTCCCTTCTGATTCATACCCACCTGCCTCTAGTCACTCTTAACTTTGTTTGCTCAGCTGTTTTAAAGTTTGAAATAGGCAATGAAATCCTTTGGGATGTAAATATGAGTTATTAATAGTCTACCACAGTATAGTTGAATTTTTCTTGGTATGCATACTGTTACATTTTATGAAGATATTTGCTATGTAAACAATATGTGTTGTTTCACATGAACGTGTTTACACAATAGACTGTGGTAGACCATGGAGGTGGTCTGTCATGAAAATGTAAATTTCCAAAAATACCTCAAAGCTCACTGAGCCATTATGGAATACTGAATTTATAACACGTGTTTTAAAAACTCCTTTTAAATATTTATACTTTAAAAGGTCTTGAAGTAGCTCCTAGAAACAGAGATTAGAAATGATTCCATTTGTGAGCTTTTTAGACATGTCATATTTTTCCAGGTTTGACTTAATGTTATCATATTTAGCCTTGATGGTGTTGATTATAATGTAATATTTTGAGTTCCTGCACCTGAAAATTAGAGAGAAATCTTTCAGATTTGAAACTAAGCTAAAGATGGGCCATAATGTCTAGTAAGTCCATGTATTATATGAAGATCATCAGGTCATGTGGATAGGTGACTTAGAATCAATCAGATTATTCCAAGTAGACATGAATAATGGTCAAAATGAGTGTAAATGTACCATCTTAGTAAAAAGGAAAATTTAAGATTTTTATACAAAGAAAGTGTACTTGTAGGCATCTCAGCTCAACATTTCCTAAACAGAATTCATTATCTCCCCTCTTTAAAACTTCTCTATGACTGTGAAGGAAAGACTCCTCCATCTTCCCAGTCATTCAGGCTTACAATCTTGTTATCAGCCTTTGCTTCTTCTTTTCATTCACCTCACATAGCCAGTCCATTTACTAGTCACCTTCACATCAGTTTTCATGACTTTCTCCACATGCTGTACCATTCTAGTTCAGGTCCTCATCACCTCTGGCCCTAGACTCTTTCAGTATCCTTCAATCCATTCTTCACTTATAACTTGAACCCTTCCTACCTTTTCTGTCTACTTAGACTTTATTCTCCTCCACATAATCTTTTATCCATCAGTACTAGTCTCCTTGACGTTCCTCCATGTGTTTGTCCTGGCAATCCCATATATGTAGGATGCTCTTCCCCTTTCACTCCACCTCTTAGTTTCACACTATATTTAAGACCCAGCTCAAATCTGACTTGCTGGAGAAAGCCTTTCCTGGTTGTCCCATTTGTTAAGTGTCTTCCCTTCTGATATCTCCTTACCTCTACTTTGTATATCTCTTTTATATATTTAGTCTTTTGTGTTACTTTACCCATTCACCATTAGAAGATGAGATGAATGCCCTAAAGGGAGTTGCCAAGTTTTTGCCTTTTCTTGTATCACCTGTGCTTAATAGAGTTCCTCAAACATAGTTCCTGATTAACCTAAATAATAGCTTGACTTTTTGTCACATGTAAAGATCTGAATTAAAGGAGAATGTAATGATGTCATTTTCTCAGCCGTTGTGGCCACCAGAAATTAGAGCAGGGTTATTCTTAAATCATCTGGATTATGTAATTTAGCTTATTCAGGGAGAGAGTGTGGACATCATGTGGTTGCTGCAGAAATTGAATGCCTCAGCAGTTTATAACTGGAGACATCAGAAGCTTACTACTTTTCATAAACAAAGACAGTAAATTATTTTACTACAAATTCAGACCTCAAAACAGACTTGAGAATTCAGCAAAATTGACTAGATCAGGATCTTTATCATAGAACGTTGCCACAGTCATCCAGACATTAACACTAGACCTTAAAACTAAGAGCAGCATATTCAGTAGAGGTCACCCTCCCAGATACTCCTGTCTCCAGGGTGTCTGGTGTGAGGAACTTAGAGAAGGCCATTTAGGTTGGCTTGCAGAGAATGGGACAGAAAAAGTAATGTATAATGAGGTTGGAACCAAGTTGTCAAACTCTGAAAGTTCATCAAAATAGGTTATTGTTTGTTTGTTCCACTGGAATTGATTGATCAGAGGAATAGTATTATCAACTTTGTGCTTAAGGGACCCGGCTTTGGTAGAATTTCCAGAGACTGAAAGAAACCTGAGATGGGGAAATCAGCCAAGAGGCTGTCTTTCAGTCCTGGATTGATGTGGTGGCGTAGCAGAGGGCCTGGAGGTAGCAGTGGTGAACTTCAGCAGCTGATTACTCTTGAGAATATTTGAAAGGAGGGAAAGTGTTGTCCTCAGAAGGATAAACAGAAAGATGGTGCTGAAATGTTGAAAGATTTGGTCCCTGTGTCACCAGCTTTTCCAAGGGAAAATGGTGCCCAAAGCACTTAATAAAAATATATCGAAACTTAACTTGGAAAGTTATATCTTTTGTTTTCAGACTTTCATAAACTAAATGACTTGAACTGGTTTCCATTAGGACCTGATTACCCTCAGATTTATGGAATCCATAAGATGGTGAGATTCCAGATCTAAGGAATTGAGAAAACATATTAGAGTCTCAAACCTGGAACCAAAATAACCTTCTAGCTTTTTCTTTCTTGTGTTCAGTTATTCGGTCATATCCCTCTATCTTTCACTCTATCTGGGAGTCTGCCTAGCTTTATTATATTGGCACATCAAAGATGACAAGAAGATTATAACTAATTTGAGATAATCTATTATAATTTATATACCAAACACACACACACACAAACACACACACACACACACACACACACACACACACACACACAGATTATGACTCGTAATCCAGTGAATTGAATTAAATTTACTTCACACCTTTAAGCGCCTTCTTTTCTACTATTGGACACAAATGATGGAATTTATATGAATTTTTAAAAAAAAAACCCTCATGCTTATCCTTACTTTTAATATGTTAAATCCAAGAACTTCAACAGTATTAATTCTTCTTCAATATTGTTTAAACTTGCTTGCTTTTCTCAGAGAACTTGCTAAAGACTTCCATACAATTTTTGTTTACCAATATATAAAGAAAATAGGACAGAAACCACTTTTAAATCCTCATAAAATAAAATTCACACAGTACAATAACCATGATGATTATGGTTTCATAGCAAATTAAGGAATTTTTAACTGATGAAACATCATCAAAATAAATAAACAAACAAGAAATTTACCTGAACAGCTAAGAGGGGACATCCAGTGCAAAAAATAGTAAGTCTACAATACTTCTTAAAAATCATTGTTTTCACATTTTTTTTTCCAGAACCTTCAAACAAGGAATAGACTATTCAGTTAGAACTTTGCCTCAGGAGTTACTCTATTATAACACTCAGTTTAGGAGTCCTTAGTTGTCTCCAAAACTTAATTTATTTGTAGCACCCTTTTGAAAACAAAGTATGCCTTCTTTAGAATCCTTTTCATTTCCTTTCATTATATTTACAAGCTTTTAAAAGTTCGAAGTTAATAAGTTCATTGAGCGTTTTTACTTATCTGACTTAAGAGTCCCATGGCTCCCATTTCCCAATAAGAAATCTGCAGGATACACAGTTTCTAAACTGGGAATTCATTACTTGAATCCAGGTTGAGATTGTCCTCATGAAGGCACTGCTGATAGTGTTTTTAAAATTCTTTAATGAGTAAATGAGGTGTTGCAGCCAAAGAATTCATTATTGAGACAGGCCTGTTCTATGTTGTGATGATGTATACAATATTTTGGGACCATCCAGAAAGCCTTTCAGAGATAGTAGAAGCAATCAATAAATGTTTACTAAGCAGCTACTATATATATATCAAAGTGCTAGAGATGCAGAGATGCCCTCAAAAAGCTTGCATTCTAATGAGGGAATGGGGCAGGGAGTTATGATGGAAAAGTCCAGACAAGTCTGAAAGAGTGCCAGTGGGAAATGAAGAGCTAGCTGGCCTGGTTCCTCTCTCTATCAGAAGTTGTACTTGAGAACTGAGAATCATCTCCACAATACAATAAGACATCTGACTGGATCTTTGATATCCAACAATAACAATAATAATTTAATAATAACAATTTTTTCTAAACCCTCCCATCTTCTCAACTGCCCTATCTATATTGTAGAAGCCCCCACTATCATCTTCCCAGACACCCATATACAATCTAAGGAGCTTTCCGAACTCCTCATGCTCTCTTTCCCTTCTAGGTACATATCTAACCTGTTGCCAAGTCTTATAATTTCTGCCCTCCGCACCTCTCTCATAGGTGTCCCCATCTCTCCTCTCACATAGCCACTGTTCTGCTGTAGGCCCACATCACCTAATCTATTGTAATTGTCTGTTGGTCTCCTGGCTTCTGATCTTTCCACATTCTAGTCCATGCTCCATTCAGCTATCAAAAGAGAGCTTCCTAAAGTGCAGAGGTAACCATATTGCTCATGTACTCAGTAAAACAATAGTAGCTTTCTCTTACCTAGCTGTGGGTATCCCCCAGAGTTCTTTCATGGGCTCTCTTCTCACTCAGCACGGCATCATTTAATGATCTTATCAGCTCCCATGAATTTATTTATTATCTCTGTATTCATGAGCCCCAAAGGTATCTATCCACCCATAACATGTATGTTGACCCCCAGTTTCACATCACTAACTGCCAACTTAAATGACATCTCTTTTTGAAAATATATGTTTTATTATAGAGCTTGTATCAGATTGCTTTCTGTCAGGAGGAGGAGGGAGGAAAAGAAGGAAGTGAGAAAAATTGTAATACTCAAAATCTTGCAAAAAATAGTGGTTAAAAACTACTGTTGCATGTAGTTGGAAAAACAAGTAAATAAAATATATGTTTTATTCAATTACTGTCCAATTACATATAAAAATGAGCATTTATTTATCATTTTTGAATTATAGATTCTGTCCCTTCTGTTCTCCCCATCTTTGAAAAAGCAAGCAGTTTTTTTATCAGTTATGCATGTGAAGTCATGCTAAACATTTCCATATTAATTTTGTTGCAAAAGAAAACACACAAAAAAGAAAAACAAAGTTAAAAAATACACTTTAATCTGCATTCAGAGATCATCGTTCTTACCAGTATTTTTCATTCTGGGTCTTTTAAAATTTTCTAAAATCTTTGTCTTGATCAGAATGGCTAAGTCATTCACAGTTGCTCATTATACATTATTCTATTACTCTATACAGTATTCTCTTGGTTCGATCCACTTCAGTTTGTATGAGTTCATATATGTCTTCCCAGGTTTTTGAAACCATCCTGCTTGTCATTTCATATAGCATAAATGTCTTCTATCACAATCATATACCACAGTTTGTTCAGTCATTCTCCAATTGATGGGTCTTTGATTTCCAATACTTTGGAAATTAGGAAAAAAAGCTTCTATTTGCACAAGTAGGTCCTTTCCCCTTTTCTTTGATCTTTTTGGGATATGACCTAGTAAAATCTGTTGCTGGATATACGCAGGGTTTTATTGCTCTTTATGTGTAATTCTCCAGAATGTGTGTATTCTCCAGAATGGTTGGACCAGTTCATAACTCTACCAACAGGATGTTGGTCTCAGTTTTTCCACATCTCCTTCAGCATTTGTCATTTTCTTTTTCTGTCATGTTAACTAATCTGATATGAGGTGGTAAATGAGTTCTTTTAATTTGTATTTCTTTAATCCATAGTGATATAGAGCATTTTTCATATCACTTTTAATATCTTTGATTTCTTTTGAAAACTTCCTGTCCCTAAGTGGGTCATGACTCTTGTTTTTTATAAATTTGATTCACTTCCCTACATAATTGAGAAATGAGACCTTTACCAGAGAAACTTGCTGTAAATTTTTACCTGTTTGCTTTTTTTCCTTCTAATGTTGGCTGTAACAGTTTTGTTTGTACAAAACTTTTTTTAATTTCATGTAATCAAAATTATCTATTTTGCTTCTTGTTATATTCTCTCTCTATAGTTTAGTCATAAGTTCTTCTTTCCATAGATCTGATAGGTAAATTTTTCCATGCTACTCTAATTTACTTCTGATACCACCCTTTGTGTCTATATCCTTTATCTGTTTTGGCTTGATCTCATAATACAGTGTGGAATGTTGGTCTGAGCCTATTTTTTTGTAAACAGTTTTTTTTTTTTTATTTTTGCCAGAAATTTTTTCAAAAGGGAGATTTCTTGCCTCAAAATCTTAGATCTTTGGTTTATCATAGAATAGATTATTAAGTCATTTATCTGTATGGTGTGCCTAATCTATTCCACTGCTCCACCATGCTGTGTCTTAGTTTGTGCCAGATTGTTTTGATGATTAGTTCTTTGTAACATTTAAAAACCACTAGTTCACCTTCCCTTACATTTTTTTATTGATTTCCTTGAAATTCTAGACATTTATTCTTCCAGAGGAATTTTTAAATTATTATTATTATTTAGTAAAGTAGTTCTTTAGTAGTTTGATTAAAATGGAACTGAATAAATGAATTAAATTAGGCAAAAATGTAATTCTTTTATATTGGTTCAGCCTATCCATAAGCAATTAATACTTTTCTAATTGTTTCAATCTCTCTTTATTTGTGTAAAAAGTGTTCAGTAGTTTTGCTCATATAATCCAGAATTTATCTTGACAGCTAGACTTCTTGAGTATTTTATATTGTCTGTAATTACTTCAAATGGAATTTTTGTTTCTCTTACTGCTGGGTTTTGTTAGTATACAAAAATATTGATGATTTATGTGGATTTATTATGTGGATTTATTTTATAGCCTACTACTTTGAAAAAAAATTATTAATTACTACAAGTAGTGTTTAAGATGATTCTCTAGGGTTGTCTAAGTTTACTCTCATCACAAAACCTGATAGTTTTCTTCCCTCATTTCCTATTTTTATTCTTTTTATTTCTTGTATTATTGCCATAAGGTAGTATTTCTAACACCACATTGAATAGTGGTGGTTATAATGTGCATCCTTGCTTCATCCCTGATTTTAGTTTTAGGAAAATACTACTTATCAGAGAAAGGAATACTTTTTAGGGGGAAGATAAAGAATACAGTTTTAGACTTATTGATTGTGCAGTGTCCAGCTTGCATTACCTAGCAGATACTGGAAAATAAATGCCTGAAACTTTGGGAACAATTGAACTACAAATGTAGATCTGGGAGCCAAATATATAAAAGAGCAAGACTGTGAAGGAAGAAGAATTCAAAGGATAGATCTTTATGTAAAAATACATTAAAAATTAAGAAACTTAAATGATATCTAAAGATCTTTCTATTTAGAAAATTCTATGATTCAGTGAAATTCTAATTTTAATTTGTTTTAAAACATCTCTATAAAATACAAACCAGGACCTTTCCAATTAAACTTAGCTCACTAACAATAAGGAATTATATGTAGAGCATTTTATAACGTATTTAACATAATAGAGAGGTATCTTTTCAAATAATTCTACATATACAAGCACTAAAAATATAATGTTCCAATAAAATGTAATGTTAAGGAACTTTCTAAAAACTTAACCCCATTTTTTGAATTAGGAAATTTCTCACTATCTTTTATTTTATTACTGTATGACTAGAACTTGGGTTCTTCTAACTTTAAAGTATCGACTAATTATAAAGTGGATACTGAACTAATCCAGTCTTGGCAGAACAGTGTTTCTTTTCTTTAGAATGTGAACAGTATGTTTCTTTAAAAGAGGAAAGGTTCCTGAATTACTTTTTATGACCTGTGCCCTTGTCTGCTCTGGCTATTACAGATTGTGAAAAAACAAGTTTTTGAGATAGAGAAAGAAATTCCCTTCTCCCTTCCCTCCCCCATTATACTGCTATTCATTATTCTTGATTTTAAATTGTGTTGACCACTAAACAATGAATTCTGGAAAATATGTTCCTAAGATAAATAAGAATTAAGAGAGAGCAAAATTAAATGCATCTTATAGTGAAGCTTGAGTAATGTAGGACAAAGCAAGAGAGAAACATTGCAGAACGCCATTGGGAAAGCCCTAGTGACCATTTTATGTTGAGAAAGACACATGTGAGGATATAGATTTTCATAATGAAAATCACATTTTTATTGAAAGTAAAAGAAACCCCATTTGTTAGTACTATTACTAATAAAAATAACTTTCACTATTATACCAAGTTACTATAATAAAAAATATCTAGAATCATATCATAGCAATTCTTTAATTAGCCTTAAAAAGGATCTTGGAAGAAATAACATGGAAAGAATTGCAAGGCTAGCAGTGACAATGTCCATCTAACATTCTTTACTAAAAGTAAATAAGTTTTTCTCAGAGGATTTCTTTACATTTCGTATAACCTCATTAAATTTGGACTACACTAAAAAATCAACTAGTGGCTGCCCACATAACCAAGGCCAACTTTTTTTCTAACCTTAGTGAAACTAATAAAATTTCTTTCTCACTATAAGTAAAGAAAGAAATTAAATAAAAACCTGCTTCTACATTTAAGTAAGTTGTTTGGGAGCTGCCATTAAAACAGTTTAGAAAAAGATTAGCATTCATTGGTTACATATTTAGTGATAGTATAGATATTTAAAGTTGGGTGTTATGTGTAAACTCATTACATAGGATGCTTTTCATATTCTGGGAATGATATACATAAAATAACCTTTGTCAATTAAACACTATCCACTTTCTATGTTTATGGTTGCTTTTGGTAATATAGAATACAGAGGCTGTTTTGGTTTTGTTGATTTTCAGTGGGTATTGTAATTAGGTCAAGAATGGTAACTAGATGGTGTAATGGATAAAATTCTGGGTATGGTATTGAGGAAGACTCATCTTCATGAGGTGAAATCTGGCCTCAAACATTGACCAGTTGCATGACTGTGGGCAAGTCACGTAATCTATTTGCCTCAGTTTACTCATCTGTAAAATGAACTGGAGAAGAATATGGCAAATCACTCCAATATCTTTGTCTAGGGTGGTGGGTAAAAGATGAAATGACTAAGGAAAAAATAAAGATTCGATCTTCTCAGCATATCATTTTATGAAGCAATGCATGCCAGCTGCCTAATAAATGGGGACCAGACCTCCTCAGTGTAGGCTTGAATTCCAGAAACAGAAGGAGGTAGACTTTTATACATTAAAAATAATCAAATAAGGCCAATTAATAAAGAGGAAACAATATTATCATTAGGTAATCTTGATTTCTAATTGGAGGAGAGATTAAGGACTTTGAAAGTTAGAAGAGGGAGAGCAAACAGGTACTCCCATTTCCTGAATTCAGAAACAAAAGTGTCCCTTTTTCTGTAAACAGTCAAGGGGACATGAAAACAATAACTGTTTGACCAGTATAGGATCAATTTTCAGGTAAAACAGAGGGGTCACTTGAGATATACAACTGTACAAAAACAACTTGCTTCAGTCTTTGGGTCTGACTGAATCTCTAAACAGCATAGCTGAGGGCTTTAAGCTTCAGAGAAAGGGGGTCCAGCCACACTAGACTGGCTTCAAACACTACAGAAAAGTTTTCTCCCAATTCCCACAATTGAATGGAGTTTTCTCATGATACAAAAATTGAAATCATAATTAAACGGAAAAGGAACTACACTAGCTCCAGAATTGAGTTACAAGATAGAGTCAGTAAGATTCATTCATTTCCTTCAGTTTCCCCATTTTTCCCTTTTGATTCATCTGGGAGTGAACTGCCCACTTCACCTACACATCATTTATCTGTAAGCCAAATCAAAAAGATTTTTCATAAATTCACAGTCAGAATTACATTAAGTAAGTTATAGATCAAATTACATTCAAGACAGATTGATAGTAAACTAATTTTAGGAAGGGAGATTTACATGTCACCAAGGTAACCAAGAAAATTTGGCTACCAGAAAGCAAGAAGCCAAGGGAATACAATAATGATATCAATATTAAGCCAACATCAAGTCTCTTTGCATACTAGTAGCTTACACCCTATGTCCTTTTAATCAGCGCATTCTAAATCCCAGTTGACTCAGGTGATTGTCTGGTCCCTGGAAATCTTCTTTCGGACATTCTGAAATAGGCTTCATTCTCAGGACAGTCATGAATGGCTCTTTTCTGCTTACTGGTTCCAAATCACTTGTAAAGGTTCTGAGATAAATCTGATAAGATCTATCAGTAACAAAACTTAATGCAATTTAGTACAGCCTCTTAAATTTGGATCTCCCAACCTGAAACTTCAGAAAAATGCAATCTTTATATGCATAAATATCTTTTGTTATTTCTTTTCTTACCTAAATCCTGTACCTGATATAAGAATAGTTTAAAAATAAATTCACTTAGTTCTAACCTATAAAATGAATTCTTCTGTCTTTTAGAGTTATCAAATTTTTAGAGTGAGAAAATTATTTTACTTTCTCTATAATTATTAATACAATTTTATGTGTAGAATCCTTGAATAAAAGCAAGGATTTTTTTTAATAAAAGCAAGAAATTTCATGCTAGATACATTTAGAAACCAATCATATATTCATGTTTTTAGCTTTTAGAGAAAATAGTCTAATCTTGTTGCTTTCTCAAAATTTACTGTGCCATTTAATTAGAAAACTTTTATATTATATTTTTATTTTATTACTTTGTACAATTCCTCCTTTTGGAACATATTATCCCTATATTAAAACTTGACCTAATGATAGATTAAAATTGTAAGATTTTTCAAACTTGCATCTTACTATAGTAATTCAGACATGTTCAAGAATCAGTCTATTAATTAATAGATTTAATATTGTGCTTATAGAACTTCGGCAGCTCACCTGCCCTGATTATATTAATTTACTATGAAGGAAAAGGAGGGACATAGTTATAACAATGTCAAGACTTCATCCCTCAAGAGCATAGACTGACCAGACATAATATCATATCTGGAAAAATTCCACTCAGCTCTGTTTGATTGCAGACATGAGTCAATCTGACATCCTATCATGTAGTCACGGGGCATAAAAAGTAAGGATCAGGATTAGTAAAGTGCCAAAGTTTTCTGTCTATAAAGGAAATAACACAAAGGGGAAATTGAGTCAAGAACATCTTACCATATGACATGCCAAAGTCATCCCTAAAACTTTTCCAGAGTATATTCTTCATTTTTAGCAGTTCATGAATCACAGCACATTGACATTTTTCTTTCTATAGACTTCATGATGATTCAACCATCCCTGCAATCAAAACTCAAAACAATAGTAAATTATACTCCCAAGAATTTTTACCTCAAACAGCAAAATTTTACCAACCACAACTTAGGACTTGAATATCTCCATTTCTGTTTCCCTAACAGTTAACATTTCATTTAGCCTTTATTTATAAATTAAAACTAGCCAAGTTCTGGGGTTTTAGACATACAGCAACTATGTAATAGTCAAGTCATATTAAATGTATTAAAGTCAAATCTTTTTTCCTACTTAAAGATTTTATTTTGAGTTTTCCAATTTTTCCCCTGATCTTGCCTCCCTCCCCCAACACCTCCCCCCCCCCCACAGAAGGCAATTTGACAGTCTTTACATTGTTTCCATGATATACATTGATCCAAATTGAATATGATGAGAGAGAGAAATCATATCCTTAAGGAAGAAACATAACATATAAGAGATAGCAAGATCAGACAATAAGATATCAGTTTGTTTTTTTCTAAATTAAAGGTAATAGTCCTTGGTCTTTGTTCAAACTCCACAACTCTTTCTCTGGATAGAGATAGTATTCTCCATTGCAGACAGCCCAAAATTGTCCCTAATCGTTGCATTGATGGAATGAGCGAGTCCATCAAGGTTGATCATCACCCCCATGGTGCTGTTAGGGTGTACAGTGTTTTTCTCATTCTGCTCATCTCACTCAGCATCAGTTCATGCAAATCCCTCCAGGCTTCCCTGAATTCCCATCCCTCCTGGTTTCTAATAGAACAATAGTGTTCCATGACATACATATACCATTTGCTAAGTCATTCCCCAATTGAAGGACTTTACTTGATTTCCAATTCTTTGCCACCACAAACAGGGCTGCTCTGAATATTTTTGTACAAGTGATGTTTTTACCCTTTTTCATCATTTCTTCAGGGTATAGACCCAGTAGTGGTATTGCTGGATTATGCACATTTTTTTTTTGCCCTTTGGGCATAGTTCCAAATTGCTCTCCAGAAAGGAGTTCACAGCTCCACTAACAATGTAATAGTGTCCCAGATTTCTCACAATCCTTCCAACAGTGATCATTATACTTTCTGGTCATCTTAGACAGTCTGAGAGGTATGAGGTGGTACCTCAGAGAAGCTATTAAAGTCAAATCTTTAAACTGCCTATATATTTTTTATAACTTTAAAGTAATAGTCAAAATCTTTCAAATGAAAACATACTATTATAGTAAAATTATTTTATTATTATTATAAAATGAAATATACCTATTAAATAGTTTCAAATATTTTACTTCATTTTTAAAAGTTCAATTCATAATCTTACATTTAGAAAAAAAGTTGTTCTAGCAGCATTTCTGATATAATGGTTTTTCAAATTTCACTATATTAAAAAAATTTAAAATGCAGTAACATATATACAGTATTACATATCTTAAACACGAAACATACCTTATTACTAGTCAGATGACAACAATTGAGCCTAACTCATTTCCAAATTGTCCTACATAAAAATCATAGTTAATAGTTTATGCTAATCACATCTAAAAATCCACTTTAGAGTTATCAAGTATGGAGTGATTACATTTAAGAAATAATAATAGTCAGCATTTATTCAGTGCTTATAATATGTCACTGACTATGTTGGCATCTCACCATCGTTATATCATTTTCATACTCACAACCTCACTAGTTGTGGGTATCATTAATATTTTTCCAGAAATTGAGACAGAGATAACATAGCTAATAAATTTCTGTAACCAGAATGTTTCCCTGCATTTGTCCAGCATGTTTTCCAACACCTTTTTTCCAAAACTTGATCTGTTATGAGAGAGGTTAACTGGGTTAGAAGATTAAAGTCTCTGAAGTAGAGGAGTCATGCGGGGTCTCTGACCTGGAGTGGGAAGGACTTAGAGGGTCTCTGGTTTAAATAATTTTTTTCTCTTTTTATAGTCTAAGAAGGGTTTTAACAGGAGGTAGTTCTAAGGTGCAAATGATATACCTTGTTATTTTTTTTTCCTTCACTTTGGGATTACTTTCAAATTAGCTTTCTTCCTTTCTCACAATAAAACAATAGGGCTATCACTCTTCAAAGGGAAAAGAATCTCAGTGCTATTTACCTCTGAAAATTTTACAGAATCGAATTCTTAATTTTCTTTAAAATAAATTCTGCAGAATGGTACCCCAAACTCATGAAGATATTTCAGAAAGCTGTGAGTTCCTGGAATTAACCCAAAATCACAAGATTTCTCCCCTGCAATCTTAAAATGATTAATCTTCAAACTCTTTAATCTACAAATGCCTCAAATCTACTACTGCTTCTAGCAGTTTTACAAACTTTGGTCTTTTCTGGCTTTATTTCTGAGATTCCAGTGTGATCAAAATCTAAAATGACAGGGAAAAAAAAAAGGATATGAGAGATTTTGTTTTTTTCTTGTTTTCTCACAACCTAATCTTTGACTGAAAGTCTAAAGCGGGAGTTAGTCCTACTTGCTGGGACAACTGCTACAATTATGAAACTTAACTAATCTTGCCTAGCATTCTAAACTTTTTGCAGCCTTTTAGCTTTTTCAGTTGTTCTGACTCATTGCATGTTTTCTTTAAAAATCTTCTATTTTGCAAGACCAAAAACAGAGACAAAATGATAAGATAGTCATAGAATATAAAGAAGGAAACCCTGTTTAGGAAGAAATGGATAGAAAGCATCACTTAAAGCTGCCCAGCAAGACCAAAAGTTTATATGATCAGAATAAAATTTTTCAATAATTATTCTTAATTTCTTTCATTTGCAGTGATGAGCCTAATTCCCTGCAACAAATTATCAACTGAATCTAATATAGATTTTTGTCATATATCACATAATTCAATGACTTGTTGTTTAGTCATTCCCATAATGATCAGGATTATTTCCTGGTCCCACATATCAAAAATTTATACAAGGGGAACTCACAGGTATCTTACTACTGCTGGAACCCATCTTTTATTGCAACTTTTGAAAACTAAAACAACTCTAAAGCACCCCAAGTCCCTGGAGCAAATCAAATCTAATCTTAAATTCTCCAGTCTCTGGGACAAACCTAAAATTTCTCTGGGGGAAAGACTATTCTAAGTTCCCCTCTCTCAGAGGGGCCCCCTCTCCTGGAGAAATCCGAATCCAAACCTAAACTTTCCCAGTCCCTGGGATAAATCTAAAACTCAATCCAAACATTAAAAAAAATTCCAGTCCTTGGAGTGGACCCCAAAACAACCAAACCCAAAACTTACCCAATTGCTGGAGAAACTGGCAAGCCTTGAAGTAAAAAATAAGGAAAATATACCCTAAATCTTACCCAAGCTTGGAAGTAAAAGGGATCAAGAGTAGGAGTTCCCACCTCTGAAAATAATCTTCTGTGAAAAAGTCCCTAGGAGGAAAAATTAACCAGAGATCTGTAGGGAGTTTTTCTGGATGACTGTTGACCAGAGTCCAAGTCCTGACTCAGCCTATGCCAAAAATTGTGGGAGGTGAAAGATGAAATGGCTGAGGAAAACTGAGGTTTGATCTTCTGAGCAGATCAATTTATTAAGCAATACATGCCAATTGACTAACAAATTGGGACCAGACCTCCTCAACTTAGGTCCAGACCCCAGTTACTGGAAAGACCTTTATACATTCAAAAGAATTACTCAAATAAGACAAATTTATTAAAAGAAACATTGCAACATAAATAATCGGATTTCTAATTGAAGTTAGGAGGGAAGGAGCAAACAGGTACTACAATTTCCTGAATACAGAAACCAAACTCTCCCATTTTCCCCAAGTGTCTATAAACCATCAAATGCATCTGGAAACAATAAGTTATTGATCAGTATAGGGCTATTTTTAATTAAGATATATATATAGGTTGTTTGAGATGTACAATTGTGAGAAAGCTCCTTGTGGTCAGTCTTCGGATTTGATTGAGTTCCTGATCAGCATAACCTAGGTTTCCTAGTTAAGAGTTTCTGAGCATCGGAGAGAGTTGTCCAGTTTCCGGATCATGCAGAGATAGGTTCAAAAAAGCAATTCCCACACTTGAATAAAGTTTTCTCACAAGACAAAAATTGTAGTAAACCCATAATTGAATAGAAATGGAACTGAGGTATCTCCAGAATTGAGTCACAAGATGGAGTTAGTGTGGTTCACTCAGTTCTCACAATTAACCACTTGCTATTCTAATCCTTTTAGTTCCCTCACTTTTCCTTTCAAGAAAACCCCAAATGGGATCACAAAGAGTCAAACACAACTGAGAACAGCTAAACAACAATGAGATAGAGAACACATAATCTGATATTATCTAAAATATAAGAGAAATGAAAACTAATTTTCTCGATTGCTTCCATGTGTAAGCATATTGAAAATAAATTGCTATAATTTCACTTTATGTAGTATGGGACCTTTAAATGAAAATTTAAAGAAGTTACAGTGAAAATTTCTGTGCCTTCAAATGTAGCACATTATTAGTAATGTCATTGTCAGTTAAACTGGAAATTATTTTGTGTTAACTGGGTTTCACTGATTGAGAAGTTGCTATATACATTGCAGGCCATTTCAAATCTTGTCGTCTAACCTTTGACTCTGAGCTCTGGACCCCCACTTTTCAACTACTACAAATCATATTAATCTAGATATCTCACCAGCACACCAAAGTCACAGTGTAAAACAAAAACTTGCTATCTTTCCTCCTAAAACTTTCTTCTTATTTTTACTGTTTTTGTCAATGGTGCCACACATTGTTTCCATCTTGCTCTGTTACTATTGATCAATCCCTCCCTATCATCTCTCTTACTCAATCAGTTCTCCAGTCTTATTAAGTCTAATTCTATCCCTTCTTCTTTCTCTCTTCATATAGACACTAGATAATAAATATTCAATCAGAGACCATAAGTCCAACTAAGAGATGAGAGGCACGGAAAGGTTAAGTGACTTGGCTAGAGTCATTCAGCTAATAAATTTCTAAAGTGGCGATTAAACCTAGATCTTCCTGACTCCAAATCCCTTGCTCTTTCCACTACACTATGCTGCTTGCTTCATGACTATATGGCATTAACCTCTTTATGGATCTTTAGATCTTTAGTCCTCTGTTCCCTTCTGTCATACAATCCATAATTAATACCATAGCCAGATTTATCTTATATATGCAGTAGATATGCTTATATATCCATTCTGTTCCAAAATCTTCAGTTTTCTCCTTTATTGCTTACCAAGGTCAATCAAATGTTCATTACCTGGCATTCTGGGCATCTACATTCTGAAACTACCCTGCCATTCTAACCTTACCCTTTAACCCCTTTCTATACACTCCCACCAAATGGGACAACTTACTCTTCCTAATTTCACTCTTTGTCTTCTTGTATGCCATTTCCTCTATATGGTATAACCTTGCTCTGACTTTTCATCTCTTGAATTTAATTAAATCACTGGTTGAAATTCATATTTATAAATAGTTTCTCTAGAAGTTGACCCATCTCTCTCCTCCCATTCATGGACAATTAATTATAAACTTACTTTTGTTCCTCCGAACTGAGTTCAAAGGATATTAATCATCTCCTTATTCATATCAAAAACTAGCCCTCTGATTTCACTCATATAAAGAACTTTGAGATGGTTGAAAGTTGGTATCTTCTACCCTTTCTATTAATTATAATCTTAGAGAGTTGCTTACAATACCAAGAAGTTAAGTCATTTGCCCAGGGTCTCAGTTCCTAGGGACCCATTTTTTCCTGACTCCAAAATAAGCTCATTATCCATTATACTACACTGTGTTTATTGATTTCTTAATTATCAACTAACTCTTTTTTTTCTGTCCTCATTCTCTTTGATTTCTCTAGAGGCCTTGATACTCTGTACCACCATTTTTTCCTCAATATCCCTCCCTTGGCTGCCATCACAGTGCTCTCTAGCATCTCTTCTTGCATCTTTGACCATTTCTTTTTGGTCTTTTGTGGGATCTTCATTTGCCTTCTATCCTTAGCTGTAGGATCTTTTCTTCCTTACTCTAAGCTTTGTTGTTTACTGGCCTTATCCATAAGGACTCTGAAATCTTTCTCCTGAGCTCTAGCCCCACATTTCCAGTTTCCAGATGGGCATCTCTACTGAATGTCTTCTGATATTTCACTCAAGTTGGATAAAACAGCATTGCCCATCTTTTCTTATTCTCAACCCAGATCTGATCCTTTCTTAACTTCTCTATTTCCATTAGTTGATCACATTTTCCTAGTTTCTTTTGATAAATTTGAGTGTATTTTTTACCCTATTTTTCCTCTGATCATTTGCCAAATGCTATGGTTTTGTTTTATGTCTTACACATGATCCCTCTTCATTCCAACTGTTGGGTATCTTAGTTCAGTCCCTTGCCACTTCCTATCAAAAATTTCAGTAGATTCCTAGCTGGACTTCTCCAATTCACTCCCTCCTTACTGACTCAAGTAATAGTAATGCACTGCTATTCATTTCTATTCAAAAGACAGTTATTACAAGAACACTATGTGCCATTCATAATACTAGCCTCTGGAAATGCAAAGAAAAAAGGAAAAAATCTCTACTGTGGAAGACAACATGTAAGCATCTGAGATAATTAAAAGAGGGAGAAAATATTGATACTTGGAGCCTCTAGGAAGGCTTCTGTAAGAGATGGCACATGAGATGAGTTAGAAGTAAAGCTGGGGATTCTAAAAAAATAGCAGAATTTGGTAAATCATATTGAGTAAAATTTTATTATTGAGCATCACTACTATCCTGGCTTGTGTCTTCATGGTTTACCTTCCTTTTTCCTGTTGTTTTTAAGTAAATCAGCATTTATACTGTGTGTGATATGTGTGTGTATACATATGTAAACCATGCTATTGATAAGAAGAGAGAAACAACCAAAAGGAATCACCTGGTCTATTGTTAAGCAATTCTTTTATTGAAACATTAGCTGCTTGACCCTGATCAAGTCATCTACTTCACCTTCTTCATCTGGAAGTGATGGAGATGATAATAATGAACACCTAGCTCACTGAAGGACAACTAGATAGCACAGTGGAGAGAACCCTGGACCTAATGATCTGAGAAGATCTGAGCTTAAATCCAGCCTCAGACATGTACTAGCTGTGTGACTCTGAGCAAGTCACTTTGCCCTGTTTGTCTCAATGTCCTCCTCTGTAAAATGAACTAGAGAAAGAAATAGCAAACCACTCCGATATCTTTGCCAAGAAAATCCCAAATGGGTCACAAAAAGTCAGACAGAATTGAAATAAATGAACATTAACTACAAAGCTCACAGAATTGTTTTGAGTGGCAAATGAAGTAGCATGCAGTGCTTTGCAAGCCTGAAAATACTATATTATCATCATCATTATTATTATTATTGGAAGCCATATAAACTTATTGAATATGCAAGTCAAACATATGAAGCAAGAATTGTGTGGCAACCCAGGAAATTTTAATTATGTTAATATTAGCAGCCTTTTAGAGAATAATGATTATAAAAGGCCACCCAGAAAATAGAGATGAATTTTTAAGATTACCATTATAGCACAATCAATCTAGTTTTTCTCTGTAGGAAAATAGTTTATGCATCCATTCTTTTAAAAGACTTTGATTTAAATGAGATTACACCCAGAGTTACAAATGCTCCTCAGGCCATTCTTAAGGTAATAAGCCACATGCACTCGCAAAACTGTCTTGTTTATGGAAAGTGTCTGATGAAGCACTGGCCTGATTGTATAGGCAGTATTGTATAATTAAAACCAGATCACCTATATTATGAAAATAATGAATGACATCTGGAATTGTAGCAATATTTGGAAATACATGAATCAATTAGTGTACTTCCACTTTGGTTAAAAATAAATCTATTCATTTGAATGTAGAGAATGTACTTTTGGAGTAGCGGGAAAAGGTAGGATAAAACAGATGTGGCCCTAAAGACTCATTTTAACAGCTCTATCAGAACTTTTACATCTAAAAGAAGAGTGTTGCCTTCAAAATAGTCTTTGTGAAGTGATATTCCTTTGATGATGTCACTGCATTAAAAATGTAGGGACTCTTTTTTGATTTGCATTCCAAGCATTCTTTTTTATACTGTCCTCAAAAGGAGTTACATTTTCATCCATTGAGAGCAGACTCGACTTTTCAAAGCAACCAGAGGTTATTCAGGAACAGATTCAATAAATAAAGTGGCTAAATAAGCAGGATGATGCTATTTTAATACTGAAACAAACACTTATAGTACATGAGAAGTACTCTTAAAAAAATTATACAAACACAAATATATGTAAACAAACATACATACACATATGTC